>NC_064820.1:214226825-214529855 GCF_024166365.1 Elephas maximus indicus | reverse complement strand
CTAATTTCTTTCTTATTGGTGCAGTTTTAAAATTGTAGTAAAATACACATAACACAAAATTTACCGTTTTAACCGTTTTTGAGTACCAATCAGTGGCATTAGTTGTATTCGCAATGTTGTGTAACCATCGCCACTATTTCCAGAACGTTTCCATCACCCCAAAGGGAAACTCTGTACCCCTCCCTAGCCTAATTTATAAAAAATACACCTTAGTGACTGCCTGAGGCTGAGAATGGGGAGTCATTGCGAACAGACAGGAGGGGTCTCTAAAACTGGCGATGGGCACACAGCTCATAAATTGACTGATGATTGTTAAATTGTACACTTAGAGCGGGTGCATTCTATGGTATGTAAATTATATTTTATGGTATATAAACTATACCTCAATAAAGTTATTTTTTGAAAAAGCAGGTGAAGAGTGCAGCCACACACACACACAAATATATATATGTATGTATACACACATACACTAAGGAAATAATCCCCTGCATAATTAACAGGGCTTATCTCTGGGTGGTGGGTTTAAGGAGGATTTTATTCTCTTCTGTTTGCTCACCAGCACTTTCCAATTTTTCTACAATGAAAAGATTGTGTAATTGAGGAAACAGCACACACAGTTTGAATAAAATGAGAACTACTCCTCTGCAGTAGGCAAATTTATACTCCCACCCAGCAAGCAGGGCCTACCCAGTGCTCAGGGGCCTTAGGGCCCCCTCACTGCTCAGACTACAGCAGGGGTTTGAGTATTGCCCAAGGAGGTAACCATTCTAGACGTGAGCTGATGAGGAAGGCCTGTGCCAGACCTTGTGTCCCTATGCACCGTCTCTGACTGTGCTGTCCCAACTCCCCTGTGGGGGGGTACTCACACCCTCATTCTTCCACAGGGGGAAACTGAGGCAGGCCCAGAGGATGAGATGCCTGAGCAGGGTGGCAAAGTAAGTGAGCTGTGTCCGGATTCAGGTCCTGACTCCAAAACTCCTGCTCTTGCCCCTCGGCCATATTGGCTCTTCAGCTGCACTCAGTGGCCCAGTGCTAAGGACTGGGGATGGAGTCAGGCCCAGGTAGCCCAGGGGTTCTGGGGTTCACCATTCCAGAGTACAGTGAGGACAGCCCCTTCTGCCATGGCTAGGACAGGCTGCTGAGCCCTCAGCCAGCCTTGGAAAAGCTCCTTCATCAGGCTCCCTCCTCTGAGGTCCTCTCCTCCCCAGGCCCAGGGGAAGGCAGCTGGTAAAGCTGGGCTAATCCGCAAGGTTGCAGTAGGGCAGGAGTGGGCGACTCAGAATGTGTTGCCCACCCCCAGGAAACCACAGGCCCAGAGACATGCCCATCCAGGCTGTGGGAGTGTCTAGTCCTCCAGCGTGCTCCTGGGCTCTTGGGCTCCGTTTCCCCACCAAGTGCAACTCAGCCCGTGTTGCTAAAAGTCGCACGCAGCAACCTTGTCGCAAAGTCTGCCGGGGCTGTCCACACAATGGAGGTGACGGCCCCGGATCGGTGTCCCTGCTGCCACTGTTAGCCCCAAATCCGGAGTCGTTCCTCTGCTCCAAAACCCTTCCTCAGAGAGGCGACTCTGGCGGCTTTACCCCCACCCCACCCCAAGGGGCAACTAAACGTCCGTTTGCGGATTTGCGCGAGTGTGCTCCCCAGGGGAGGGGGACACAAGTCCGCCCACCCGACCCGAGGGAGGAACGCGACGGGGCCGAGCGCGCCTGCGCACGAGCTCCCGCGCTGCGCTGAACTCTCGGCCGGAGGGAATGACCGAGAGTAACCCCGGGCTGACGTCACGGCCGGGGCAGGGGCGGGCCCGGCGACTCCGGGTCCCGGCTCCCACCGCGGCCGCCCCGGCCGGAGACTTGCGGGCCTAGGGCGCGGGGACCCGGGCACCCGTGACATTAGGGTAGCCCTGTCGCGGTCCGGTGTAGGGACCCCGCGGGCCAGCGACGCCGGGAAGATTCGGCGCGGCCCGTAGGCTCCAGACGCGCAGCCCAGAGACGCCGGGGACCCGCGCTGCCCAGCGCCGAGCGGCCGGCGGGCCAGTACCGCGCCCCCGGCCCCGGGCCCGCGCGCCCACGCACCTTCGATGTCGGTCAGCAGCGCCGCGTCCAGCTCGCACGGCGCGGCCAGCGCCTGCTCCAAGGCCGCCTCGCTAAAGGGCGTCCCGTCCATAGCGCAGCGCCTCCTCCGGGCGGCCCACCAGTCCCCACGCTCGCGCCCGGCTCCGTCCTCCGTGGCAGGCCGGTGCCTGCGGAAAGTCCCTCGGAAGCTGGGTTCCCCTGGCTGCCGCGGTCCGCTTGGCAGGCGCGGCGGGGAGGAGCGGGGGGCGGAGGCCACGCCCCCCGGCCCACGGCCCCGCCTCACCTGGGCAGAGCCGGGACCCCAAACCCTGCCCGTGGGCCAGCGCGGACGGCCCCCTCCCTCATCCTCTGCGTCCGTCCGGGGCGCTGTCCGTCGCTTTATCTAGCCTGACGCCACCGCAGCCTCGGACCAACTGCTTGGGAGCCTGGGCAGGTCACCGCCTCTCCCTGGGCTTCAGTTTATCCAGCACCAAGCAAGGAGGGCTGAATGGAAGCCCCAGGACTCAAGGTGTGCCTTATTTAGTGTTGCTATGACAGAAATACAGAAGCAGGTGGCTTTAACAGAAATTTATTTTGTCACAGTTTAGGAGGCTGCAAGTCCGAATTCAAAGCCCCAGCTCTAAGGGGAAGGCTTTCTCTCTGTCCGGCTCTGGTGGAAGGTCCTTGTCTCCACTCAGCTTCAGATCCTGGGCAGTCGTCACGTGCTTGCCATGTGTCTTCCCCTTCTCAGCTCTCCTCCTTTGTTTAATCTTTTATCTAAAAAGAGATTGACTGAAAATACACCCTACACTAATCCTGCCTCATTAACATAACAAAGATAGCTCATTCCTAAATGGGATTATAACCACAGGCATAGAGGTTAGGATTTACAACACACATGGTTTTTTGGGTTATTTTGGGGGGACACAATTAAATCCATAACAAGGTCCATCCCAGAGGTTTCTGGGTTTGGAGAAGAGGCCCAGTCCTGGAGATGGCTGGCCCCAGAGAGACAGGGATCTGCCCAAGGCCACAAAGCTACTCTTGAACCACAGCAAGGCTGTGATTGGGGCTGTCTGACTCCAAACTTGGTGCTTTCCCAGGGAGCAGCAGAGTCAAGGGCACGTGGAAAAGGCTGGGCTTTAGCCCTGAGCCATGTTGCCCTGTGCCCTGACAGGCTGGGGCCAGGTCAGTAGGCAGCCCTGTTGGGCCTTGTGGCTTGGGGACAGAACCAGGTGGGGCAGGTGGGAGGGAAGGAGTCCCAGAGATATGAATCAAAGTAAACCAGAACTAACATTCAGGAATCTAAAAATTGGACGACAGTGAGCTCCCTGTCCCTGCAGGTATGCAAGCAGAGATCGCATGCCTCCTCCAGGACTGGACCCGTTCCCCAAACCCAGAAACGTCTGGGATGGACCTTGTTATGGACTTAATTGTGTCCCCCCAAAATCTGTGTTGTAAATCCTAACCTCTGTGCCTGTGGTTCTAGTCCCATTTGGGAATGGGTTTTTGTTTTGTTAATGAGGCAGGATTAGCATAGGGTGTATTTTGAATTGAAAGCACCAAAAGGAATGGCTCCTCAGGGGTCTGGAGCCCAAGGCCCTTCTAGCCCTGGGTCTGGGTGAGTCATGCTGTCCCAAAGATAGCCTTGTTCAGACTCCAGATATATATAACCCATTTGGTCACACCCTCCAAGAGAAAAATTAGTGGCTCACTTTAGGAGGGGGGAACCTGGACTGAGAGAAGCTTGGCCTGGACATGCAGCTTTTCTTTGTTCCCCTCCCGGAAGTGGCTGTCATGGAAAACTACCCAGAACAGGGGTGGCTAGGAGGCACGGGGGTCTTCAAACCACATCTCCTGCACAAATGGCCCTACTCAGGGGTCTACACAGGACCTTGACCCTCTGGGTGAGCTTCTGTTCAGTGACCAGATGAATCCCCCTCTCTCCCTTCCCTGCAGCCCCTGAGGAGCTAGGCGCCCAGGGGGCCTTGAGGAATTTGGTGACTTCTCTGAAAATTCAACAGACAGGAAGAGGGGTGGGCAGAGGAGGATGCTGGGTGAAGCCTCAAGACCACTTCCTTCAGAGTCTGGCAGCCAACCTGGTTTTTCATCTGCTTGCTGAACGACTTATTTCCCCTTCCTGAGCCTCAGCTACTGATCTATAAAAAGGGAATAAGCCTTTCTGCAGTCAGTCACCTTCAGAACAGACATGCCTAACTGTTCTTTTAAGTGGTTTTGCCACATATGTAAAGAGCATCACACAATAAATACACACTCCATGACTGCAGGAGTTAGGGGAGAGGGAAGGAGGATGAGGCAAGGCCAAGACACCAGTTGAGACTGAAGGCTCGCTAAAGCCCCCCTCCATGGGGGCCATGGGGCATAGTCCAAGATAGAGTGGGCAGACAATAAATCTTTGCCACCAAAGAGACAAAACTTTGCTCCATGGACCAGAATTTCCATGGCAGCCCTCAAGGAGAGGGTAGGGAAAGCCTGGCTGAGGACTCTGTTCCTCAGGGGAGCCTGCTGGTCTTGCTCACTCCTCCCCTTCAAAGATGGGAAGACCCCAAACAAGATGCCTCCTGGCTAGGCAGGTCTGAGCATACACAGGAGCTGGACCAGCTTGTGGTTGCCCCCTGTCCTGGAGTGCTGAGCAGGCCAGTTGCATCCACACAGGCAACAAGTCTTGAGCACTTACAGTGGGCCCATCCTGTGCCAAGTACTTCTCCTGTATTAACCCATTTATTCCTGTCCCGAATTCACAAATGAGTAAACGGAGGCACTGGCCTTGAAGGACATGCCCAGAACCTCACAGCAATGTTGCCCCTGATTGTCAGGGCTGGGAGGGGGCAGTCTGAGGAGTGGACCAGTTCCTTACCCTGGGGAGTTGGGGCGCCAGGCCAGAGAAGCCCCGCCCCGTGGGCCACCAGGCAGCCAATGGGCGCTTGGCCCGCAGTGGGGAGATGTGGCGTCACCGCCTAACTCCTGGGAGTCCAGCCCGGGTCACATGTGCTAAGCCCACTCACCCGGGGCTGGCAGGGCTGGTAGGGCCGGCCCTGCGGCCAGCTGGGCCTGCTGCATCTTCCTGGCCTCAAGGCCAGACACCTGGCCGGGACTGCTGCCCGGTGCGCGTCCGGGGCACCCGGGCGGGGCTGGCCTGGGGCGGCCCCTGCCTCCCCCCCACGGCTTCCTGCGGGACTGTGCAGGCGCCTCCGGAGGGGGAAGCTCAGCCAAGGGTACCCAGCCCGACCTCAGCTTTCCCAACTGTAAGATAGGAGTTCGAACGCCCCCTTCCTCCCCTAGGCGACTTAGAGGCAGGGACATATCTTCTGTGGGTTCTGAGTCATTTGGGGTAGCGGCCAGTGCCAACAGGGCCTCCATTGACCCTCGGTGCCCTGAGCCCATTGGGGGCGAAGGGGCAGGTAGGTGCTTGGGGGGCTGCCATTAGGCAGAAGGCCACCGAGACCCCAGCCCAGCCCCACTTTTGGAGCCCCTGCCTGCCCGCAGTTTAGACTTCATTCCTCCAGTAGCTAAGCTAGACCCTCCCCAGGTGACAGTGGAGGGAATCAGGCAAGGGGAAGAAACATAGGCAGGAGAGGGGACAACCCCACTTCTCCCTCTGTACCAGGGACTGGAGGGCTGTTGGCCTGATGATTCTGTGTAAGATGACTGTATTCTCATTCCTGTGTGGCCTCCTCTGCAAGCTGGGCACTCGAGTGACCCCAGCTCTGCACCTCCACACCTGCTCTGCCCAGAAGGCTCATGGTTGTGGGCACCTTCAGGTCCTCCAGGTCACCTGACAGGCCCTTCACTCAAGTGAGGGGTGAGACTCACAGAAATGGAGAATGAGGGGGGACCCCTGCCTCCTAAGAGCTGTATGAATGGAGGGGGAGTCACAGATCAGGGTGGGTGTTGGAAGCAGCGTGAGAAGGGACCCCCAGGCATCACCTGACTCTGAGGCCAAATGCAGCCACAGAGGGGTTCTGATTTTGAGTTAATTGTCAAAACTTAGGCTTCACCTGAAGGCTGGGTTTCTAGCTTTAAAAAAAAAGATGTTTCATCTGAAGGCTGGGTTTTTTGGCTTTTTTTTTATTTTTAATGGATCACTGGGAGTGACAACTGGCTGCCCCTTTAGCCAGGGCTGTAAGCTCCTTCCACAACCCCCTCCCACCCCCCCCACCCCCCACTGGGACCACACCTAATCCACTTCACTGGCTGTGCTAGCTGCCAGGCCCATGAACCCATTTCCCAGATTGAAGAGTGAAGGCAGAGGCGGACAGGCACATGCTCAGGAAAAAATGGTGATGCTGGTGCTCTCTGAGGATTCATGGTGGTGGGGAGGGCATGGTTCCAGACTGAACCTTTTCCGGAAATGTCCCACTGACTCCCTAGTGTTGAGAGCAGAGATCTTGTTTTCTGAGATGTGAGGGCCTGGGCTTGGAGGCTGGCCAGGTCCCTCTAGTGGCCACCCAGCAAGCCCTGGTAGGGGCTCCTCCAAAATAAACTGCAGTTCCTGGGTGACTCGTGCCCATTGAAGGCCTCTGGCTTTGCACCTCCCTCCCCTTGGGGCCCAAAGGAGACACTTTTTGGAAAAGAGGTAGGTTGGAAACAATCCCCTCCTCCACAAGTGCTTCAATGGGGGGACAAGCTGGCTGCACGGTGCTCCCACACTGGCCCTTCCAGGTCTCTGGAAAGGGAAATTACAGCTGGAAAGCAGCCCCTCCCAGGGCTCCAGTGAAGGGCTACAGCTGAGAGCAGGCAGAGGAGGGAGTCCTCGGATAGGAATCAGGTCTGGCTCTGTTGAAGTCTGTGCCCCTAGGGGTGTCACTCCCATCCCTGGCCCTGTCTATCCCCCGCTGCAGACAGTCTATTGTTTGTGCCTGCCCAGATTTCATCCCCGCTCTGTTAACAGCCTGCTTTTCCAGGGTGGATTCTGGGACATTTGCTGGAACTATTGGGAAAGAGCCCTCCTCTGTCAGACTGGAGCTGTTGGCAACCTTCAGTTAACCACACACAAGAGCCAAATAAAAGGAAACAGAGTAGAGATGGAGACAGGCAGATTTCTGACCAAATCCCTAAGCACCTGGATCCAGCTGTGCCTGAAGGTGAAACTCACTGAATTTATCAGTTACATAAATCAATCTCTCTTTCTGGTTAAACTCATTTCTGTCACAACCAAGCCATCTCTAAATGAGAGGTTGGGGCTGCAATTACCCCTATCTTGGACAATCATAACAAACCTTGGCATATTAAAAGCTCAGAAAGGTCCTACTGCTGCTTAACTTTAATCCAGCATTTCCCAAATGTGTCTCTCCACAGGAATCCCCCCTTTAGGAACAACTATTAATATCTTGGGAAAACGCACCTTGGCAAGGGCTCATCAGTGATCTTGAGGTCCCCCCTGGAGGCTGGCCACTCAGGCCAGAGTTGCGTGGCCTCCCTCTTCCTCCTCTGTGGCTGGCCTGCCTGCTCTAGCTGAAGGCTTGGCTGCCACCCTAGAGCCTCCCACCCTGCAGGCCTCAGAAGAAGGCTCCGATGCTTCCTGGTTGCAGAGTATCCTGGCTTCTGGAAACCAGGCCATGAGCTCCTTGAGGGTAGGGCCGCAGCAGCTCAACCCTTCAGCACCAACCTGGCACATGGCAGGTTCTGCAGAACCTGGGCAGAAAGCAGGAGTCTGAGCGTGCTGGCAACCTCCTCTCCCACAGAGCAGAACAGGGCCAGGGCTCTTCTGGTGCCCACAGTGCTTACAGGGCTGGACACAGGGTGGACTCAGGATCCTTGCTGTCTAGTCACAGGGAGCCCAGGACTCAGCCCTGGCTAAGGGCACCACCCGCTCCTGTTATCCCTCCCCACTGTGGGGGTATTGACCTCCCTCACCTCGCCAGCAGCAGACTGGGCCTCCATAGAGCTCCCTGGAGCCCAGGGAGACAGCTGGCTGCAGGAAGCTGAGGGCTGCTGCTTCTGGCCTGGGCTGGTGGCCCCAACATTCCCCTACCCCAGCCATGGGCCCATTTGCCTCCTGCCAGCTGGCAGGGGGGTCCCATCCTGAGCCACCTTCCCAGAAGGACTGGTGTTCAGTGTCCTTTCTGCCCACTCTTCTGGGGCCATGACCTGGGACCCGAGGTCTGGGTTTGAGCCCTGGCTCTGCTGCTAATTCCTGTGCAGCCTTGGCAAACTTACATTCTGCAGGCCTATTTCACCTGAGCAGTGGCTCTGCATTGACTCCACGTGCACCTGAGGGGCCCTCCTCAAGCCCCACGAGCCACTCTGAAATGGCCCAGGCACCAACAGCTCCCACAACCCACCCCTCAATGACCCTCTACATCTCTAGGGTCCCGAGAAGTCCCTCTCGAAGGCAAGACGAGATGAGGAGAGCAGCCTTTTTAAAGGGAGATTGGGCTGGGGAGGGGGAATGAGTGAAGGGGGTCACAGGTTTCTCTTTGCCATGATGAGAATGTTTTAAGATCATGGTGGCGGCTGCAAAACTCTGTGAACACACTAAGGACCTTGGATTGTGCACTTGAAATGGTGAACAGTATGTGTGCTATCTCAATAAAACTGTTGCCGAAAAAGGGGAGGGGAGCTAATTCTCAAGCTCACAAGCTCTGCAGGATTCAGGTGCCCAGACGTTTAGGAGCCTAGTTGAGGGGGGCTAAGGCCCGTTTGCTCAAGGGCCTTGGGTGCTCCGGGCCCTGGGTGTGAGCCTCCCTCCACATGCCAGGCTGGGAACAAGCCACAGAAGAACCACTGCACCTCATATCCGAGCTCTCGAACAGTCTGGGTGGGTTAACAGCCACCACAACCAATGCCCCAAACCGGGCCATACCAGGCTGACCCTGCGGGGACAGTGCTGGAGTTTTCCTCCAGCCCAGACTCCCTTGGCAGGCAGGGGGCTCTCAGCCCTGCTTACAGAAAATAGGGTCAGGTCTGGCAGATCCAACAACCAATCACAGCCATTTGACAGCAGTCACACAGGAAGGCTTGTTTATTTCTTTATCGTATTTTACATGCAAGAACCCAAACTAAAGAGATGACACTGGGGGGGGGGGCCATGGGTGGCTGGCCACTTTGAGCTTCACACACACTGACCGCCCACAGAAACATGTGACAGGGACAGGAAAACCAGCTCCAGGGGCGACTGGACAACGAGCTCCACATTCCACTTTTCCACAGCTCCTACAATCCTGAGAGCTCTCACAAGTGCAAATCTACCCGCCTTCCTCCAGGAGCACCTGGTGATGGACACACCAGAGCACCAATTACTACTTACATCCCCCAGGCTGTGGCTGCAAGGGAAGCCCAGCTCGGACCGGTGGGCAGGAAGGGCTGGAGGTGGGTGTGAAGAGATGGGCACTGCAGGGCTTGACAGGAGCAGCTTCTGGGGAAACACTTATCTGCGGTTGGTGATGAAGACCAACTGGCACTCAGCGTGGGTGAGTGGGGAGACCAGTCCTCCTAACATGAGCCCATGGGGGGCACAGCCGGGCAGAGAGCACAGCCTTCTCCACAGCGCTCCCACCAGACCTGCTGGGCGTGGACCTGTACCCAGGAAGGCCTGGCCCACACTCAACTGTCCTAGGCTAGGCCAGACTGTGAAGAAGCGTTTGGGTGTGGGGCAAGGGTGGGCTGTGAGGACCCAGGGTCTTCCAGAGCCCTTGCCACTCGTCTCCCGGCAGGGCCTGGAAGCAACGCTGTGGGGAGGGGAGTGACAGGCACTCCTGCGCGGCCCCAGCCCTCTGCTTTGGACCTCTGGTAGGGAGAGGGAAGGGCAGACAGTACTAGTCTCTCAGCAGGGTTGTTTGCACTGAAGCGCTGACAGAAAGACAAAAAGACAGATGAGTGGCCACCTTTCCCTCTGGCCCAGCCCGGTGCCCAGGGTACCCAGGTGGGGACCAGCAGCTCTGTTCAGACTTCCCTCACCTCACCACTGCCCACATGGCCAAAAAGGCAGGCCGGAGGAGAGGGTTAGTTTTCACATCTCGGCACACACAAACACAGAACAGGTTAAACACATTCCCAAGAAAATATTTTGACAAAATAAATATTTTAACCTATAATCAGGTATAATTAGTGCTTACGGGAAACCCAGCAATAATTTAGTGTAATTAAGTACATACTGTATCTGTGATTTCTAACACCTGTGGAGACTGCGGCTTGGGAGGGTCTGGATTTTCTGCAAGGGCACTGCCCCTCCTGTACCTGGGGGCCTGCAGGCTGTGCTGTCAGACTGGGGGGCAGGCCCCATACCTAGGGTGCTGCAGCCTCAGGGCACCCTAGAAAGGTTCGCAGGCCCCCTCAAAGCACTGGGCCTGTGCGTACTTCCCGGGCAGGCCTCGAGTCCCCTCAGCCTACATGGGCAGCTACCTCTGGACAGGACATTTGAGCAGGAGGCACCGGAGCCATTTGAGGGATGGTGTCGGGCTGGGGTCATGGGTGACACTTCTCTGCATGGGCCAGTGGCCTCCTGCCATCCCACAGAAGCCTGCCACCCTGCTGCCCCTGGGGCTCTAGAGCACGGGTACTAAGGACAACTGTGCCTTGGGTCTCCCTGGGAGGTGCTTCTCCTTCTCTTCTTCCTCTCAGCCCCTGCAGGCTCCTGGCCATGAGGGGCTTCCCATTCACCAGGCAGGGGGCTGGCTTTCCCTCAGAGGTCCCTGGCATGATTGTGGGGTTAGGGCCACAGCACTGACTGCAGAGGGCAGAGAAAGCCCGGCCCCCCACCCCATGGCTCCTGTCCTCTACAGAGACCACCCCTCAGACTGCTCTGGGGCTGGAATACTAGTGGGTCTCTGCCCTGGAGGGCCGCAGTGTGGACCATGGGTAGAAGAAGAAGTACAGCAGCTGGCAGAGAGGCCAAATCAGGCTGGCAGGACCTAAGGACGAGTATCCTGGGCATCGCTGAGGAACTGGAGTGTGGCATCACCAGCTGGTCCTGCTAGACAGGCCCCGGCCGGATCCCAGGCCTCTCTTCCAGAGGAAGCTGGAATGGTGCCAGACTGGGCATGGGTGCTGGGTTGCTCGGCTCCCTGCTCCTGTGGGCACTTGACACAGCTCTCAGCTCCAGTCCAAGTGCTCTTTCCAGATCCTGTGCCGCTGCTGTCCCTGCTCAGGCTGCCGTGCTGGCGGTGAAAGCCCAGCTTCCAGGCCATCCCGACCAGTGGAGGACTGACACCTACCCAGTCAGGATACACAGGGGCCCGGGCTGCCTATTGGAGGGGATGGGGACCGACTAGCCATGCAGCCCCCACCTTAGGCTCACAGCACGTGGGAAGCAGCTGCAGTAGTGCTCTCCTTAATCTGGGCCACAGCCGCACGGGGTGGGTGGCCATCAGGCTGGACCGGGGGATGGGCCGAGCCCCACGCCCATCACCCACAGCCAGGAGATACACCAGGAGGACAGAGGGTGGGAGCGGGGTGTTGTCAGCCCCATCAGCCTGGCTCTTCTGCCTCCCAAGTCAGCTTGGGGAGGAGGTGCAAACCTGCTGCTGGGGTTGGGCGGGGGGGAGGGGGACCCAGGGTGGGAGGAGGTCACGCTGTCCAGGGTCTACGGGGGAGACTGAGTCCCACAGGAGCGGGGCAGGACCTCAGTGCTGTTCTGGCCACTTGGCCGCCTGGGCTCTCTGAGCTGTCTTGGAGGCAGGGGCGCACAGGCTGCCCCAGGTCCGGCCAGAGCCCCGAGGCGGTGCGTTCATAAGCACCTGAAGTCCTCCCAAACAAATCCCTCCACAGACAGCCCACAAGGGGCTGTGGGGGTGCAGGCTGTGCATGGGGCATTCAGGCCACGGTAGTGTTATCGCTTCAAGCACTAACCATTGTGCCACATGGCTACTGTCCACAGGCTGGCTGGGGTGGCCCTTGTAGCCCCTGGGACTATCCCATGTCAGGGGCCTGTGGGAGCCAGCTGGGGCATAGGCCTGGGGCTGGGCAACCAGCTCAGTGATGGAGAGGGGACGAGAGGGTAAGAGACCACACAAGACACCCCACAGGGCCTTCTAAAGTGTTGGCATGCCAGGTGCTGTGACTGACAGGAGTCAGGGAGCAGCAGCCCAGGAGGGGAACCCTGCTCTCCCAGAGCAGCAGCACACAACCCTTCTGGAAGAGGAGGGGCTCAGGCTGGACCAGGGGGAGGGAGGGACTGGGGCCTGCTCCATCCAGAGCTGGCCTTGCTGCCTCCTCCCCCTGGGAGGGAGCGTGCGGTGGGTTGGGGGCAAAGGGGCTCAGCTGCAGTGAGGCTGTCCCACCCCCAGAGAAATGAAGGCAGTTAAAGTTGGTCCTGATGAGTGAGAGGCCTGGGAACAAGCACAGTGGAGTTTCCATGGAGACACAGGTGCAAGCCTGGGAGGAGGGGCCAGTGCCCATTGCCAGGGACACTGGGGGCATTTGTAACCTGGGCCTCTGGGCAGGCAAACCGTAACCACAGCTCACAGGGCAAAGAGGGCATCCTCAGACCGCTCAGGCTTCTTCCGGCCAGAGGGAGCAGGAGCCGGGGCCGGGGCCTCTACCGGGGGTGAGGGGAGATTAGGGACCATTTCAGCAGCTTTGGCTCTTTCTTCAAGGAATTTATCAAACTCTGCAAAGAAAACCAAGACAAGGGCAGGACAGGTCAGGGAGTTGAGCCCCTCTCTAAAGTCACCTTTTTAAAGTCCTTGAGTTCAAGCAGCCCTACCCCCACTCATTCCCCATAAGCTCTGCTTAACCCAGTCTCTTTAGGGGTCTCCCTGCATGAGCCCCACCCCTCTCCCAGATCCTGCCATCCCCACACACTGCCCTGGGCCCCCAGGGTGCCCCTCACTCCTTGCTGCCAGGGAGGGAGGCAGGGTAACAGGAGCTGCCAGCTGGAGCCCAGGGGCAGGGCCCTTTCTGGGCACTGACCTCGGAAGTCACACTCCATTTCCCCTGCTGCCACCGCTAGGGCGAGGGGAAGTGGGCAGCAGGCAGCTGCGGTGTAGGGCAAAGGACAGCCCCACTTCCTCCAAGAAGCCCTCCACCCCCAGGAATTCTAGAGGAGGCTCCCAGCTCCCCTAGCCCCGAAGGACCCAAGGGAAAGGCCAGTGGGCGCCGCCCTATGTCTGCCCCACTGATGTGCTGCTTTCCCTTTTCCAGATCAGCCCTGGGGCAGGGGCAGGGGCAGGGGCAGGGGCAGGGGCAGGGGCAGGGGCAGGGGCAGGGGCAGGGGCAGGGGCAGGGCAGGGAGGGCTGAGGAGTGAGCTCAGAATCCCAACCTCCCCCACCAAAGGGAGTGGCTGGGGAAGCAGGTGGGGACAGAGAGTTGTGTCCACCTCTCACTGCGTGCTGCGTGAACACCAAAGGGCTCCTGTCCTCTCCCTTGGCCCTGAGGGGATCTGACCCATGGATGGCAGGATCAGACAGCAGAGTGAGGGGAGACAGTGAGGAAGGAGCGGCAGGTAGACGTGGGTGAGAAGAGGGGTGGGGCAGTGGCCCAAGACAGGAGGATGGTGGAATGGAGGTGAGAGGCTGTGACAGAGAAGGAATCTTCTGCTCCCAGAAGGCCCCCAGGAGGTGCCATGCCCAGGAAGCCCCTGCCCTGGCCTGCCTTCACCCCAGCAGAGTCCTGATACACCAAGCTAGCCACAAAATCCCATGTCCCGCCTCTGGAGGAGACAGAGCACTCAAGGCAGACAAGCTGGTGAAGAGCACAGGCCTTGGGATCACACTGCCCTGATGGCAGTCTGTGACCATGACTCCCTAGCCCTATGACCTTTTTAAAGTCACATGTTCTTTCTGATCTCACTTCCCAATAAGCAAGATGGGAGAGGTGACATCTCCCAGTTGGAATGGGGCCTAAGCCGTGAAGTCTGTTGTACAGAGCCTGGCACGGGGGTGGGGGGACTTGGTGACAGGCCAGGGGTGGGTGCAGGGGACGGAGGTCATACCTTCACTCGTGACCCCTTCCTCCGGGTCGTCACCCTTCTGTGAGAGAAGCAAAAACAGGTGCATTAGGCCCCATAGCTGCCCTGCCCCCTCCATCTCGTCCTCCACCCCAGAGCCCACTGCCCACTGTTCCCCAGCTCCCAGAGTCTATGAGAGCAAAGTAGTGCTCTTCTTACTGGGGAAACGGACACTATCTACCAAAAAAAAAAAAAAAAAGCAGGCTCTGGGTCTTGATCTTCCAGAAGGATTGGGAAGAAAAAACCAGAAAAGGTGCAGCCTGTGCCGAGGACTGTGCGGCAGGCGCCTTCCCAGTCTGTCAAAGCTCTCTGAGCTCATGCAGGAAAGGGCCACATGCCCCTCCACTGAGCACCCGCTCCCTTCCAGCCTTGGGATCTGAGAAGTCACCATCTATGCTGCACTGGGAAGAGCCACAATGGAGACCCCATCAACCACTGTAGCTCCTGAAGGAGTGAGGGGGCGCTGTGCGCTCTTAAAACAGAGTGAGTCAGACCTGATTGTGTATGAAGCTCCTAGTGGCAGCTTGAGGGCCTGGGGCTGCCTGGGAGCCTCGGGGGTGGGGGTGGGGTGGGGGGGGCAGTGGACAAAGCTGGGGAGGAGACCTGGTTCCTTCCTGCCTCTGCTATGACCTGCTGTGTGGTCTTGCTGAGCAGGCCTCTTCCCCTTTCTGGCCTTGGGGGTCCTTCTGCTTTGCCTCTATGACAGGAGCTATTTCTTTTCAGGGCATCCCTTTGGGAAAGGTATAATGGGGCATTTTCCTCCTCCCCTGGCATCTGGGGTGGCTGCTTCATCTTGCAGTAGGAAAGCCAAGACTTTCTGGGAGCAGGCCTGGAGCGGGAAGGGGCTCTTGGCCAGAGGCCTGCTGTCCTCAGGAGGGACAAGTGGGAGAGGCCAGGCTACCAGCCCACAGTGAACCAGGCTAACCCTGTGGTTAAGATCCCAAGAGGCTGTTCAGTTTCTGGAAAAGGTCTCCCCCAAAAGGGAGGCAGCTAGGAGCAGGAGATAAGGAGACTCCAGGTCTGGGGAGAATCCAGTCAGCCTTGAACAAGCCAGCTTCTCTCCCAGAGAACACTTCTATACCAAGGGGCCGGGGGGCCCCCCGGGCTGCAGAGAGTGAAGGCGTTTTGCAGGAGTAAGGGGAGGCACTAGAAGCACCTAGCTTCAGCTCTCTGCCATTCACAGGTGTGTGACGCCTTCTCTTAGGGTAGAGAGATACTCTTTGGGACAGGGGCTTTGTAAGTCAAATATGCCAGAAGATTGATGGAGAGGGTGACAGTGACTTAAAAACAAAACCAGTCACCTGACTCATCTGTGTGTACATCTTAACAATAAAAAATAAAATGAAATGGAAAAAGAAAAACCCAAACACACGCCTGAAAGTGAAAAGGAGCTGGGGAAAGTTGGCACGTGTTTTCGAGCCTCCTCCACCAGGCCCCAACTCCAGTTCTGCTCTTATTAGCTGCATGCCCCACCGAGCTGCGCTGCAAGGCCTGACGGAGGCGCTGCCCAGGGCAGGGGCTCCATCAAGCTGGCCTCCTCAAGCCTGAGCATAAGTGGGTGCCTGCGGAACCAGGGCAGGTGCCGGAGAGGACAGTGAGGCTGTGTGAGCCCCCCGCCCGTGAGGCACGGCCCTGAGACAGCCCCAGGTGCCCTTCCTCGGAGGAGCCTATGGCCCTTAACACCCGCACACAGAGTACAAACGTGGGAGTCTCACCAGGTCGGTCCTGAGCCACACCTCAATGTCGTCCATGACAGAGGGCTGCACAACGGGGATCTATGGCACAGTCAGCAGCCGGGCAGGCAGCCACACAGCCACAGCAAAAGACGGTACACCGGAACAAAAGAAAATCGTCAAAAGCCACCCCAAACTAAACCAAAAAACACACATGGCAAAAAACCACAATCAGCACTACAAGCACAGGGCAACGCAGGCAGCGCATATGAAACGCTGGTGGAGCACAAGGGAGCGCAAATGAAAAGCAGCAGCTGGCCGGCGGGTACTGGGTGGGGAAGGCAGGGTGTTTGTACGCGTTCTTGAAATGGATAACTTTTTGACTACATGTGTCAGCCCTCATGTCATGGGGTCTCAGTTGCAGAACCAACTTATGGCAACCCCATTTGGTGCAAACAGTTAAGTGCTTAACTACTAATGGAAAGGCTGGTGGTTCAGACCCATCCGGAGGCACCTCAGAAGAAAGGCCTGGCAATCTGCTTTCGAATGGTCACAGCCTTGAAAACCCTATGGAGCACAGTTCTACTCTGGGGTCGCCACAAGAGCTGCAGAAGTGCCCTCTAATCCCAGAAGTGCTTTGGTCAGAGTGTTGCCACCTCCTGGTGGCTCAGCCTGGAGGGGCCGCCAGCGCTCGATGCCTGGGGAGGTGATGACCAGGGAGGCTCAGGGGTGCAGTGCTCTGGAGGGCAAGGCCAACAACGCTGGGAGCCGACCCAGGTGGAGGTCTGGGGCTTCGTTTGCTCAGTGGAAACTATTTCAAAATGTGTCCTGGTGCCTTTCTGGGTGGGAGGCAAGGTGCACCGAGAGGAGGTATGCACTGCTCTGTGGGTGCAGCCTAGGTGACAGAAGGCTGCCACGCTTTGCCACCACCAGAATCAGCACAAACGAGGGCTGACGACAAAGGGGACTGTGGGCTTTAGGCTAAGCCCTTGTTGTCTCTTCAGGGGAAAATCATGAAGCAGTCCTGAATGGAACAGCTTTCATCTCACCCTTTCTTCCTGCTCTCAATGATGGCTGTCTGTGCTTTAGAGGTCAAAGAAAAGAGGTTCACTGGAAAAAGTCGGGAGCAGGCCAGGGGTGGGGGCTGGCCCCAGAGCAAAGGGAGAGGCCCCTTACCAGTGCTGAGCAGCAACCCCCCCTCCCCCCCGCCAGGGCCTCCAGGGCAGGATTCAGAACATGGAATCTGGATAAGAATGTTTAAGTTGCTGTCAGATATATATAGCCCCCTGAGAGGCCGCGCTAATGAGATGTTGGCTCCCAGCCTGGAGAAATGAACTGCCTGCCCTTCACTGAGGTGACCCGCTCCTCACCTCGTCTGGGTCTGGTAGTGCCTTCCTGGGATTCACTTGTAAGTCCACTATTTCTAGAAAAAATACCAGCAGTGCATCTGACCTCATCCAGTGTCCTATCTGGGGTAAGAATAAGGTCAAAACAGCCAGGCAGAGGGCTGTCTCAGTGTTTACCAAATCTAAAATTAACACACTCTCAACAAAGGAGAAGAGCAGAGAATTTGTACCCACAGCCCTGCCAGCACACCCCCCTCACGCTCCTGGAAACCTGCTGCTGGTGGGTTTGGGGCACACGGGGTTGGTGAGGGGGCGTCTAAGCCCAGCCGGGTCATGCTGTGCAGGGGTGGCCCATGGCCCTGTCCAGAGCTCCTGGCACGTGCACTCAGCTCACTCAGCGCCTGGCTCTGAGGAACTGGGTAGCTCACTGCACTTGGTGACCTGGCTGCAGGCCCAGGACAGACGGTCCATGTGTGACTGCTGTGAAGGCCTGATCCAGCCACGGGCAGAGCAGGGGATACTGTCTACCGCACTACTTTATTCTTTTGACTGACGGGGGCGTAAGAAAGTTAAATTTAAAAACATCAAAGAGTTCATATCCCCCTAAAACGGCACAAATGCCTGACAGGCTATGCTAACAGCACCTAACACAGGTGCATCTACACGCCAGCAGCGGAGCACATGGGTTGTGGTCTGCCAATGCTGTGCCTGCTGGCACGTCTCAGCCTCCACATCCTCTAGCAGGAGGTGCTGAGTTTCATTATCTTGGTGCTCACACTGCACAGTGCCAGGCCACAGGAAGGGGCCATGCCAGAGGTTGGGAAGTCAGCCCACATCTCCAAAGGGAAACACCCCAACACACCCTTGAGCGCATACTGGGCCTTTCCATGGCTACCTCACGTTATCCCCACCGGGAGAAACTACACTACAAGTGTAAAGCTTTTCAGTGTGCTGCAAAAGCTTGAAAAAAGTCATCAAGGGGTCATGAGCCTTAAGCCTTCAGATTTTCCTTAAAATTTTTTTGTTACTGTTCAAAAACACGTCCTTCAAGGCCTGGACCATGCTCCAATTTCCTCTTTGAGGATTAATCTTGAGAGCCTGAATGCTCAGGAAATAAACATTGACATTTGAGAAACTTCTCCAAAAGCTGGCTCATGGGAACACTTCTCTTCCCTCTCCTAGATTTTCCCAGTACGTGGCATGCTTAAGTAAGTTTAAGGACTGGCAACCTCCAGATCCTCCAGACCAGGCCCAGGAGCTCAGGCGAACCCAGCCCAAGGGGCACCGCAGAGGAGGCCGGAACGCTGGGCAAGGCAGGGCTCAATTCCGAGCCTGGCAGCACAGGCTGCACAGCCCTGGGTGCATCGTCCCACAGCGCTTCTCTGGGCCCCAGCATCTTCATCTGACAGCCTTCCTCTCACATATTAAGGTGCTTCGGAGAGGTGGTGGGGCAGGGGGAACAGAGGGCAGGGTGCCGGCTCCTGTGCCGTCATTTGGGCAACTTCCTTTTCTTGGTCTTGGTTTCCTTATCTGTGAAGTAAGGTGACTCTTAAGGTAACATTTAGCTTTCAACACTCAGTGACCCCGAATCCCTTGACTTTCTGACTGTTGTCATCCCCGACTCATGGTGACCCCATGCACAGCGGGATGAAAGGCTGCCTAGTCCTTTACCATCCCCATGATTGGTTGTGGATCTGACTGTTGTGATCCATAGGGTTTTATAGGGTGATTTTGGAAGCAGATGTCCAGACCTTTCTTCTGAGTCCATCTTAGTGTGGAAGCTCTGGTGAAACCTGTTCAACATCATAGCAACACACGAGTCTCCGCTGACAGACGGGCGGTAGCTGTTCAAGAGGCGCGTTGGCCGGGAACTGAACCCACGTCTCTCTCGTGGAAGGCTAGAATTCTACTACTGAACCACCATGGGCACAGGCCCTCACATTGGTGCTTCTGTTTTCTAATTCAGAAACCCAGGGATGTGTGAAATTATTGGAATCGTCTCATTAGACTGCGAAAGACACCTGGCCTAGGGTATGAATCACTGTGGATCCAGGGCGTTGGTTGACAGTTAGGCTTATACAATAGAAGGCAAGGGTTGAGTTTCTTGTGGTTGGAAACAATACCTTAGCTATATAAACTTCCTGCCCTGGTAAATAAATGCCTTGGTTATTACAACAGGGTAAAGTTTCTTTGAATAATGTAGCTGCTTTCAGACCCAGACTAAACATGTACATAACTATAACAATGTGGACTCAGGGAACTGTGAGGGAGGAAGAGGCAGCCCTGCTCCAGGCTGGTGAGAAGAGAGGCTATGGCTAGAAGAGGGGCCTGCACTGAGTGTCAGGGCCTGGGCAAGTCATCAGCCCCTCTGAGGTCTCAGTTTCTCATCTGTCAGCAAGGGGTGGGATCAGCTGACCCCTAAGATCCCTGTTGGCTCTGACGTGCCATGGTTTTAGCATCTTCTCAGGCAACGGTCCAAGCTAAAGGCTAGTCCTAGTGGGCTAAAGAAGGCAGTGTGTGGAATAGGGAGAAAGAAAAGTAATGAGATATGAAGAGGGAAAAGGCAAGGAAGGGAACACAGCCATCTCCCTTAGAGGCAAGGCAGGACATGGTGGCTGGGCTGAGGCAATGGCTGGACAAGTCCTCCCCAGCTTCAGAGTCTGAGGAGAAGCCGGCCTGTCAGACATCAGAGCTGCAGATTTTGGTCTGCAGGCTGCCTCTGACTCCCACTTGGGTCTGCAGGTGGGAGTGGCTCTGAATCCAGGCCAGGAGGGTCATCTGTCCTGAGGGGGCCTTGATTAGGGGCCACCCTCCCCCTACCCCTCACATGCCTAGGCTCTTTCCCAGCCCACTCTGTTCTGTGGTGACTCATAGTCATTCCCATCAGAGTATCTTCCTGGGTGCCACCTGCATCTAGGAGACATCCCAGCTGATCACCAGCTAGGAGAGGCAGAAAGACCCTCGAACCACAGAAGGCAGGCAGGAGTGCCCAAGTGCCATTGGGACCCATCCCAGAGTCCCTGGGAGCCACAGCTGGCTCACTGCTAGGGAACCTGATGTTGTCACCAAACTTCTGTGCTGGATATCAATGACACCTCCAGCACTGGGGAGCACAGCCCCTCACAGTCCGAGCCCAGCAGGAATTCTAACTGTGGCTTTCAACAGAACAGGACAACACCTGCAGCTCTGGGGGTTATTCCAGAGAAGTTGCGCAATCCTCCCATAATGCTTCCCCACTGTGAGGAACAGTCTAAAAGTCTGTTGGCCTCAATCAGTAGAACAAAAAGTTTCCAGGTAAAGAATTTGTACTCGGGAGGTGTGGGACGACTCAGGGTTTCTACGCTACGGGAAACAGGGCAAAGCAGTTAATAAACATTGTTTAAAAACAAAAAACAAAAAATTGCAGCCAGACAGGCGGGATGCCAGGTTAGCTGTTAGTGGGGTTTCTCTGGGATGTCGGGGACTGGAGCTCTGTGTGGGGACAGGGCAGTGTGTAGGCAGCCTGTTTGGGCAGAGACAGGTGCCACCACCAGCAGCTGAGGCCACACTCAGGCTAGTTGACGTGGGCAGTATCCTTTTTTGCAGGATTAATAGGCACAAGGACACACACACGGGCTGGATCCTCCCAGTTTGGACGGTGGAGCAGACATGGTCTCCAGGAGCCCTGCTCTGAGGCCACTCACATGGGCCACAGTCCTAGCATGCCCCAGAAGTAGCAAGCAAGGGGCCCTGGCTAGCCCACGTCAGAACGGCCTTGGGTCCTGGCCCAGAAACAACTGCCCTCTCACTCCGAGCAGAAGCGTGCTATCTGCTGCTACAGTGGGGGTGGGGGAGCCTGCTCCACCTTAGCGTGGCTGTGCGAAGTTCACGAGCTCCAAGCTGGGGGTCAGGCAGGCACCTTCCCCCCCATGGTTCTGGATGGTCCTACTTGGGCCAAGTTCTTGCATGTGGGTCAGCTCTGCTCAGGCAGGTGACCTTCTGTGCTGCTGGCTGTCCCAGGCCTCTAGCCCACCTGCCTGGGCCTCTCCTGGCACAGCACACAGGGGTTAGCTACACTTCTTCACCACTGTGTCTAGTGCCCCCTGCCCCGATTAGAGCTGAGCCCCCGCAGGACAGAGACCCACGCTTTCATTTCTTTTGTCGTCTTTCCTCTTCTCCAGCCAGCCCACCACACACACACGCACATGCACACACACACCCATACACACACTCTCTTGCACGCACATGCACACACGGACAAGTACACACATGCATGCGCACACAGTGCTGTGTCTCCACGTTAGGTACTTTGTGAGGGCTGCTGCTTCATCAGAGGGGACTGTCACTCCACAGCAACCACCTAGGGTGAGGTCACCTCCTCTTCAGGCAAGCTCAGAACCACCTAGTGGGACAAGGTCTCTTGCCAGAAAAGCTCTGCTTCATGAGGACAAACTGTGTTTGCTATCATTCCCCCTGCCCCGGGCTTTGTTTTCTTATTCTGTTCCTGGTGTTTGTGTGCCTTCTTTGAGAGATCTCAACTCTGTTTGTGACTTAGTGGACATAAATAGCTACACTCGAAAACTTGTCGAGCCTAGGACCGCCAAGCCCACAGGCTTCTTGGACTGGCCAGTTGCGGGGGTTGTTCTTTCAGAAATACCCCCCACCCTCCACCCAAGCAAAAGGCCCAGGAGCTTGTGCTCATCCTGGAAAAGCGAATACTGCCGAAAGCTCCAGAGACAGTAAAAGGAAGGAAGCCCTGCCCACCACCCAACATCGATAATGGCCCCGACCCTTGGGGCTCAGGTCACAGACCTCAGAAAACCAGTGAAGGTGTTGCTGGGGCTGGAAGTCTGTGGCTTAGGGGAGATTATTCAAAGACAGGAGGGAAAATTTGGCATCCTGGTTAGGAGGAGAGGGTGGCCTTGTACTGTCTGGTCCACCGGGGCTTTGCGGGTTGGCAGAGGATGACAGTGGACTGTTACACAGGGAAGGGGCTGGGTGCACACAGGCCTGGCACTGCTGGTCAGCTCTCACCATTCCTTGGGCTATTAGCCAGCTGTCTATAGGCTCCAGGTCAGAGTCCCCACCTTTACCTCTCTGCTGGGCCGAGGACAGAAAAGTCCCAGAAAGAAAGAAGTCACAGCAAGACCCATGATAAAGAAGTCAATAGAACATACTGTAGCAACAGAAAATCCCTGTTCAGAGTCGATTGTCATGAGAAGAAATGTGACCCCATGCCCCCCTCCCCTCTCCCACGTCCCCATTACCTGCCTGGAAAAAAAGAAGAAAAGTTTAGCAACCAAGAATCCCAACAGACACTCATGCCAATGCCTCCTGAAGCCTGGGCTGCCTCTGTGAGGTCAGAGAGGGCTGGCCAGTCCTGCTTCTCCTGTTCAGGGCCACAGGGCTTTGCAGGAAACGCACTCTTCAAAGAACCAGCTTTTACAAAATCACTTCATTTTTTTCTAACTTATTCCTGCTTTTTTTTCTCTCTTTCTCCTCCTTTCTAGTTGCCTGCATATTCTTTTTTTCTAAACACCTAACCTGAAAGCTGAATTTGATTGTATTTTTATTGCCTTTTTAAAAATGATTAAAGTATTTAAAGTTAAAAAAAAAAACAAAAAAACCCAAACTCATTGGCTTCGAGTTGACTCTGACTCATAGCGACCCCATAGGACAGAGTAGAACTGCCCCATAGAGTATTCACGGAGCGGCTGGTAGATTCAAATGCTGACCTTTTGGTTAGCATCTGAGCTCTTAATCACTGTGCCACCAGAGGCCCAATTTAAAGTTAGGACTACTGATTTGGTTGCACCCTGGTGGTGCAGCTACACCATTTCCCCTAATTCTCTGTGTTTCTAGTTCCTCCCTCGCCCCAGCTATCCATCTGGGAGCATGTTTTCATTCCCAGGTCAGCACGGCTTGGGGTACAGGACATGACCTGCAGTAATGACCTGAAGGTGCACATCTGTACACACGTGTGTGCACACCAGAGGTGCACGGAGAGTAACGAGCATCCAGGGGCACCCCCCCACCACCCAAATCCAAGTGCCCACAGAGCAATCTTTAAGTTGCACCACCCCCCAATTTCAAGATGAACAGACGTTGACAGCAGTGACCCATCAGCAGAAACATCTTCCCCCCTCTTGCCCGGCTGCCTCAGTCAGCTGCCTTTCATATTTGTGGTGCCTCGGAGTGTCATTCTGGGCCTCGACTGGTGTCCCCTTGGACTTGTGCCCAGGGGGAAGTGCCCCTTTCTGGCCCCCACTCACTACACCAGAGCCTGGCGCACAGTACCCTGCTTCCTGGCATCGCTAAGGCCCTGGGCATGGCATCACCCTGGCAAGCAGCAAACACAAAAAGCGATTTAAAAAACCCACCACCATGTGGAAAACATGCTGGCATCATCAAGACCTTTGAGGACAGCAGGAGGATCCGAGCCAGGTTTGCTTTCAAAGGGTGAAGGTCTGAAGTCAACCCCATCCCCTGGGCGGGACCTCTCTGATCCACCCACTGGCTAGGATCCCTGCGGGGCCACTGATAATAGCAGGGGTGCAGGATGACACACCCTGGCGGGAGCAGGCAGGCAGTGCAGCCAGCATGGGCAGCAAATGAGGTCGGCTGGGCCAGGGTCCTCTGGGGGAGGGGCTGTCCTCACCAGGCAGTGTGCTGGCGGGCCCTTGGCCAGGCTCTCACTGGCCCTCTGGGCAGATGTGAGGAAATTCTGTTTCTAAGTAAAGGGAGAAATAGGGCCATGGCCATTGCGTAAATTTTGGGCATCCCAATCCAGTCCCTTCTGTGGGAAGACAGGGTGCTAAGGAACCCAGGGCAGCCAGGGCACAGGAGTGGCTGGCAGGCCAGAATGTGTCTTCTTTGCTCCCTGGTGGCCAGTGCCAGGGGCCAAGCCCCCTCATCTCATTAGGCTGGCCTGATGTGGACTCCTTCAGGTGAGCTTTCTCATGGAATCCAGCCACAGCACTGCTGCCTGCTGGGCCCACACTCAGCCTGGGGAGCAGGAGGCCCCTGGGGCAAGATCTCCCTGCCCCTTTCTGGCCAGCCGAGGGCCTCTGAAGGAGCTCCAGCCGGTCTGGAGCAGCAGTCCCTACAGCCTTCTTCCATCCTCGCCTTCTGCACATGGACACATGTTCACACACGGTCATACACATCTCTCTTTTAGACAAAAGAGAGAAACATCTCATAAGAAGCAGTAAGACACAGATCTTTTTCCGTGCAATGACAGAAACTGTATATGAGGCTATGTTTTGGGAGCACAAATAAGCACCCTTCCTCCACTTCTAAGGGTTTCCCCTTTGAGCTCTGCTCCTCCCAGACATTTTCTCCTGGAGCCCCACCCTGCTCCTCCAGCTGTCCTGACTGTCAGGGCCTACTAAGTGGGCTGGTACTCTTGGTCAGGCCAGCTACAACCCACCATCAGAGCGGGGGCTCAGGCCAGCATTTCCTTCTTTGTAAAGGTCATGATTTTGTCAGAGCACACAGGAGAAGGGCCTTTCTCTGGCCACAGGAGCCCTGTGCCCTGACAGCTCAGCCACCAGGGCAGGACTAGCAGGTGCTCTGGGATCAGACCCTCCTAGCAGTGGATCCTGGCCTGCTCCCTGCTCCATGGGTACCCTGGGAAGGCCTCCCACCTCGCTAGGCCTTCAGACTTTGGGGCTGGGGTGATGATCTCGTACCAGGCCTCTCCCCAGCATGTCCCTGCCCTCCATTCAAGCCACTTCTGTTTAATTATCCAGCAGATTCACCAAACTGCCTGACTTCTCTCCAGAGGACTCCAGGCAGAAAAGCAGAGTTAAAGACCTACCGCTTCAGAGCTCTGTTTCCGACTGTCCAATGCTGAAGCCAGTCCCCCGACTGCCTGTGGATCCTCGTAGGTCACCCTGCGGACAGCAGCACAGGAAGCATGAGGTCCCCCCGCTCTACGGATGGCCTTTAGCACCTTCCATATCCAGGAAAGCATCCTGGAGCCTCGCATTCTGGCAGAGGCGCTGAGGTCAGGCTCTGCAGGCTGCAGCAAAGCGAGGAGATACAGGTGCTTGCGCTAGCTCCACCCTGGTTTCCTCTGGGATTGGGGATGTTGTTGTTGTTGTGCAACTCAATTTCTTGCTTCTAAATAACAATTCTGGGACATCCCTAAAGCTCAGTGACAGGATGTCTAAGGCGTCTTGAAACTCCTTGAGGTAATATGAATTCTTATTTTAAAAACAGCAGCCTCAGCAGCAAGGAAGGTGGCCTTACAATCTGTGATCTGGGGCTGCCACTGATTATGGGGGGTATCTTCCTCTGCTCCCAGACCCTTTTAGCTGTATCAGTTTTATACACAATTTTTGTTGATGAACGGTACATAAAGCCTTGGGTGTCTGTTCAACCTGTTGAGTCCTGAGCATGGGGCTCAAAGAGCTGAATGTACCAAAATGCTGGGTCCCAGGGAAAGGGGTGGACAAGCGCTCTTCACCCGTGTTGAGGATGAACAGAACGCTGGAAGCAAGGGCTGACGCTTCCCTTAGATGCCGAGGGTTGTCTACTTCCGAGTTTACTCCCTCAACCCTATACGGCTCATCCTTGCCAGGGCTGCTGCCAGGGAGCTGCTGCATTAACTCCTCAGCAGGGACACCTGGCTGCCAGGAACCAGGTCAGCCCCTGCCTGCCAGCTCCTGCAGAAGAACGGCGGGCTGAGGTGGAAGTTTTCTGTAGCAGCAGCCCGGGGAGCAAAGAGCATCCTCTCCTCGGGACTGAGGGAGAAATCGCATCGCCGTCAGTCAGTCCAGAGGTGGCAGAGGCGAAGATGGCTGGCATTCATCCGGCATCTGCATCGCATGCCAAGTCTCACATCTATATTGTAAAGCCCCTGGCAGCCCTGGCCCCAGTAAATCAAGGCATCTTTGTGTTACCTGTGTTCAAGCCTGGGTCAATCACCTCCCCCTGAATATCTTTAGAGAGCCACTGAAAGGGTCCCCACATACGTTTTGCGTTGTTCAGCTAAGGAATTCCCTCTCGTCTGGGCAAACATGTCGAAGCCTTCATGGGGGTTACACTGCTGGAGTGAACTGAGGGTGCCACTGACGCTCTCTGTTCCCAAGTCTGTGGTGACAAAACAAGCCAGAGGAGGATGAGAAGAGTGTGGACTAGGAACTTAATAGGGGCCCAAAGCTAGGGTACCAGTGGGTGGTTTAAGGGTGCAGCTCTGGGGTTAGGGGGCCACAGGACTTTCCTCAGTCACTCCCAGCGCATCCACCCGCAGAGTGGCAGTCTCGGTGCAGAGAGAACAGCCGCTCAACCCCACGCTGTGAATGAAAGGAGACTGCTGTGGCAAAGGCGGGCGGGGTCTATCCACTTCACTGCAGTTCCCACAAGGCCCCTAGCAGTGAGCTCCTCAGGAGCTCAATCACAATTTCTAAGGGCCTGGGTCACTGATCTATTTGACAAACATTTATTAGGCACCCAGTTGGGAACGTTCAGAACTATCTCTGAGTGGACCAAACTGATTGTGACATGGTCCTTGGCTTAAAGAAGAAACAACAGCAGTACTTAGCTCATGATACCAGGAAAGACTCAAGCTGACACAAGTGTGGTCTTTAAGGATGAGTGGGGTTTTGGTGGGGGGAGAAGAGGGTCCAAGGTAGACACAAAGGCACAGGGTCCAGGGAGAGTTTAGTGGAGAACGAGGCTGGTGCTAAGCCTCAGCTGCCGGGGACAGAAGCTAAGGGGAGAAATCTGACAGTTTTTAAGGACAGTGGCAAAACCCAGTTTAAATTTTAGGTATGAAGTCTGGTGCCCACATGCTTAATAGATGGAAGGCACAAAAATCTGTTTCACTAGAGAAACAGTAGCTACAGATACACAAGCTATTAAGAAGCTAGAATTAAAACTACTGATAGTCACTAAATAAAGCCTTAATTCAACAGAAATGAATCAAATGTAGGAAGAGGAATATTAAGAAAAACAGAAAATAGGAGAGAATTTTGAAGGGGTCATGCTTATTAGTTATTTCATGATTATAATTTTGTTTCAGTTATAAACTGACATCAACCGGTGTATTTACAGCATCTAGAGCTATACACATACTTAAACTGAATGGACTGTGGACAAGGGCTGTTTCTTTTATGTATTAAACAATGGAGCATTTTGGGTAGATGGTGTAGTTCAAAGGAGCCCTGGTGGTGCAGTGGTTAAATACTCGGCCGCTAACCAAAAGGTTGGTGGTTCAAACCTACCAGCTGTTCCGCAGGAGAAAGATGTGGCAATCTCCTTCTGTAAAGATTTATGGCCTTGGAAACCCCATGAGGCAGTTCTACTCTGTGCTATAGGGTCGTCGTGAATCAGAATTGACTTGATGGCAGTGGGTTTGGTATAGTTCAAGGCCAAATATGTCCGTGCCATCATTTCCTGTTTCTGAGCCATGGCAGACACTGCCAATCACTCACAAACTCATCTTCTAAGCCCTGATGTGTCTTCAGCATCCTTCTCAACCCTGAGTTCCAAGCAGCCATAAGCTGAAACCTATTTGCCATCCTTAGCCTAGTTGATATACAAAAGGAAATCATTTCAACCACAGCAAATATTCCAGATAAAACTTAGCAAGCTACTTTTCTTTAAAAAATAAATCAAATAAACAACTTCCAGGTCCGACCCCTACCCATGCTTTCCAACACAGGGTTAAACTTTAATTTTCGGGAAAGAAGTTATGACTTGAAGGTGGTGCAATTGGCTGGGATATAGGAATACACTTTCACACAGATTCCACAGAAGGCTCCCCCCAGGCCTTTCAATAAAGAGACAGAAAGGGGCCCTTAGCCCAGAGTGGCAGCCAGGAAAGGGCCTGCAGAGGCGGCCGTGGGAGGGAGGCCCACGGTGCCCCTGAGACACTCACCCAAGCCCGCAAGCTGGGAGGAGAGGGAGGACGGTGGTGCTGTGTTCCCCACCATGGGGCTCACTACAGCTGGAGAGCCCGGCCCCAGGTCTATTAGGTTGTCTTCGGTCACCTCATTCAGTACCTGTCAGGACATGATACTAGCAGTGAGCTCCACAGCCCTGTGTCGACTCTGAAGTCAAAGCAAGCAGGTGACCACAAGGAGTTCCATGTGGAGAAGCATCCGTGGCACCAACACAGAAGCCAGGTGGTGTCCCTCAGCCACTCTCAGGGGTCCGAAGCGGGGGGCCTGGCTGCTAGTGAGCCCCTGCCCACTGCTCCTCCCCCCTACCCCTCACTTAAGAGCAGCTGAGTCACCAGGACAATGACAACTGTAAGCGCCACTGCCTGGCCACACTAGCATGGTCAAGGGGTGTGCCTGCTAGTTCTTCCCCAAGGACTGTTCCACCAGAGCTGCCCTTCAGTCACGAAAGCTGGAGGTGAGGCCCAATAGAGGTGGGTCTCCCTGACCACTACAACGTGGAGGCTGGCTCAGCCTCAGGCCTTGAGGGAATTCTGAAGAAATACTTACTCCATTAGTGGCCTTTTGTACCGATAGGCCCGACCTGTATCGTTCAAACCTAATGGGGGAAGGAGAAGCAGAGGTCAGGAGAGAGGGTGCCTGCGATGTGACCCATGCAGGGCTCACTGCAGCTGGAAAGAGCTTGGGGACTTGAGGGCCAGCAAGGCCAGTGAGACAGAGGTTCTGAGAAAGGAAACCAACCAGCCCCACACGGGGGCAGGTGAGAGGGGGCAGACACACCCACACTGTCCCCACAGTCCTCTGCGTGGGCCCCCTGGAGGAGGGCTGCTTCTCACATGAGCACCCTCAGTGGGTATCAGGGAGGAAGATATTATAAGCCTCACCAGTCACCCCCACACCTGGGCCCAAAACTTTGCCCCTGCCACGTTACCCTGGGTGTCTCCGATGTGTATCTACAAACCAGGCAGTAACTGCAACCCTCCTGATTTCATAGAGCCATGGTGTGGAGTCATTAGCTGAAGTCTTTAAAATGCCCTCAGTTCTGGGGATGGGAGGAAGAAGTGCTCTTCCTTGGGAGATCATTAGCTGTAAACTCATCAACCTGCTGGAGGAAACCGGGAGGGGCGGGAAGGGGACAAGAGAAGGAGGACAGACTCGGGCCCTGGCCACAGCCTGGTGGACGGAGTTGTGGGGACTTGGACAGTCGGTGAAGGGCTGCTGCAAGGAGCCGGGCGGGTCTGCGGGAGTTGCCTCTGCACTGGCCAGTTAGCCCCAGATGGGACTTGGCTTTGAGCAGCTGCAGCATGCCTCTCCCTACTATACCCAAGTCATTCTCATACCAGTGCAGAGCATGAAAGCACTTGTGGGTAGGACTCAGAGAGGGAGTAGTAGTTTTCTGCTGTCATATTTAAAAGTTCCCAAATGCCATGGGTGAAGAGGTAGCTAAGAGACATCTCCAGCTTAAGTCTGGAGCAGTGGGCTCCAGTGGGATATGCTAGCCCATGCTTGTCCTCTGGCTCATTGGGGTCAGTACCCAGGGAGGAAGGCACCCCAGGCAGGATGAGGAAGTCAGGCAGTGGTGCCAACTGTGGTTTTAAGAAAAGACTTATGTGGTATTTTCAGCTGTAGCCTTTAGGAGAAGAATGGAAACATTAATATATCTGAAAAATTTCTAATCCTGGGGTACCTCTCCCTCACTTTCTTTGAGTGACAATTTGTATTATCAGCAGCACTTGAACCAGGATAGCACACTGGGACACCGGCCCCAACCTCCGTCCCTGGATCCTTTGTAATTCTGGGACTGGTGGACTCTTAGGTGAAAACACCCACTTTACCATCTCTTAAGGGCCCTGGTGGCATAGTGGTTAAAGCGCTCAGCTGCCAACCAAAAGGTCGGCAATTCAAAGCCACCAGCCACTCCACGGGGGAAAGACGGGCAGTCTGCTTCTGTAAAGATTTACAGCCTTGTGGCAGTTCTTTGTCCTTTTAGAGTTGCTATGAGTCAGAATCAACTTGATGGCAGTGATAGCTCCTGTTAATATATTATAGGAGGGGCTTAAATGGGCTTACTAGGTTAAAACCCAAGTCCATTTAACACGGAGAAACTGGGACCATGTGACCAACATAGGCAGCTTGGCTGGAAGTCAGGGCACAGCAGACCTGCTCCTGTTCTCCAACAGATGCCTGGGGCCTCCTGCGTGGCCCCACACTCCTACTGCAGAGCTTTCTTCATCTGTCAAATGGGCACCCAAAGCTACCTAAACAGTAGAAGCTGAGACAAAGCTCATGGTTGTGACAATCACAACAAAATCAACATCTATGCACCCAAAGTGTTATGCAAATGCAAGTGTCTATCATACCGAACCAAATGACCCGTTATCATCCTCCTGATTAACACACATAATAAGCTGTGAGTCACTTTGCACCACCGAGGAACTCAGGCAGGTCTCTCGCCCTCTGGGGCCTTGTCTTTGCAAGGAAAGGTTGGCCTGGTCCTTTCTGGTTTGAACACTGGACAATCAGGAAACTCTATGGTGCACCTCTTGGGTGACAGGATGGAAATGCTGTCTGCCATTACACCTTGTTTTTAAAACTGTGTCTCAGTAAGATGTTTCCGACTTTTTCCCTGAGAGAAGGCTCTGGAGAAGGCTTGTTACCTTAAACCTGAAAATTATTTGGCTGCCGCAAGAAATAAGAGCTGTGTCCCCAAGCAGTAGCTTCTCAGCACACATCCTGCTTGCATCTCCTGCACACTCTAGACACACTGGCATTTGAAAAGGAAATCCTCTTTTTTTTTTTTAATCCTTTTCAAATTCAAAGGATCATCAAAAGAGCAGGTGCAGAAGAAGCTCCAGCCAAGCCCTCCCCTTTCTGGAGCTGGGTAGTAGGGGAGGCAGAGCAGCCTGAGGCTTACAAAGGGCAGAGCCTAATTCTTCAGTCAACTTCCTGCTGCTGGTTCCCAGGAGAACAAGAAGCATTTTCCCTGTCATCTGGGAACAAATTAGCATCTCTGATGAGTATTTTCCCACTCTAATCTCTCTCCTTTGTTTATGAAAAAATCCCTCTGTTATGGCAACAGTCTTTTCAAGGGAAAAGAAAGTAGAGCCTGGCTCCCACCTCTCATATCGGAGGAAGACATTGTTGAGGTCGTCATTGACATGCAGCAGCTCCTCGGTGACCTCCTCATTGGACACACGGGAGATGAGCTCCACGATGCGTTGCTGCATGGCCCGGCAGGTCCTGTTCAGCTCCTAGGGAACACACACTCCTGGCTAGCATGCTGGCTCTGCTTTCTGTCACCTTCTATTGCCTTTAAAAAAACATGTACTCATTCTTAAAGGTCACAAAATGAGTACATGCTTGTTCATAAACCAACAGTCGTCTGTAGAATGCAGTCAAGTCCCCTCCCTCAAGTCCATTTAACACAGGGAAACTGGGACCACATGACGGACACGGGGGCTTGGCTGGGAGTCAGGGCACAGCAGACCTGCTCCTGTTCTCCAACAGACACTTCCTACCTTATCCTGGAGGATGGTGGGGCTCTGTCAACAGATAGGCATATGTACAGACCGATACAGTGCTATGTACATACGTGTTTGTACACATAGTTTTTAAAATATAGAAATGAGAACCTTTGCAGCTTGCTTTTTCTCTTCCACAGAATATCCCCAACACCCTCCCCCGCCCCACCACTCCTTCGTGTTTGTGCCATGACCTACCTCCCCTTCTTCTGCTGATGGGCATTCATGGTGGCTCCCTTTTTTTGGCCGACCCAAATAACACCATGATGAACATTTACACATACACCCTTATACACTTGTACAAGCACTTCCATTGGTCAAGTTCACAGAGGTGGAATTTGAGGGTGAAAGGATATGATTACTTAAAATATTGACTGGTAGTAGTAAAAGGCCCCCCCACCAAAGATATTTGTTTGTACTCCTAGCAACCGCATGAATGCAGTTTTATGGCAGCAATTAGATACATTTGATGGCATATTTGTCATCCTGCAGAGAGGACAGGCACTTAGTGAGCTCACAGAGTTCGCCAGCTTGCCAACGACAACACCGTGCACCCCCGGTCCCCATCGGAGCTGCTCTCCACCTCTGGAAGCAATGTGCCTTGAAGACAGGGCCTTATTACTTCATGGCCTGTTTTCCTAAGTCTTCCTTGCTCTGGAGCAGCAGCCTTATTGGTGTGCTCATTCAAACTTGCTTATGTAGCTCCCTCAAATGCTTGCAGGTGCACCTTGCCACCTTGAATGCAAGATGAAGGACCCTACAGAGGAGGGAAATGGTAGGTCGCCATGCTGGCCCCTCAGTATCCCTGACCACAGGCACTGCCCATTTGCAATCTCCAGTCCCAATGGGCTGTGAATAGCCGAAGCTGAGGCCAGACACTGACCCTGCCTACCTGAATACTGGCAGGAGCTAACAAACCAGTGAGTTAAGGGGTAAGGGATAAAGCGGGGCAGGGGTGGGGTGGGGGGCAGCTTCCTTCTGACAGCCTTGCTCCAAAACAACCTCCTCTTGAAATCCTTCCCGGTTAGAAGCAACTGATCTACCCATAGCAGACAGGGGCCACCTCTGTTTAGCTCTTCGTTTTGCCTCATATCTGCCAGGCTTTTCCTCTTACCAGGTCATAAACTCCTTGAGGCAGGTACCACCATTTACTACCCTCAGGCCTTGCACCAGACCACGCATGGTGAAAAAGCCCACTAGCCATCTGCTCGATCGATGTGTCACATCCTCCCTGTCCTTGCCCAGCCAGGGCAGATACGGTGTCCCTTGTCCCTGTTCCCCTAGTACTCCATTACCAACACATAGGCACTCCCTAAATTCTCAAGTGAATTAATTCAGACAAGTTGCACTCCTTCTACCTACATTCAGTCCAAGGTATCAAAAGTGCTCGCTTACATAGACACAAGTGGGTGCATGCACACACATGCACACACACATGCATGGGCACACACATATAGTCCAAGGTATCTAAAGTGTTCCCTTACACACACACAAGCAGGTGTGTGCATTCATACATGCCCACAGACGTATGTGCACACACACACAGCCAAAGTATCAGTAGTAGTTTCTTACACGTGCATAAGCAGGTGTGCACACACACATGCACACACATGTGTTCATGCACACACACAGCCAAGGTTTCAAGTGTTCCCTTACATATACACAACTGGGTACACGCACACACACACACGTACATGCATGTACACACACACAGTCCAAGGTATCAAGTGTTCCCTTACACGCACACAAGCAGGCACACTCACACGCACACACACACGTGCACACACACAGCTACTTCCCTCTGAAGGTTGATGAGTGTCCTAGGTTTGACCCTGCAGGTAAGAGTGGGGCCCCTCCACAGACCTGGCCATCACAGAGACAATCTGCTCAGCCAAAGGCCGGACTGCTGGGATGGTCTGCTCCCGCTGCTGCACCTGCCAGGGCTGTTCAGCTCGCTGGGGCTCCTTCCTGAGGGGCAGCTGAGGAACAAAGCCAGCCCCCATGGGCTGCGTGGACTCTGTCGAGTGCAGCTGCATTTGTCAGGTAGAAGGTACCCTGATTTAGGCAGCTGGGCACAAGTCACCTGGCATTCACCTTACGAAGAGTGCCCCCCTCCGAAAGGCCCTGCCCTGGCCACCCTGCTGGGTGCTGGCTCCCTGCTGTGGCAGCATTACCCTTTGTCTCAGTTTCACCCTGTTCTGTGGCCTCTGCCAAGCCGGGTGGTGGTGTCAGTCTCTCTCGGTCAATCGGGAAGCAAGCCCAGTGTCCAGACCTTCCGTTATTTTGCTGCACAGACTCCCACTCTTGGTTCTCCTAAGACTCCCCACCCTAGGTTTTGGAGAAGGCAGTGTCGTTCCTGGGAGTGTGGGGTTTAGAGCACATCACCTCATGCTCACCATCTTGCTCTCCTTACTCCCAACATGGTGCTCCCAGGAGCACCAGGCCCCATTAGCCCAACGGGACCATATTCCCATAGAGGAAGGAGAAGGGTCAGAATCAGGGTGGACCTGCAGGGAGGGCAGCGCCAAAGGTCATTAGCCTGGTGTTCCTGCTTGGCTGGTCTCGGGGACCTCAACTCTAAGGCACTCTGACTCCTCAGTCCCCCCAAACCATCATCACTGTCCTCTCCGTAGTTACCTATCTGAGCTCAGTCTTCTTCCCAGCACTCTTCTCTCAGAAATGGGGAATTCTTGTTCACCCAGAATCTCATGTTCCCACTCTAGGACTTTTCCCACATCTTGATGACCCAGCGGTACGCATTTATAAACACACACACGAGCCTTAGAAGTAACAAAAGGCAAACACCAAAGAGTAATTGTAGAGGATACAGATATTTAGCAAAAAGTAAAACACAGCAAAATGTCACCTCCTTCAATGGGGACTGACTCCTATTCCCACACCAGCTAAGAGAGGGCTGCCAGAGCCGATCTGGCCTCAGATTGCTCCAGCGTGGCTGCCACGTGTGCTGATGGACTAGCCAGGATGAACCCAATCACCACAGGGACAGCAGCGTCACACAGGAAAGCCAGCAGTGAGGCAGGAGCCTCACTACAGAAATGAAGTGTGCTGGTGGGGAAGCTGACATGGCAAGCCAGGGCCTCAGCACACAAAATACAACACAACACGCCCAGACATATGAAAGCAACGGCTACACTCTACTACGTGAAGAACTCCAACAAGGACTCAAGAGAACAATGCAAAACGATCACACAGGTAGCTTATTTACACTACCTGTTACCATCCAGTGGATTTTTTAGTGACCCTATAGGACAGAATAGAACTGCCCCATAGCACTTTCGAGGCTGTAATACGTAAAGAAATGCTATGGGGCAGTTCTGGTGGTGCAGTGGTTAAGCGCTTGGCTGCTAACCGAAAGGTCAGCAGTTCGAACCTACCATCTACTCCATGGGAGAAAGATGTGGCAGCCTGCTTCCATAAAGATTACAGCCTTGGAAACCCTATGCAGCAGTTGCACTCTGTCTTACAGGGTCACTATGTGTCAGAATTGACTCAAGGGCAATGGGTGATCTTTACAGGAGCAGACTACCACATCTTTGTCCTGAGGAGTGGCTGATGGGTTTGAACCAACAAACTTTCAGTTAGTAGCTGAGCACTTAACCACTGTGCCACCAGGGCTCTTATTTATACTCTAAACCAAACCCATTGCCGTTGAGTTGACTCCAACTCATAGCGACCCCATAGGACAGAGGAGAACTGCCCCATAGGGTTTCCAAGGACAGACAGGTGGGTAAGAACTGCTGGCCCTTTGGTTAGCAGCCCAATGCTTAACCACTGTGCCACCAGGGCTCCTTATTTACATTAACCAAACCAAACCCACTGCTGTCGAGTCGATTCCAACTCATAGTGACCCTATAGGACAGAGTAAAACTGCTCCATAGCGTTTCCAAAGAGCACCTGGTAGATTTGAACTGCTAACCTTTTTTGGTTACCAGCTGAACTCTTAACCACTAGGTCATCAGGGTTTCCTTATTACACTGAAAAAAAAAAAAGGTAGTTAAAAACACAAACACCACCACTGCCTTAGGGCTAAGAAGGGGGTGTGGCTTTAGGTTGACTTTAAAAGACCAGCCCTCCCTCCCCTCCCCTGCCCAGGAGAAAGGGAGACTATGCCAACACTTGGCCCAAATGCTGGACAGAGCAGCGCCAGTAGACCTGGCCGAGGAGCCTGATGGAGAGGTGGAAGGCTGGGGATGCGGAGCAGGATGTGGCTGGGAGGTGGGGACAGAGAAGAGAGGCTAGCAGTGGCTGCTTATCTGCCAGAGACACTCCCTGTGCTGTTGTGGGGATCAATCCCCTCCTGGACATGCAGGTAGGAACTGGACCAGCCAGTGCCTAGGGCTCTGCCTTGCTCTAGCATTCAAGGGTCTAAAAAACCTCTGATGAGCAAAAGAACCTCAAGTTGCAGCTCAGAGCCACTCCTGCCAGCAAAGGCAGACCCCACCAGGCCGGTCTCTGCTGAAAGATGTGGTCCCATCCTGGTGCCTGTGGCCAGCAGCAAGCCCTGGCTGCCCTTGGTGGGGAAGGGAGAGGGAAAATGTCTGTCAGCCCCGTACAAACTGTGGGCCAATCACAGGCTCAGGACCTACAAGCCTGAGGGGGTGGGGGCAGGTGTGTGTGTAGCGGGAAACAGGTCCAAGGCCACCCTTCCAAAATTCCCAGCAGAGCCCAAGCCCGTCTCCAAACACACCTCAGGCTTCGGAGGCTGGCAGAGGCCTCAGGCCCTTGCCCACATTGCTCAGGGGCCCCTGAGAAGTTGGCCCTCTGGCTATACTGTCTCCTCACCTCCTTTTCCATCAAACAAACTCTTAGTCATCTTTCAAGGCCCCAGGATATTCCCCCATCCCATCCCAATATTTAACCTGCAAATGTCTAAAGCTGACAGAATTTTACGGGGGATCTGGCATACCCACTACCTAGATCCTCCATCAACATTCTGCAGCGTTGGTTTTGCCTGCTTTCCCTTTTCCCTACCTCCACCCACCCAGCATGTGTTCTGGGGCCTCATCTTGCACCCTTCCTCCCTTGAGACTCCCACAGCACTGTGGACACACCCCTGCAGGCCCCTGCTGATGAAGACTGCCATCAAACTCCTTCTCCAAGTAGGCCTCCAGCTTGCCCTTATCTTGACCTGTGATGACCAGGACCCTCGCTCCCACCATAAAGCTCTGAAGCCCCAGGACAAAGAGTAGGCCTTGAGGACTGTCTGAGGAATTAACAGGAAAACCAAACCAAATCCCTCAGAATCCTGGAGGGAGTGTCTCAAAAACATGGGTACTCATACCCAGTACCAGAACAGGAAGAGAACAGGCCCATTTCGGTCTCCCACACAGAGCCCCAGCCATTTGGGTGCTGGGTGCTAACTGCTGTCAGCAAGTAGCCCAGGACTGCACACATGTTCATCTCCAGTTCTCTCAGGGCCTGTTTCTCCATGTGTAAAGCAAGGGGGTGGATGCAGGTGACATTCTGCAGATGCCACTGAGATGCCTCAGCTGCCTCAAAGCACAGGTTCAGGCACCCCCACTGCAGCCAGGCTGCTCTGCTTTAATCTATTTTAAACACCGTGGTCCTCTGTGGACTTCTGTTAATGGAGAAAAGGGTTCCACTGCTTTAAAAAATGTTTGGAAAGTACTAGATGACTTCAGAGGTTTCTACTAGCTCTAAAATTATAACCTTGGCTTGGAGGAAGAATGCAGCCCGAGGACATAAAATGCAATGACTCGGGGGAAGCTTTTGCTGCCTCTCTCCCCACTGCCTCCTGCTTAGGCAGCGGGGAGAGGCCTCCACCCCGCAGGCAAAGCTGAGATGCTCGAATCTGAAGAGCAGCCTGGCCTGGCTTTCCAGAGCTGCACCTAAGGATAGGCCCAACGACTCTGGCTGCAGGCTTCTGAAACAGGGATCTCCACAGGTCTCTGCACAGAGAAAGGTTCAACATCTCCTTCTCCAAACTTCTAAGTTACTGTCTTAAAAAGAAGTGAAGTGGAAGTCAAAAAGAATGGAGCACTAAGCTTTCTGTAACCCAAAGGCCAGCTGCCCAGCCGCCTGGCACTCCACAGCGTCAGCTACAGCCAGGTTCTCAGCTGGCTCAGCTGGGAGACCTGCCTCTGCAGCCCTCTACTTCCAAACCAGCCAGCCAGAGTGGTGTTCTCCCGGTCCTAAGGCACCAGAGCCCACAGTTCAACCGGCCACCTCACCACTCTGCAACAGTGGGACAGGGTCTCCCAAGTGCTGAAGATTTCTGCTCTGGCTCCTCCATCTCCGGTCCTCACTGTTCTTTGTGCACGAGACTTCCATCTACCAGAACACCTTATTAAAACAGCCTCTCTTTCTGTCTAATTAATCCCAATGCCTTTAACTTTTCTTCAAGGGACATTCTCATTCCCACCTCACAAAAATATCTTTTAATCATCTTTATGGGTTTTCTCTGAACCCTCTCCAAGTTCTAAGGAGCATAGGATAAGGTCCTCAAGATCTGTTTTCTGTAGCTGCAAAGGAGAGGGAAGGAATAAGACATTCTTTGTTGAAGAGAAAAGGGGGAATAATGAAGTTACACATGTAGAATAAACCAGATTTCTCTAGAGAAAACGGTTGTGGCCATTCCATTTTTGTTGAAATGAGATGCAAGAGCCAAGAAGGAATATACCATCTGCTATTAGAAGAAACAGCTTGGAGGAGGACTCCTTTATTACCAATAGGTGGCCATGTAGGAATGCCCGTTTTTGGTATGATTGGATTAATCAAGTTATTATTAATCAAAGACAAAGTTCAACAGGCTAATTTGGGAGAGACAGGGCACATCAAATGGCAGAAACAGACTTCTCAAAGATTCCCGAAGCTTACCTTACAGGCTGCAGCTAAGGGTATGAGCTTCAGCAGGGATAAATGCAAAGTCTCACATTCTAAGCCCCAGACTCAAGTGCCCAGGCACAGGAAGAGGAAGGTACAGCCTGACAGGCACACAGGAAAGAGATGGAGGGTTTCAGCTGATGGAAGCTCTCGACTTTATAATGTCTGCCTCTTGCTGCGAAGTGCACATTCATTTACAAGGTGGGCTTCCAACAGCCACACTTATACCATGTCAAGATGGGGGAGGGGTAGTTATTGCAGTCTTTAAAGGCTTAAGGACTGCCGTGTGAAAGAGGAATTAGTTTTGTTCTACTGTCAAAGAAGATAGGCAGGATGGAAGGTGCAGGTAGACAGACTGGAGCTCAGTGAATGAAAGGATTTTCCAACTCTCACCATGGGAGCTCCGGTTTACAGAGGATTTATTTACCTGCGCCTAGGACTGGGCTAGGCACTCTATGTATATGATTTCCAACCCTTACAAGGAGGAATGATTACTTCCCATCTACAGAGGGAGGGGAACAAGGCTTAGAGAGATCAGGTGACTTCCCTAAAGTCACCAAGCTCCTGGTAAGGTCAGGATTTGAACTTGAGTGATTCTAAAGTCCATGGTCTTTCTACCCTGCCATGCTGCTGCCCGAATTCTAACAAAGAAATATATTTAGCACAGAGTGCCTCCAGGGGCTGCCAAGAATGGCCTATCACTGGGGGTGGCAGGAAAAGTCAAGCGGGTACTAGGCGAGATGCTGAGGAGGAAACTTGAGTGTGGGGTTGGTGTTGGCCTAGTGGCCCAGAAAGTCTCTTCCAGCTCGGCTCAAGTGAGAAGGACTGACAGATGGCCAGAGGAGGAGTGCTGGCTCGCTGGCTGGTGTCCTCACACACCTGACCTGGGAGCTCCCGCACAGGCCAGAGGCAAGGGGTATGGTCTCTGTCTCCCCTCAATGCTGACCACCTCTCTGGAGTCCTCAGACAAATGGCTCTCACCACCAATCCTCCCTGCTGCTCTACATAAGCTGTCAGGTCAGTGTGCCCTGTGCTGTCATCTGCTTGCCACTCCCTCCACCTCCCATTCAGCCACCACACTTGGGTGAGGAAGCTCCTGTTGGCATGTACATTGCAGCTGGTAATGAATGTGCTTACTTCCATGACCCCGGCCAGTGCCGGGAGCTCTGGAGAATGTCCATGCTGAGCAAGCTGGCTGCCCTCCAGCCTGACTGAGGGGGTCCTTGGGATGCATTCTGAGCCCATCACACTCCAAGCAGGCTGTGGCATTTTCCCACATAGGAAGCTTGCTGTTTGGGGTGACCCCGACCCTGGAGAGACCCTGCCCGGCTGGCTCCCAACAGCCGGGGGAAGAAGAGGAAAGATGCTTTCCTCAATGACTGAGGAGCGATGCCACCAGCCAGAGGAGCCGGGTCTGTTTCGCACAGTGCTACCCAAAGCCTGGCTTTCCCATGCTGACGGAGAGCCTCCTGCCCTCCCACTGGCACCCAGAATAGTTCTTCCCCTGTTTGATTTATAAGATAGCAGGAGGGTTGGTAGGCTCAGAGCTGGAACAAAACAGAAGAAAGAAAAACATCATAGGAAGCAACCTATTTTTGAAAACTGTGAGCTGACGCCAGGAGATTAGGTTCTGTTTGTCTTGGCTGTTGGGCTTATTTAAAAAAACAACACACACACACGCACACATGTGTGCACATACAGACACATATGCTTGCACACATGCACATACGCACACGCATACAGTGCTCTTGCTGTCTGGCTCTGCTCTGTCCGCCTGGAAGCACCTTGACTTTGTTCAGCCTACTCCTGCTGTCAGGAGCTCAGCTCTGTTCACTGCAAACCCCCATCAGCAGGAATTCCGACGCTGACACAGCACGAAGCGGCCTCAAGAGGCCCTCTCAGTTTCTGGGCTGACCTCAGATTCCTGTGCATGGTGGTAACGCCTGGCAGAGCGCCTTCTGCAGCTGGGAGTGAAGGCCAGCAAGGACTCATTAAAGGGGACTGGGTCTCATGGTGAGTGGCAAGTGAACAGCAAGATTGCTGAGCTGAGGAAGACTGCCCAGATGCAGCAGTTTAGAGGAAGGCTTGGGAACTCAGGGGAGGCCATCCTCCCCACGCAGGCTGGGCTGAGGAACCTCGTCTTGGCTTCAGGAGTGGCCTGACACTGCGACTTCCGGAAATGAGCCCTCCCTGCCTGTCTCCTGCACTAAGCTGGGAGCTCTTCCAGAGCGGGGACTGTGGCTCATTCATCTCTGCCCCTCTAGGGCTCTGCTCTGTACTAGACTCATAGCAGGCCTCCATCCACCTGTGCCCCCACAGAAGCTAAGGGCTTCAGAGGGGAGGGGGTGCAACAAGGAGAAGCTTGCAACAAGGCTGTGCCTGGTCGAGTGCACTCCTGAAGTGCAGGTCATGAAAGCAGAGCTTGCGTGGGCTACCTGTGTGAGCCAATGAGTGACTGCATGCCAGACAAAAACAGCAGCAGCAAGCAGGTCATGAGGCACTGTGCAACCTCGCCCCATAAGCCTGGCTGCTGACCTGTTCACTCAAGCACCTGGCCTCCCTCTAGTGAGATGCAGCACTTCCAGTTCACAACATTCTTCTCAGTCCTCTCCAGAAGGTCGCTGCTCCTAAGGGCAGTGCTGCTGCCATCCTCTACAAAAGCCAGAGAGTTCTGAGTGGGGCAGGGCTGGGCTGGCTTGGGAAGCAGGCCTGAGGCAGGGTCCCTGATCTCTAGTCTACAGGCAGGACTGTAAACCTCCCCGCTCCTGGAGCCCCTTTCTGCCACGCTCCCAGGTGTGCAGGGGCCAAGAGGCTGGGGAGACAGTTAGCCACAGCTCCCTGGAGCCATGATATGAGCAAACCCCTCTCTGTCTGGGAATCCTCAGAGTTTCGGAAATGAAAAGGATCTTCAAGCTTCATCTCAGTCTTAAGAACGTCTTGGAGGTCAAGGGTGTCTAGAAGGGTTCCTACCGCACTAAAGGCTTAAGAGGCCTTGTTGCAAAATGTTTTATGATATAACATTAAGGGAACAATCCAAGACACAAAACTGTACGCATAGAAAATGCATCAAAATGTCAACAGTGGTTATTCATGGATACTGGGATTAAAGAAAATTATTATTTCCTTCTTGGTATTTCCTTTTTCTTTTGATGGCCATGTATTCTACAATTGGCGTTTTATAATCAGGAAAAAAATGTTATTAAGGAAAACGAGAGAGCAGCCCCAGTTGGTGGTGTAAATTGGTACTGGTCTGACGGTTCCAGGAAACGTGAGGCTAAGTGACAACAGTGCCCTCTAACCCCACCCCACTGCCGCAGCCCCAAGTGGGGGGCTGCCCCAGGTGTGTGCAGTAGAGTGTCACCGGCAGGCCCCTGGATGAGGTCTTCCTCACCTGTAGCAACTCCAGATCAGATGAATCCTCCTGCCCAGGGACCATTTCTGTTAACATCTCGGACATGACTTTTGTGTTTCCTCGAACAACGTCTAGTTCGCTCCGCAGCCTGGCAATCTGTTGAGGCCCAGGAAGGAGGAAAGCAAGGAGGAGAGGTCAGCCAAGCTTTGCCTGGAGTATCAGAGCACACTAGCTCTGATAGTCCCATTCACAGTGAAATCTAGGTCACACTTCTGAATGTGCACCATTGGAGAAACCTTCCAGTCTCACTCCAATTCGAGTGCAAAGGTGGTGGCAGTGCTGAGAGAACCATAGACAGGTAAGCTCATCCTACAGGGCACTGGTCACCAGAAGCCTGTGGTCCCTGATGATTGGCCCGTGACACTGCAGTAGCGGTTCTGCATGGTGGAAGAGGAAGAATTGAACTGGTTTTCAGTCCTGGCTCCTCCATGACGTGTCCCTGATGTGTCACTTGACCCTTAGGCCTCCATTTCTGCTCTTTAAATGAAAGTGCAAGAGTGTGCGGTCTCCAAGGACCTTAAGGGTTGACCTACTTTATGAACCCCGTGGTTATTGACTCACTCCCCTGGGAGTTTATGCTCTAGCTGTTACAGTGCCCTGGGAGGCTGGCTGGTGTGAACCTCACTTTTCTGGTGTGGCAAAAATGAGGGTAGGGAGCGAGGGGAGGTTACCAGGGAGACCTCAACCCACCCAGCTCCCTACTGCTACCATAACCCCTTGGAAAACTATCCAGGCTGCCTGTCCCAAAGGGGCAGCTCCCAAAGCCTGGCTCTGGGCTCAGGCACGAGCCGTCTCTGCTGCACCAGGAATGCCATGAGCCTCTCCTCAGCCTCCGGCACTGTGCCCAGGTCAGGTCAGGTCCCCCACCCTGAGGCACTGTGAAAGAAGCTGCATAGAAATGCCTATCTGGCCCCACAGACATACTCCTCAGGGATGGGAGACCAGTAACGCTGGATGGAAGTCGAGAGCTGCCCCAGACACCTGGAGGAGCACCAGAAGGCTCCTATGAGCACAGGGCTCTACTGCAGCTGTGACGCCACAGACGGACCTTCACCTGAGCCTCAGCTTCTTCACCTACAGAAAGGTGCTGATAATACCTGCACCTCACAGGCTTGCTGTGATTACCTGAGGTTCAGGTGAGTACATGCCAGTTCAGTGCCTGGCACACATATGCTGTCAGCTCCCTCTCTCCTGCTGAGACAGCCAGAGGCTGGTGTGGATACCACTCTTCTTGGCTTCTGACTTTGCCCAACAACACGTGCTCGAGGAAGCCTTTCTTGATGCCCTGCCCTGCCCTGCCCTGAAGTGGAATGACCGTTCCTATGTCCTCCTCCTCACCTACCACTCACTGCAAAGCCTACCATCACAGTATCTATAGCAGCTGCTCCTGTACTCAAGGGCGCCTCTTAGGGGACAAGAACAAGAAGCCTCGATAAATGTTTGCTGGGTGGAGGAATGGATGGGTGAATAGTCATCCAGGCAGATGATCTAGGTCCCAAGTGCCTTGGTCTCTGCCTTGGGCTCCTCCTGGTGGATGGTCCACAGTGCCCTCTCCAAAGTCTTAGCTGAGAAAACGCTCTGACCAGGGAGGCCCAGGAATGCTGTGGTACCTGTCTGCCTTTGCTTCCAACTTCCCCATGGCCTGTCACCCACCCAGGCCCTCCTCTCGCTGTTTAGCTGCTGGGAGGGCTTTTCCAGAGCTCCACCTCACTGGCAGCAAGTCGGCAAAAGGTCTCAATCACTGTCCAGCTTTCAAGACGCTCTGCCCTCCCTCTGAGTAGAAGGGGGCACAGTTCTGTCTACAGACTCAGGGCCCGTAGAGGGAGACCTCCTTCCCAACGGCCTCTTTTTAGGAAAGGTCCTGGCCATTCTTGGTAAGAAGGACTGCATACACCAAACTGAAGCCCATGGCCAGTGTAAACCCACATCTCAAGATGTGGGCCTTGCTTCCTGCCCCTGAGTACACACAGCATCGGGTGATTCTCAAGAGGCCCTTTCCCTCCTGCCTGTCATGCTCATGACTACCCTGTTGGGTGAGAGGGGACAGTCATCACCATTTTGCTGATGAGGAGCCCCAGGTAACATGAGCTGAACACAACCTCTCAGTAGTCAGCAGCCCAGTCCTATTGGACTCACTCTCTCCTGCTCACCCTACCTCCTGCTTCAGAGCTAGCAAGGAACATCACTGTACAGTCCTGGCATTGTATTTCCACTCACAAGACATTAACACTTGGACCCTTTGTTTACATGACGTTATCTAATAATGACATTGTCACAATATTAAATAAGGATTTTGAAAATATAAACATTTGATAGTTTTTTTTCCAAGTCTGACCAATTCCCAAATTTTAACAAATGAAAATTCCATAGATTCATCTAAAAATCTGCCTCCACAATTCATCTAAAAAATCCAATCTGGGGTTAGAATTGTGTTAGCTCATCAGGAAATGACACAGGGAAGGTGGGCAGGTGTCTGGGATACAGGCGGACCCTAGCCCTAACCTTGACTTTGGCCATCACAGCGACCTTGCTGAGCATGTCACCCACCTCTATGAAAACCTCTGACAGCTCTCCTTTTTCACAGGACACATCTGCACCTCTCCGAAGGACATACAAGGCCTTCCGCAACTCAGCCCTGCCCCCAGGACTTGGCTGCATCCTTTGCCACGGTCTCCTCCCATCGGACCCTGCACCTACACCCCAATTTGTCTGAAAGAGCCGGGCTCCTCTGCACCTCTGGACTTACTGGCGCCACTGCCCTAAGCACCACTTCACCCAACAGCCCCTACTCCTGCTTCAAGACCCCCATTGTTGTCAGCTCCCTTGGCCAACTGCCCTCCAGCCACTGCTAAGCTCTGCTCACAGATAACTTGTGCCTGCACCTTACCGGGCAGACTACATTGCATCATGACTGTCTTTGCATCTGGTCTCCCACTCTCTTCTGAGCCTTCAAGAGAAGGGATTGGCCCTTCCATCTTTGTGTCCCCAACACCTAGCAAGTACCTGGCATGGGGAGGCCTCTATGGTTTCCTGGAAAGGTGGAAGAGGCCAGTCAGCTGGCTTGCCTGAGGCCTGGAAGTATGCAAGTACCTGTTCTGAGTTGGCTGTGATGGGGCCAGTCACACTCAGAGGCGGGGCCTGTGGAGCCGAGAAGGGAGCAGGAGGCGAGGAAAAGGAGCCAGCACTCGTCTTCGGCTGCGACTGGGGCCTGGGCATGGTCACGGCTGGATCCACTTCAGGGACACTCTGGCACGGCAACAACAAAGTCCTCTGTTCACTTAAACTGCCTGGCTGCTGGGCCGGAGGGCCTACCCCACCCTGGACAGCACCTCCAGTCACTGTCACCCAAGAGAGGCGGAGCCAGCACTGCCACTGGCCACGGACTCTGTCAGATGAGGCTCCCCACGGCACCTCCCTCTGCTCTCCTCCACAGATAGTAGAACAACTCATGAGGCAGAAGGAGATTCTCTGTGAGCAAGCTCTTGTGGTTCCCACCACTGAACTGCTGGGTCCCAGTGGAGGGAGGGCTGCTATCAGATTTTGCTGATCATGAGTTTGTACTGGGTACCCTAAGACTACAACTGGGCCTTCACAAGCAGGCTAATGTAAACAGTAACGTGCAGTGTACCAAGTGTCCTTTCTAGTTACAGGCACAACAATGCTGTTTCTGGCCTTAATTAGAAGAATGAAACAGGCCATGGTTAGCCCGCAGAGCATGGTGAGCAGTTTGCAGGGATCATAATGAGAACAATGTTCTGGAAAGGACATTTCTTATAATTTCCCTTTGGGCATCTCAGACAACCTCTTGGACGTTACCTTACCTGGTCCAAGAGACCTGCGTAGGCACGCTGGCCTTGAAGCCCATTTCACCCAGGGAACCGGCAAGGCCAGGTATATGGGGACGAGGTACCTTTCCCCGATTCTGGAGTTGTGTTGACTCTCCCCAGGCCCCCAGGAGCTGGTCACCACCCATACCCGTGCGGGCTTCACTGCAACAGGACAGTCGTCACCACCCGTACTGGTACAGGCTTCTTTGTAAGAGGACAATGGTCACCACCCAGACCACTCCAGGCTTCTCTGCAAGGGGACAGTGGTCACCGCCTGTACCAGTGGGGGCTTCTCTGCAAGGGGACAGTAGCATCACATGCATGCATCTACTTCTAGGCAGAGTGGCCTCTTGTGGATCTCGCACTACTACTGGCACTGGAACAGCCCCAGTGGAGTGTCACGAGAGGGTCTCTCCTGGGCTTTGAAGTCCAGGCTGATGGGATTCAAAAGTGTCTGACTGATGCTGAACGCTCACAGCTCAATGTAAGCTTTAGCTCCCATCTGCTCGCACTACTGCCTGTGGCCAGTGATGCCAATGCCTCTGCAGCAGTCAACGCGGTGCTCCCAAGGGACAGATGACAGGGTCCTGCCCAAATTCTAGGGGTCTCCAAAAAACAACTGCTAATGGCACACATAGGAGGGTCCGCCCAAGCAGCTGGGCCCATGAGACCGCCTGAACCAACCCCTCTGTTATATTTTACCTCAGCCATAGTAAGAGCTGGGGGACACTACTGCCACTTAATCACCCATCAACCAGCTGTCTCAGTCCGGCATTCCCCTTGTTATTAAAAAGAAACACCCTCTAGTCTTACAAATGCATGATGGCAAGCTTGAATAATTCAAATGGAGCAGCAGAAGGGTGGTGGCAGTGGGCTGGCCAGTTCTTGCGACAGGTCTTTCTAGAACATGCCAGTTGGACACTTACCCGCTGTGGTGTGTGTATTGGAGACAGAGCGTCCAAGTCTGCCATGGGAAACTCGACCCCTTTTCTCTTCAGCTCCTCGTATATGTGCACGACACCAGTGAGGTCTGGACTGCTCCTAAAGGCATCTGCCCAAGCCTGGATGGGGAGGGGAGAAGGCCTGTTAGGAGTCATCTTTCACAGGGGTGGCCACGCCACAGCCCTATGTCCTCTCAGAGGCCAGTGCCCTGTCCCCTATGCTGGAAGACAAATCTCCCTGGCAAAACAGACACTGCCTTTCCTCCCACAAGCACTGTCACGAAGTGGCTGGCAAGATCTTGGTTTTCAATGGTGCTATTAAGCGTGAACAAAAACATAAAACTTAATTCAGCGTACAGTATTTCCTTAGAGAAGCGGCAGAGAAATAACACCCAAGCACCGTGGTGCATCCTAAATGCAGGCATTTCCCTAATCGTAAGGAAATCGATTCCTGGTGAGGCCTAGCTGACAGGAAAGGAAGGGACTGCCTTGCCGCCATCCGTGCTCAGGGATGTGCCGGCCTCAGGGAGCACCGCGCTTGCGCTTGCCCGTCAACAAACCTCCTCTACACGTTCCAGTCGAGCACAGGCAGAGTCCGCAGGCAAACTGAGCAAAAAGGAGAGAAGCTGAAGAGTGACGTAAAATAAAGGCTGACTCTAGGCTTTGGAAGCAAGGCTTTCCTTGGTAGACCAGAGACCGTTAAAGCTGAGACTGCCATGCCCAGCCCCATCACTGGACAGACAAGCTAACCCAGGCTCAGGTGAGAGAACTTTGCCAGGGTCACACTGCGTGCCCAGCAGGCTCACCCCCACGCATCCTTACCCCAGTCCCGAGCTTCCTCCACTATGTTGCGCTGCCTCCCGTGTCAGCCTTCACGTGCCCAAACCAAACACTCCAATGGAAAGCACAACCACTAGACTCCCTTACATGAAAACACAACAGAGAGGAAATAACAAACATTCAAATGAATTGCCACTTATTTCTGTTGATTTACAAAATGCTTCTAATTTTTTTTCAGATATTCTGTTCTTTGGAAGTTACAGAATATATCAAAAAAGAAGGCCACGTACTACATCCGAAGGGCTCTTGAGAAATGGGGTCTGGCTCTTCCCACGCCACCCTGCCCATCCATCATAGTACCTGAGGGGAAGGCAGGGCTCTCTGGCTAAGGTCCCGTTAGCCGGTTCTGCTAACGTCACCTGCATTTAACCACCTCTCTGGCTCTAGCAATGTGTTCCAACCAATCCTGGGGCAGCCACAGAAATTCTACCTCTAACAGACAGGCTCATTTGAAGTTAGATCAATTTCCAAAAAGCCTCCTCAATGACAACAGAAGTATCTCACTTATACAGCCATTACTACCAATCTAGCTTCTCATGGCCCATTTATTTAATGTGCGTTCTCAGGGGCTTCATGCCATCTCCTCCTCAGGACAGCCTGCCTTGGCCAGCGCCCTCTCTGGTTTCCGAGCAACCATGAGATGAGGGCCGAAGTGCCCGAAGGAGACCACCTGGGGCTCAGAGGTGGTCAGCTTTGCCAGTGGCTCTGCCCTTGGGGAGTCCTCACAGGCCTGTCCTCCAGCTGCTGCCTTGGCTGCCTCCACCTGAATCAGAATCCAACTGCACCCTGTGACTGCACCTTCAAAATGCTCAGGCGTTTTAGGTTAACACGATGTCAGAGTCTAACGCCCAGTTACAGCCTGCTGTGGGAAGCTGGGGAGGAACAGGCAGGACAGTTCCTCTTGGTGCCATTTCATGCCTCTGTTTCTACAGGAAACAAACAGCTCCAGGGCACCGCTTTCAATGTATCTTGCTCTCCTCCCAAGCCAAATCTGAGATAACAGGGATAAAGACTAAAAGACTGTCACTGTTCTCTCCATTCAGAACATACTTCTTAGGGCATCTGTCAAACCTGAGTCAACAGGCCTCTCTTCTACAGGCCCCCCACCATTCAAAGAGGTGCCCACAGCTGTGCCAACACCATGAGCACGTGTGCGTGTGTGTGGACCCAAGTTGGGTCCATCAGATTCCCCTCCTCTCCAAGGTTGGCCCTGGGTGTCAGGGAGAGCTGGGACCCTCTCTGGAAAGGCAGGACTGTCCTCCACAAATGCAGTCCTGGGAGGCAGTCGTGTGCCACCAGGAGCAGGGAGCAGACAGTCTGGTTGCTCAGAAAGGCTCAGCTGGTGTGTGAGAGATCAGACATATAGGGGAGGGTTTGGAGGCCTCGCCTGATCCCTTCCATCCCTTCTCAGACCCAGTCTAGGGTGACCTGGAGTTCTGGGAAGGCCTACCACATCATGACAAACCCTCCTCTTCGCCTAGGCAAGCAGGAGTTGGCATCTGTTATTTGCAATCAATCCACCCCCTTCCACCTGCCACGATTTCAACCCCTGCATTGGGCACCTGCACAGTCTGAATGAGGTGGCTGCTCACAGCATATGCTCATGACAGCTTCCCCCAGTGAACAGGATTCTGATGTCAAATGGGTGGGAGATGGGTAGTAAGGTAACGATCACATGTGAAAATGCAGAAGCAGAGGCTGCGTGTCTTCAGCCTCTTCTTGGACAACACCTAAGTCCCTGTGTGCCTGTCTTCTTCCCCACTAAGCCACATGCCTTATGAAGGCACAAGCCAGGTCTTCTCTGTCTTGTACACAGAAGGCAGTCAGTAAACATTTGTCAAATTAAACTGAACTCCATTCTCATGGTTACTAAGCTTTATTTTCTCACTTCAGAGAGTGAAGGAAGGATGGTCACTTGGGCCGTCTACAGCCTGCAGTGAGAGTGATAAAGGAGGGGCCTGCTGGAGGGCTGACTTCACTGTCACCCTCACGAGGGGCGTGGTGCAAACCTCAGGAGGCTTTGTCCTGCTCTCAGAACCCTGCCCTGAAGCCAGGAGCAGCAGTGACAGTGCTGGCCAGCTGCTCTCCCTGATGACTGCCTCCTCAGAAAACATAGTGACAAAGTGATATGGCTGTGCCAGCACGCGGAGGGTCCTGTCATGGGAACTGTCCAGCAACTGACCAGAGGGGACACCTTGCTGGGGGCCGTGCTCGTTATAGATCCCCCTTCCCTTCCTCTGGCTACAGCATTGGGTGGTTGAAAGGGGAAGAACTAATGAGGAGAAAAAAGAGAGATTAATGCTTTATTTCCTTCATTCCTTCAGACTGCACATCAAACCCCAGATTAAAACCTTATACAAGCACTAACCACATCCTAGTCATTTCTGTAACCCTCAAAGTTTTTAATTTCAAGCCAATAAACAACTACGGGTTTAAACTATGGGTTCTGGGATGTCTTTGGACAAAAGAAGGCTTCTGTAAATGTTCTGTTTATGCCCCTAGGACCAGACATCCTGTTCTCAGTGACAGAGTTCTCAGAGAACTGCCTGTCCACCCAGAATCTGGCCAGAAGCCCGCCACCCAGGTCTTGGACACCTTCAAAGAACACAACACCTCCCGCTCCTCCTGCCTCCACTCCCACCCCCTCAGCTCGCTTTCTTCAATGGAAAGAAAACCTTTGGTAGAAAGAGTATTTTTAGACCCTACTGCTGAGCACCAGGGCTGGGGCAGAGAAGCATGTCCGCACTGTGGTTACTCTGCCAGGATGATGTCTCTTCAGTTTCTGAAACAATTTCAAGGGGAAACTTGAGGAATGGTGTCTAGTGGGAGTATCCTTCTGGTCTTCTCAACAAATGAAACTGTATTAGTTATCTGGCGCTGCTATGACAGAAATACCACAAGTGGATGGCTTTAACAGAGAGAAATTTATTCTCCCACAGTCTAAGAGGCTAGAAGTCTGAATTCACGGTGCCAGGTCCAGGGGAAGGCTCTCTCTCTCTCTGTCAGCTCTGGGGGAAGGTCCTTGTCATCAATCTTCTCCTGGCCTAGGAGCTTCACAGCACAGAGTCTAAAGGATATGCCCCACTCTTGGTACTTCTTTCATGGTGGTAATGAGGTCCCCCGTCTCTCTGTTAACTTCTTTCTTTCATATCTCAAGACAAATTGACTCAACATACAACTCAACAGAGACTAACTCAACATACAACCTAATCTTGTAGATTGAGTCCCACCCATTAACATTTTAACTGCCTCTAATCCTGCCTCATTAATATCACAGAGCTAGGATTTACATCACATAGGAAAATCGTATCAGATGACAAAATGCTGGACAATCACACAATACTGGGAATCATGGCCTAGCCAAGTTGACACACATTTTTGGGAGATACAGTTCAGTCTGTAACATGGATTTAACATGAGGAAACACAATGGAACAGAAAACTCTCCTTTGCCATGAGCCCAGAAGAAGTGGATGGTACCCGGCTACCATTATTGAACACTTTGATCAAAGATTCCATAGAAAAATCCTGATCAAAAGGGAGGAAAAGCAGAACAGAATTTCAAATCCTCATGCATTACAGACTTCTTGGAACCATGAAGGTTGGATGAACCCCTGAAATAATCTACTGCCCTGAGATAATCTTTAATCCTTACACCAAAAATACACCCTGAAATCTTAAAACCAAACAATAGTTTAGCTTAACTAGTAAAAAAAAAAAAGTCTGCCTTGAGCATTATGCTCTTTTAAGAACTATCTACACCGGATAAAATTGACAACAGCAACTTGAAAGATTATATAGGAACCTTAGCAGGGAGTGAATTTATGTTAATGGGGGAGGAACAACTCAAAAAAGGAGGATGAAAATGGTTGTACAATTTGAAGAATATAATCAATGTCACTAAATTGTACATGTAGAAACTTGAATTGGTGTATGTTTTGTTGTATATATTCCCAACAAAAATAAAATAAATGAAATTTAATTTAAAAAAAAGGAACAGGAGCCAAAAGACCTGTTAAGGGGCAGAGTGAAAACTTAGGGATGATGCTGTAAGTGGTAGAGGTGAAGCCTGCGGTAGTCAAGGGGGTGGGGCACAGGCTCTAGGGGAAGATTCTTTCCCTCCTGGCTCTGGGGAAAGGTCCTTGTCTCTATTCCTGGCTTCTTGGTGATCTTCATGTGGCATAGCATCTATCTTCCCCGTCTCTGCTCCCTTGTTTAATCTGCTCCTTTTATATCTCAAAAGAGATCGACTCAAAAAACACCCTATACTCATACCATGTCATTAACAAAACAAAGAAACTCATTCCCAAATGGAATTATAACCACAGGCATAGGGGTTAGGGTTTATGATACGTATTTTGGGGGGACACAATTCAATCCATAACATGGAGGGTAGTCTTTTGGGCCTCCTGAAGGTTCAGGGTGCTCTGGAGTACACAGCCTAAGCGTATTTCCCTTTTTTTCGGTGGGGGTGGTGGGCTAGTGGGCAGCCTGAGGACAGGATCCCTACAGGAGGGGAGGGACTGCATGCTGGGAAAGAAAGGAGGCCCGGCATCAACTAGGTTGTCTTCACAACTTTCCCAGAGTGCCGGTGGTGGCAAATATATGCCCCTGGAAATGCTACCTCTGTGCCAATCCTAGACGGAAAATACCTGTGGCCAGCATTCAAGGGAGGATTGGGGCTGGGCAAGGGTAGGCATGCAGAGACAGCACTATCCCCCATTTTCTAACAGGCCCAGGGAACTTTGGAAAGCCTGGCTTGGAGGCCAGGCTCCTCCCTGCCCCCAACACCACACAGCCACCAAAAGGATGGACAGTTCCATCCGGGGCTGGTGGTCAGGGCCCAGAGATGCTTCCTGTGCAGGAGGGAAGACGGGCTTCTTTGTGTAGCCCCTTAATCTTGAAAGCTTTTCAAGTGCCAATACATTCAATTTACTGTTATGGAATTGTAAGTTCCAGGCTATCCCCCAAACTGTCCGAAGTCGGCTCAAGGCCTTGCTGGCTAGGCCCCAGCCCTAAGTCATCTGTAAATCTCCACCTCTCCTGTTAAACTGAAGCCCCACCTCCCCATCAGAAGGACTACATGAAGCACTAAGAAACATTCTCATAGAAAGAGTGCTAAGAAAGAACCCACTATGGCTGTGGCCCCTGAGGGCACATCTGGATGAGCCTCTCTTCAGTCTAGCTGTACTGACATTGTGGCCTGCTGCCTGCTCACAGGCAGCTGAGAGTTAGTGAGCCCCCGCCTCACCTTTTCTTGGTCTCATCAGGGGAGAAGCAATTGCACTCAGAGGGGGAATTATAAGACCCTTGGCAGTTGGGGCACTTGTGAATTTTTTAAAAATATATATACAATTTCTCAAAGGGGTTCCAGGTTGACATTATGCAATACCACTACATACTCATGAGATGAGGTATAATGGAAAAGATGGAAAACACTGCATGCTGGCGGGGACTGCTGTATTAGCTTTTTGGGGCTGCTGTAACAAATTACCATAAACCCAGTGGTTTAAAACAACAGAAATTCGTTCTTTCACAGTCCGGAGGTTAGTAGTCCAAAACTGAGGTGTCGGCAGGGCCATGCTCTTTCTGAAGGCTCTAGAGGAAAATTCTTCCTTGCCTCTTTCTAATTCTGGTGGTTGCCAGTAATCCTTGGCATTCCTTGGCTTACAGACACATCGCTCTAATCTCTATTTCTGTTGTCACGTGGCATTCTTATCTGGTGTCTGTGTCCAAATTTCCCTCTTCTTATAAGGATCTCAGTCATTGGATTTGGGTCCACCTTACTCCACTGTTAACTTGTATTAACCTGATTATATCTGCAAAGACCCTATTTTCAAATATGGTCATAGTCACAGGTATAGGTTAGGACTTGATGCTCACTGAGCACTTTTCATAATAGCCCAAAAGCAGAAATCCCAAATATCCATCAAATGAGCTGTGACACACTCACATCATGGGACACTGCACAGTAAGGGAAATGACAGGAATGGCAGACATACAGTCACACGCAATGTGTACGACTCACACAAACACAGAGGACCCAGACACAAAAGGGCACGGCTGGACAATGCCATGTAGACAACATTCAAGAAAGAAAAGGCTAATCTGTGATGCTAGGAGTCAGGCGAGTGGTCAGCCCTCAGGTGCTGGTCATGTTCTGATTCTCAATGTAGGGCCCAGTTACACAGGTGCGTTCAGTTTGTAAACATTTATCAAATTGTACTTACTTTCGATATATGCAATTTCCTGTGCATTTATTATAACTTAATAAAAAATCCACCACGTCACAGAAGCCAAGCCATCCTCTAGCTATAAACGCTTCCTGTGATTTTCTCTACATTGGTTGGCTAGATCAGAAAGGGCACTTCCTGGAATGCTCCAGAAGCCACAGAAGAAGAAGGCGTCCCAGTTAGGCTGTCAGACCCTACCCAGGAGCACCCCTCTACAGCCCTTGCATGTCACAATTCTACAGGGAGGGTGCATCCTCTCATCCAGGCACAGCAGGAGCCTGCCAGGTGCCCAAAGCCCAGTTCTGCTCAGGCCTCTGAGACGGCAGACACTGCTGCTGCCAAAGGAGCAGGGGGTAGCTTTGGCACATGGGGTGGGCCATGCCAAACCAGATTGGAGGGGCTAGAGGGCAAGAATGCAGCAATCACGGCCTCTACTTTATGGTGCCAGGGGAACTAGACCATGGGGGAGGTGGTGACATTGATGGGAACGCTTCTGTCTGGACATCCTGGGTCAGGGCAGGGTATGCAGGGACATGTCCCACCAGGTGGGGCCTGCAGACACTGGTGATTGGCTGCTCTGGGTCACAGCAGTGCATGAGGCTTGTCTCCTAGCCATAGTCTGCACACACTCAGCAGAGGCAGCACAGGTTACAACCCTGCCTACCATGGGGTGGAACAGCTACAGGGCCTCAGCCAGGCCCCGGTAAGGATGTACGCTTTCCAGGTCTGACGTGAAAGAACTCTCTGTGGCCATTGTGGGCCCTGCGGAGAGCCTTTTCCGTACAAGAAGCTCAGGCTGCAGTGGACCACCTTTTGTGAAAAAAAGACAATTTTCATTTTCCTCACGTCAATTACTGGGGTGTTGAGGCAGAGGTGTGGGCTGGCAAAGTTCCAGAACGTATGCATGAGTGTGTGTGTGTACAGGAGCGAGAGAGAGAGAGATGCTGGGGGAGGGGGAGCAGAAGAATGAAGAGATGGGGACACCCCTGCAGGAAGCACGGAAGGGGCACTGTTGTCATCCACACTCCCCTGACTCACACCTTCAGTGAACTACTGCCACCATTTATCAAAATAATATTTATTGAGTGCTTACTCTACATAGCCAACTGCTCCAGACCCTGGGGATATAATGTCCCTGGGCTTTCAGGGAACTTGCAGAGGGGCAGACAACAGAAAAGTTAGCAAACAAGTGCTTTAAGACCACAAAAGAGAATGATGTGAGAGAAGTGGGGGGTGGCAGAGAGAGACTGTCTGTGACTACTTTCATAGGGTGATGAAGGGTCTCTGAGTGTCCATCTGAATGATGAAGAGGAGCCAACCAACCATTACGAGAGTTGAGAAAGGACTTCACAGGGAGAGGAAACCCCAGGTGCAAAGGACAGACAGAGGCAACCGACTCCTCGGCTTGGCCTTTCTCCTCCCCAGCCTCAGGCTGACAGCTTGATCACACTGCTCCTGCCTTCTTGGCCCCATGCTCTGCCTGACTAACTTCCATTTGCCTTTGCTAGAGCCTCTGATTGGTCCCCCTCTTCTCTTAGCTTTTGTAGGGCCCCTGTCTGACCTCGACCACAGCACTCATCACCCCAGGTGGGATTCACTTGTTGACTGATGGCCTTCCTCCCTCTCACCTGAGTACTACGTCTACAACCCAGATCTGACTGTGTATGCCCCAGCTCAGAAACCTCCAGTGGCTTTCCATCACCTCCGGGACAAAGCACTAACTCCTCATCAAGCGTGGCCTACAAGCCTAACCACCCTTCTGGCCTCACCTCCTCTTTCCCTCTCCCCCATGTGCCTGCCTCACCCATTCTGCATTACACCCTCTTTCCCGAGTGACGGTTTAAAAATATGTCCACAAAATCTTTCATTCTCCTCTTTTCAAGGGGTGGAATTTAATTCCTCTCCCCTTGAGACTGGACCTGGTGACTCTCTTCTAACAAAGAGTCTGATGGAAATGACGGTGTGTGACTACTGAGACGGGGTCATAAAAGGCACTGCAGTTTTTTCCTACTCTCTCAGATCTCCTGCACTGGGGAAAGCCAGCTCCATGTCATAAGGACACTCAAGAGGTCTACATGGTGAGAAACCGAGGCCTCCTGCCAACAGCCATGTGGGCGTGCCATCTCAGAAGCAGATTTCTAGCCTGAGTCGAGCCTTTGGATGACATCACCCTTGGCTGACAACTGACCGCATTAGAGACCCTAAGCCAGGACCACACAGCTTAGCTGTTCCTGAACTCCTAACCCACAGAACTATGAGATAATACACAATTGTTGTTTTAAGTGCTAAGTTCTGAGGTAATTTGCAACAGTGCAATTAATAATGAAAACACCCCACACGGTATGAAATAATGGAAGCTTCTGGGTTTAAACATTTGCTGAAAAATATTTAATTTTTTATGTTTGTCCCACTGAAACCCTAAGCTGTCACTCATCAGCCAGTTGGCAGGGCTGTTCTCTGTGGTGCTCCTGTGTCCTTGCACACACTATCTTCTCTGCTTGCAATGCCTCTCGCACGTTGTCCTTCCATCAAGCTCCTCATGACCTTCCCTCCTCCCATTCCACCCTGCCCCCCCTCCCAGATTGGTGCCTGCTCTGTGACCTCACGAACCCTATACATGGCTCTGACATGGCCACATGGTCCCTGATGGCTCAGAGGTCTGCCAACACCCCACCTGCCCATGGGGGCAGCAGAGGGCCAGGTACCCAGAAAGTGTCACTGACGAGCCCTGTCAACTGGCTGGTGAGCCACAGCTTAGGGTTTCAGTGGGATGAGTGTAAAAAATTACATATTTTTCAGCAAATATTTAAACCCAGAAGTTTCCATTCTTTCATCCAAATTATGGGAAAGCATGAGGAATTGTCGATAAGGAGCCTCATTTTACTCTGTCCCAACAAAGTGGACAAGGGGCCGGCCTACCTGAATCAGAGCAAGCACTTTGTCCTGTACAATGGTGGGAGGGTTGTTCTTGGGAGAGATGATTTTGACCAGCACACTGTCGATGAAATCACGGTTAGCCACAAGGATGTGAAATCGGTGGCCACAGTTCTTCACACATGTCTCCAGCACCTGGTGTAGGGAGAAAGCGCGAGAGGTCACCACCACCGTGGGAGCCAGATTAGCAATGGGCACTGGGGAGGGCAGCTGGTCTCCACTACCCCTTTTGTTCTCCTCCAGATCTTCCTTCTGACACATCTCCTCCAGAGTCACAACTAGAAGAAATTCCCATACTCCACACCGGTCCTGCCTCCCAGGGATGACAGCAGCCCCTTGCTGACTGAAGTCTCCTATCCCTGCACAATAATCAAGCAATTAATTGGTAATGGAGGTACTAGTTTTGCATGAGAAGGATGCCATGTTTTAATGGGATCAAAATGACTGAGCCAGGCACTGAAAATTAGCATATTAACTCCTCTCTCCAGACCTGTGGGTATGAGGCAGTAGCCAATGGAACACAGGCTCTGTCACCAGAGGAGGCTGCTGTGACAGCTTCAATTACCTAGTGAGTTATTGGCCCTTGTACGTGAAGAAGCAAACACACACATACACACTTCACATACCTCCACAACCCTGCTTCTGCAACTAAAACTGGCAACCACAGAATATTTTCCACCTTTGATAAATGGTTTGCATGTCCTCAGTCGCCAGGAAGCTTTAAGGTTGGTGTTTAATTCGAGCCCTGCCTGCTCCTCCCTGTCTAGAAAAACGAGTTATACAGGCCTTCGAAAGTCATTACAGTGGAGAGATCCCAACTCAGAGCAGCCCTATAGGATGGAGTAGAACTGCCCCATAGGGTTTCAAGATTAAACCTTTACAGGAGCTGACTGCCACATCTTTCTCTCGCAGAGCGGCCAGTGCATTCAACTGCTGACCTTTCTGTCAGCAGCTGAGTGCTTAACCATTGTACCACCAGGGCTCCTCACACAGGCCTTAACCCCTCAGAAAAGTGCAGTACATGTGGGTCCTGGCCAGACAGTGAGTATGGCTATGAGCCTCAGCTCTGCAGCTTCCTCCCTGTGGCCCAGGACCAGTCTCTCTGAGCCTCAGCTTCCTCAACTCATCTGTAAAACCAGCACAATGGCTCCTCCCTTACAAGGCTACTGAGAGGATGAGGAAGAACGTGCTTAAGATACCTAGCAGGGCACCCTACGTATGGGACTAGCATTACTATTACTGCTATTCAGAGAGCTGCCAATACACTCAAGCCTGGGGATGGACAGCTTACTTCACCAGCAGAACAGATGAGATGCAGCCTGGAATTCAGAGCTACCAACTGGGAGGGTTTCTCTAGTTTCAAACACAACTCTCTGAACTCATATGACTACCTGGCCCTTCCCACCTTTGCCACCAGTGCCACAGTTGGCTAGCGGGGAATGCTTCCTTGGAGGACATCAGCAGCAGCACTGAACATCTCTGACTGCTTCAGTTATTCTCACTTGCCCACAGATATGACCACTGATCCATTTATACAGCCATCCCTCAGGGCTGGACTTGCAAGACCTGGCCTGCTCTAATTTGTTGAGGCCTGGCTATAATGGCTGGAAAACAAAGTCCAGGCTATGAAGGAACCAGCTTTCACTCCTCACAGTGACCCTGTGGGGGCTATGGAAATGAACCAGAGGTGTTCTTCCTGCCCTCAAAGAGCATAAAGTCATCCTTCTTTCTAACGTTCTCTAAAACCCTCCTCCCAATGTTACCTAAGCAGGCATGAGCGGGCTGTGTGGCCGAGGGGTTGGCAGGAAGCGTGCTTTATTTTGTGAGGGGCAGATAAAAAGGGAAGGACACAGGGCTGGAGAGGGAAGGCACATGTGGTGGGAAGGAGAACTAGACAAAGAGGAGCAGAGGGCTGAGGGCTGAGCAGACTATGGGCTGCGCCTGCCTCCACCCGCAGAGCAGCAGGGGCTAGTGTGCATGCCTCACCTTGAGGGGTCACACCCTTCACTTTTCCTGAGCTGCAGACTTAAAAGCCTGTATGTCCCAGCCTGCCCTCTGAGGTTCAGATACGCAGGCGTGAGAATGCCACAGACAGCAGCGGCAAGTGATACAGAGTGGCCCAAAACCCAGCAAAGCAGGAGGTGGGGAGGTGCTCCCTCTGCTGGTGGGGCCCCTCTGCCTGAGGAGACCCAGTGGCCTACTTCCATGACCCTGCCACTAAAGGCCCTAGGCAAATCTGCCCCAGAGGATTGTGGGGTATGAAACCCACAGCAGCAATTTTCCAGAAAGAAGCCAAAACCTAAAAAGTAAGCAAAAGGGGCCTCTAAGCAATCAGGAACAGTCATTTCAAGTCTATACACTAAAGCCCAAGCAAGAGCCCCTCAGGACCTCTTATTAGATAAATACTAACAATCCGGGTGGGCACAGTTAAGAAGTTTCCAGAGGCCTACAAGAAGCAGGACTGAGAGAGACTAATAGGTTATGAGAAGACAAAGCCAGAGAAATCACAAGAAACAGACATGAGACCTTGCAAAGTATACCAGGCTGGGCCCATTCAGCACAGGGACAGTGGCTCTGCACATTTCCAAAGTTCCCCATGAGCATCACTAGGTTTGCAGCGGAGACCTGACCCATCAGGAAGGTTAAACGATGCCTGTGGTGCTCTGAGGTAGAAGGCAGTAAGCATACAGTCCATTCTAGAAGGCATCCCACCCAGTGTGGCTACCATGATGCTGGGTGCATAGAGAGGTACATTGTCCACACCAGGAAAGGCCTCCCTCCCGTGTTAATACTTGTTCTCTGGTGGCTGAATTATTGGGAGCAGTTCATGTGGACATCACGCTGGATTTAGTGAACGCCTTGGCTCAAATTCTGAGGAAAAAAGCTTTCAACTCCCTATTTCTCTACTGGCCTTTTCTCCTTTATTTTTCCAATCCCAATTCCCTGGCACAGAAAACTGTCCTATTAAGTCCTAGGTTTTTATGTGGGCAAAAAATCCAAACAGTTTCTCTGCTTTGAAAGGAAGTGTTTTATATCAGTTTGGGATAAGTAACCCACTATTCCAACCTGTCAGAGAGGCCAACACGCAGACCTGTCACAGTCTGTGTGGTAAGAAAGCACCGTGACCCAGACTTTGTCACATGTTGGAAACAACACCGTAAGTCATCCTTTTCATTTTCTGCCATCTTAAGAAACAGCAAAAAGCTGGTCTGGTCCTGCAAGGAGCCACTTGGCAGACCTCAGGAGCCTCTGTAGCTATGATTACTTTCACTCCACGTGACAGGCTATTTGTGATGGCAATTCATGGCTTGGTAACTTCCCAGCTGGGCAAACCCCAAGACCTCTCTGAGTCTTGGTTTCCTCATTCTTACGAGGGGGGTGGGGAAATCTATTCTGTAAGGTTGTAAGCATCTGCTCTGACATCTTAGAAGCTTGGCACAGCCTCTAGCCCCACTCAGTAGCATTTTTCTGACGAATGCTGACACCTCCAGTAGCTACTGGCCCTGGTCAGAGCTGGCTTGAGGGCAGAAGGGGAGCCACGGCCAGGTCTTCAGCTTCTCAGTTCTGCTGGTGTACATTTACTGAGATGTGCTCACACCTGTTTCAGAGGAGGGCAGGGAAGCTTAGCCACAAAGCTGTACTGAGCACTTGAAGCACCTGCATTGAGCCCAGGCACTAGCTGCAGCTCCCGGAGGCTGTGCTGAGTAGACAAAGGGAAGGCCCTGTGAACGGACAGGGCAGGTAGGCTGGGTCTGCCCAGATGTTTCCCCACACCCTGGGAACTGCAAATGGTCAACACACTCAGCTGCTAACTGAAAGGATGGCGGTTCAAGCCCACCCATGGGCACTTGGAAGTAGGCCTGGCAATCTACTTCTGGAAAATCAGCCACTGAAGACCCTACAGAGCTCAGTTCTACTCTAACACCCACGGGCTCACAGTGAGTCAGAGTCCACTTGTCGGCAACTGGTAAAATAAACCATAGTCCCCAAGCCCGGGAGAGCAGCACTCACAGTTAATGCCAGCATCACTTCTCTGTAGTTCCGGTTCCCGTTGAGCCGCTTCTTTAGGGCTCGAATGGCATCCTTTGGCCTAGGGAGAAGGATATATTAAGATCCCTTCAAATTTCACTTTGGGGAACTGTGGGTACAATGAGTTCCTTTATGTGGCATTTTGCCTCCATTCTTTGGAAAAACAGCTTGGGAGATTTTTCTCCTAAACTGTGAGTTGTTGTTACCTTTGTTTGCCCTAGTTCTTTGGAGACGCAACTTGGGGGACCTGCAAGGTTGCTTTCTTTTCCAGAGGACTGTTACTTTTGCCCAGGGGAAAGTGTTTCTGCAGGCAGAAAATGTTACTTTTGTATAAGACCTTAGTTGACTGACATCTCACCAATAAGTGGAGATTGGTTGAACTGTGGTCTGGTGAGGGAAGCCCCACCTTGTAAATGAGGATTGAGTTATATAAATAGCTGAAGATCAGAGGTTTTCAAGGCCTCCTAGTTCATAGGAGCCAGGAGGGGAGTGTGTCCTTTGGGACATGGAAGTTCCTTCCAGGCCTGGTTAAAAAAATGTGGAGCTGAGAGAGCTGTCAGCTAGGAGCTGGGCTGATAAAGTGAAAACGCTGCAGCTGAGAGAGCTGCTGAGGTTTACACCTGGGCTGGCAGAAGTACAGAGCCACGTGGGAGCAGAGCAGTCCTGAAGCTGCTACACTGGCTATAACTGGGCCAGTTAGCAGCAGAGAGGCAGAGAGTGGAGAGGCCCGACAGCGAAGGGGCCTAATGGCAGAGAGGGTTGACAGTGGAGAGCTGCTGATAGGAGAACAGCAGCTGAGAAAGCTGAGTAGGCTGCTACACTGGCTATGAGCTGAGCCAATTAGCAGCAGAGAGGCTGATGGCGGGCAGCCTGATGGTAGATAGACTGGTGGTAGAAAGGCCAATGACAAAGAGGCCAGCATGGCAGATAGGGCAGCCACCCAGCAAAGAAGCCATGCCCACTGATCACTTGAGGAGGGCTGTGGGCTGGCTGAGAACAGTCTTAGAGCTGTTCCAGCAGAGAGCTTATCTTCTTTCTACATGAGCCTTTTTGCTCTGAGAGCTATCCTGGTCAGAAGCTGTTCTATACCAAAGAAGAGAGTAATGTCTCCATTTAGGGACCCATCCAAACTTTGACTATGTGCCTCCTGATGCTGATCCCAAGTTGTTCCTGTTACTTCCAAGTTGATCGCGATCTTGGGTTGTAGCCTGTTACCTTCCTAATAAACCACATAACTGTGAATATGGTCTGTGAGTTCTGTGTGGCTGTTGCAATGAATCACTGAACCTTGCAGAGAAAAGACTCCCATAAGGGGGAGTGGCTGATGTTACTCAACTGAGGTCCGTGCCCTGGAGCAGTTGAACCTACAAAACATACTCCAAATCAGAAAGAGAGAGAAAGTTTATTAGGAGGTGACACCAATAGGAAGTCTGGCAGCAATGCAGGCTGTTTTTATGGAGTCCGAAAAAGCAATTTCTACATCAGAACTTATATATCAGCTTTGCAAGAATTACAGTGTCTTCAAGTATGTAGCCCACAGATGGTCCAGATGAGTATACATCATAAGACAACCACAAGAAACTCTTTATCAGGCTAAAAGTATGCATGCCGGACATCTGGACTTGGCTAGTGGAACTGGCCTGCCAAGTTTACTCTAACTGAGATAAGGAGCAAGAAGAAAGTTACAGACCAAAAGCAACAGGCAGGCTTCCTAGCTGTCTGCCACCTTGCAGGCTGAAGGCCATCTCCCGAGAGAACAAAGAAAAGGAGACCAAGGCCGCAAGAGCCGAGAAGGCCCCACACCCCTTTGGAAAGAGTCCAGTGCCACTGGTGTAATAAAGGATGTTGTGAAAGTAAGAGTGTACAAAATACCAAGCAAAAGAAAAAAAGCTTACAGGTTACTTAGACTATCATGATGGTGTTATTTATGTCAAGCTCTCTAACGCCCCACTATGAAAAAGAGAAAACATGTCATGAAGCACTGGGGTCATACCGATGTCAGAAATAATGCAGAAGTAGGAAGGTGGACATACCGATGTCAGAAATAATGCAGAAGTAGGAAGGTGGACATATACCTGACCTCTGCCCCACAGGAACCAGCTTTGTGCTGATCCTGATTCTTATCCCTAATGAATTTAGACAATATGTTATGCTACATCATATCTACAGATTCACTCCTGTTTGTTTGAACTAGCACATATATAAGGTTATTCACTGAGGCACTATTTGTCATTGAAAAAGAATGGGAACAGACTAAGTGTCCATCAACAGGGAACAGGTTAGAATAAATTATGGTACATCCACACAATGGAATACTATGCAGCTTCACAAAAGAATAATGGCACAACTTATGCACCAATATGGGACAAACTCAAAGATCAGTGACTAAAGGAATATGCTGCACAGTGTATCAAGTATGGTACCCTTCTGAGTCGTAAAATGAAAAAACAAACTGGCACATAGCGCACATGCCAGTAGAAGGATGGAAAAATTTCTGGAAGGGGGTCTAAGAACCTACTAACACTGGCTGTCCTGAGGAGAGGGCAGGGAGGCAGGTTGGTCACTGGATTGCCTTGTTATATTACACTCAAGTGTCATTTATTCAAAACAAGAACTAGCGCGCTAGCAGGTAGCACATTGAGAGATTTTTTTTTTTTTTTTTTCCAGAGAAACCACAAAAGAGACACAAAGGGAGAGGTCTGAATATTCTTAAGTCTGAATATTCATTTTCTCCTGGAATCCACAGAATCGCTCCCTCTTAAGTGGACAAACTTAAGTGAGCCTACTTAAAGCTAAGGAGTCATGTGCTTAAGGTGATAGATCTCATGTGGATCCCAGAGAAAATCTTGTAGAATCATAGGCAGCTCCCAGCTTACAAACGGGCTGTGTTCAAGAGCTCATTCATAAACTGATTTTTTGAAACTCAAAATGCATTCTTTTTTTTCCCCGAAGTTTTATTTATTTTACTGTTGTTGAGAATATATACAACAAAACATACACCAATTCAACAGTTTCAACACGCACAATTTAGAGACATCGATTACCTTCTTCGAGTTGTGCAACCATTCTCACCCTCCTTTTCTGAGTTATTCTTCCCTCATTAACATAAACTCACTGCCTCCTAAGGTTCCTATCTAATCTTTTGCTTTGCTGTTGTCATTTTGACCCCATATAGTTCTTAAAAGAGCATACTGTCTTTTTTGCTAGTTAACTGAAACTACTGTTTGGTGTTAGGAAGACCTCAGGGTTTATTTTTGGTTTAATGTTTAAAGATTATCTCAGGGCAATAGTTTTAGGGTTCATCCAACCTCCATAGTTCCAGAAAGTCTAGAGTCCGTGAGAATTTGAATTCTGTTCTGCATTTTTTCCCTTTTGATCAGTATTCTTCTATGGAATCTTAGATCAAAATGTTCAGTCATAGTAGCTAGGCACCATTCAGTTCTTCTGGTCTCATGGCAAAGTAGGCAGTTGTTCACAGGTGCAATTAGCCTTCCATATCTTTCTCCTACTCCTGACTTGCCTTCTTACTCTGTTTGTTGCTCCAGGTGAATAGAGACTAATTGTTGTGCCTTAGATGGCTGTTTGCAAGCTTTTAAGACCCAAGGTACTACACAACAAACTAGGAGGTAGAACAGAAGCATTAAACACATTAGCAGGCCAATTAACTGGGATGTCCCATGAAACCATGACCCTAATCCTACAAACCAAGGAACCAAATCTCATGAGGTGTTTGGTTGTACATAAGCAGCCACAGCATATATATATATATATATATATATATATATATATATATATACATACACATATATATATACACATATAGTGGTTTTTGTAAATATATCTGTCATACAATTTTTGCCAATTCAGCTTTTTACAGGTGTACAACTTATTGACCGAAATTACATTGATCAGCCCTGCAACCCTACCCTTAATTAAGGCAATTTTTGCACCATGGCTAGCCCCCCTTTTTCTCTCCTCCCTCCCATCCCTGGTAACCACTAATAAACTTCAGTCTCTATACATTTGCCTTTTCTTGAATTTATATGTAAGTGAGGGCATATAATATTTACCCTTTTGTGACTGGCTTATTTTGCTCAGCAGAATATCTTCAAGCTCCATCCATACTGTAGCACATATCAAGACTTCATTTCTCCTACCGCCTGAACAGTATTCCACTGCACGTATGTACCACATTTTGCTTATTCATTCATCTGCTGGTGGTCATTTAGGTTGTTTCCACCTTTTGGCTATTGTGAGTAGTGCTACAGTGGACAGTGGTATGCTAGTCTCTTTTTTAGTTTCTGCTTTCAAGTCTTTTGTGTATATTCCTAAAAGTGGAATTGCTGGATCACATGGTAGTTCTGTTTTTAGTTTTTTGAGGAACTGCCACAGTGTTTTACACAACAGCTGTACTATTATGCATTCCCACCAGAAATGGATAAGGGTTCCAATTTCCCCACATCCTTGCCAACATTTGTTAATTTTGTTTTGCTTTTAACCTTAGCCATCCTAGTGGGGGTGAAAAGGTAACTCATTGTGGTATTGATTTGCATCTCTCTGATAGCTAATGAGGCTGAGCATCTTTTCATGTGTTTGCTGGCCATCTGAACATTCTCTTTGGTGAAATGTCTATTCAAGTCCTTTGCCCATTTTGTGATTGGGTTATTTGTCTTACTGTCGTTAAGCTAAGTTATTGGTTATCGGATTCTTGTCATATGTATGGTTTCCAAAGATATTCTCCCAGTAGGTAGCTTGTCTTTTCACTTTTTTGGTAAAGCCTTTTGATGAATGTTCTGGACTGAATTGTGCCCCCCAAAATACGTGTCAACTTGGCTAGTCCATGGTTCCCAGTATTTTGTGGCTGTCCACCATTTTGTGATCTGATGTGATTATCCTATGTGTTGTAAATCCTAACCTCTATGATGTTAATGATGTAAAATCAGAGGCGGTTATATTAATGAGGCAGGACTCAAAACTATAGGATTAGGTTGTATCTTGAGTCAATCTCTTTTGAGATAGAGAGAAGCGAGCAGAGAGGAGAGGGACTTCATTATCACCAAGAAAGAAGTACTGGGACCACAGTACGTCCTTTGGACCCAAAATCCCTGTGTTGAGAAGCTCCTAGTTCCAGGGGAGGATTGATGACAAGGCCTTTCCCCCGGAGCTGACAGCGAGAGAAAACCTTCCCCCTGGAGTTGGCGCCCTGAATTTGGACTTGTAACCTACTAGACTGTGAGAAAATAAATTTCTATTTGTTAAAGCCATCCACTTGCGGCATTTCTGTTATGGCAGCACTAGATGACAAAGACACGGGTTGAATTGTGTCCCCAAAACTCCTTGTCATCAATCTTCAAACAATAGAAAAAAAAATTTTATCAAGCAAACAACAATCAAACAAGAACAGGTGTGGCAACATTAATCTCTGACAAAATAGACTTTAAAGAAAAATCCACCACAAAGGATAAAGAAGGACACGATATAATGATTAAAGGTCAATAGACCAGGAGGACATAACCATAATATATATTTATGTACCCAACGACAGGGCTCCAAAATACATAAAACAATCTCTAACAGCATTAAAAAAGAGAAATAGACAGCTCCACAATCATAGTAGCAGACTTTAATATACTACTTTTGGTGAAGGACAGAACACCCAGAAAGAAGCTCAATAAAGGCACTGAAGATCAAAATGCCACAATCAACCAACTTGATCTCATAGACATATACAGAACACTCCACCCAAAAGGAGCCAAGTATACTTTCTTTTCCAATGCACATGGAACATTCTCCAGAATAGACCACATATTGTGCCATAAAGCAAGCCTTAACAAAATCCAGAGCATCCAAATATTACAAAGCATCTTTTCCAACCATAAGGCCATAAAGTTGAAATCGATAATGGAAACGCAAAGAAAAAAATCGAACACATGGAAACTGAACAACACCTTACTCAAAAACTACTGGGCTACAGAAGAAATTAAGGATGGAATAAAGAAATTCATAGAATCAAATGAGAATGAAAACACATCCTACCAGAACCTTCGAGATGCAGCAAAAGCAGTGCTCAGAGGTCAATTTATAGCAACAAATGCACACATACAAAAAGAAGAAAGGGCCAAAATCAAAACATTAACCCTACAACTCAAACAAACAGAGGGCAACAAAAGAAGCCCTCAGGCACCGGAAGAAAGCACATAATAAAAATTAGAGCAGAGTTAAATGAAATAGAGAATAGAAAAACATTGAAAGAGTTAACAAAAACAAAAGCTGGGTCTTTGAAAGGATCAACAAAATCAATAAACCACTGGCCAAACTGACAAAAGAAATACAGAAGAGGAACCAAATAAGAAATGAGATGGGCAATATCACAACAGACCCAACTGAAATTAAAACAATCATAACAGAATACTATGAAAAACTGTCCTCTAACAAATTTGAAAAACTAAAGGGACAAATTTCTAGAAACACACTACCTACCTAAACTAACACAAAGAGAGGTAGAAAGGTAACTAAACCTATAACAAAAGAAAAGATTGAAAAGGTAATTAAAAAGCTCCCAATAAAAAAAAAGCCCTGGCCCTGATGGCTTTACTGCAGAATTCTACCAAACTTTCAGAGAAAAGTTAACACCACTACTACTAAAGGTATTTCAGAGCACAGAAAAAGAGGGAATACTCCCAAACTCATTCTAGGAAGCCAACATAAACCTAATACCAAAACCAGGCAAAGCCACCACAAAAAAAGAAAATTACAGACTGATACTCTCTCATGAACATAAACGCAAAAATCCTAAACAAAATTCTAACCAAAAGAATTCAACAACATATCAAAAAAAAAATTTACCATGACCAAGTGGGATTCATACCAGGTATGCAGGGATGGTTCAACACTAGAAAAACAATCAAGGTAATCTATCACATAAATAAATCAAAAGACAAGAACCACATGGTCTTATCAATTGATACTGAAAAGGCATTTGACAAAGTCCAACACTCATTCATGATAAAAACTCTCAGCAAAATAGGAATAGAAGGAAAATTCCTCAACATAATAAAGAGCATTTATACAAAGCCAATAGCCAAGATCATCTTAAATGGAGAGAGTCTGAAAGCATTCCCCTTGAGAACAGGAACCAGACAATCATGCCCTTTTTATCACCGCTCTTATTCAACATTGTCCTAGAAGTCCTAGCCAGAGCAATCAGGCTAGAAAAAGAAGTAAATGGCATCCAAATTGGTAAGGAAGAAGTAAAGGTATCTCTATTTGCAGATAATATGATCTTATATCCAGAAAAGCCCAAAGAATCCACAAGAAAACTACTAGAACTAATAGAAGATTTCAGCACAGCATCAGAATACAAGATAAACATACAAAAATCAGTTGGATTCCTCTACCCCAGCAAAGAGAACTTTGAAGAGTGAATCACCAAATCAATACCATTACAATAGCCCCCAAGAAGATAAAATACTTAGAAATAAATCTAACCAGAGACATAAAAGACCTATACAAAGAAAACTACAAGACACTACTGCAAGAAATCAAAAGAGACCTACATAAGTGGAAAAACATACCTTGCTCATGGATAGGAAGACTCAACATTGTGAAAATGTCAACTCTACCCAAAGCGATCTGCAGAAGCAATGCAATCCCAATCCAAATTCCCATGGTATTTTTTAATGAGATGGAGAAACAAATCGCCAACTTCATATGGAAAGGGAAGAGGCCCTAATATATGAAGCATTACTGAAGAACAAAGTGAGAGGCCTCATACTACCTGCTTCAGACCCTATTATACTGCCACGATAGTCAAAACAGCCTGGTACTGGTACAACAACAGAAACACAGACCAAAGGAACAGAATTGACAATCCAGATACAAATTCATCCACCTATGAGCAGCTGATATTTGACAAAGGCCCAATGTCAGTTAAACGAGAAAAAGACAGTCTCTTTAACAAATGGTGCTGGCATAACTGGATATCCATCTGCAAAAAAATGAAACAAGACCCATACCTCACACCATGCACAAAAACTAACTTGAAATGGATCAAAGACCTAAAATATAAAAAATGATAAAGATCATGGAAGAAAAAATAAGGACAATGCTAGGAGCCCTAACACATAGCATAAACAGAATATAAAACATTATTAATAATGCACAAACACCAGAAGAGAAACTAGATAACTGGGAGCTCCTAAAAATCAAACACTTATGCTCATCAAAACACTTCACCAAAAGAGTAAAAAGATAACCTACAGACTGGGAAAAAAAATTGGCTACGACATATCCGATCAGGGTCTAATATCTAAAATCCACAAGATACTGCAAAACCTCAACAACGAAAAGACAAATAACCCAATTAAAAAATGGCAAAGGATATGAACAGACATTTCACCAAAGAAGACTTTCAGGGGCTAAAAGATACATGAGGAAATTATCAGGATCATTTAGCCATTAGAGAAATGCAAATCAAAACTACAATCAAAGCTAGCAATTAAGGCTAGCATTAATCCAAAAAACACAAAACAATAAATGTTGGAGAGGCTGTGGAGAGACTGGAACACTTATACACTGCTGGTGGGAATGTAATGGTACAACCACTTTGGACATCAATTTGGCACTTCCTTAAAAAGCTAGAAATAGAAGTATCGTATGATCCAGCAATTCCACTCCTTAGAATACATCCTAGAGAAATAAGAGCCGGCACACGAATAGATATATGCACACCCATGTTCACTGCAGCACTGTTCAGAATAGCAAAAAGATGGAAACAACCTAGGTGCCCATCAACAGTCAAATGGATAAATTATGGTATACTCACACAACGGGATACTATACAACGATAAAGAACAACAATGAATCTGTGAAACACCTCATAACATGGATGTATCTGGAAGGCATTATGCTAAGTGAAATCAGTCAGTAGTGAAAGGACAAATATTGTATGAGACCACTATTATAAGAACTCAAGAAAAGATTTAAACACAATGAAAACATTCTTTGATGATTACAAGAGTGGGGAGGAAGAGAAAAGGGTATTCACTAACTAGACAGTAGGCAAGAATTATCTTACGTGAAGGGAAAGACAACACACAATACAGGGGAAGTCAGCAAACTGGACTAAACCAAAAGCTAAGAAGTTTCCTGAATACAACCAAACACTTTGAGGGACAGAGTAGCAGGGTCCAGAGTCTGGGGACCATGGTTTCAGGGGACATCTAGGTCAAATAGCATAACAAAGTTTATCAAGAAAATGTGCTGCATTCCACTTTGGAGAGTGGCGTCTGGGGTCTTAAAAGATAGCAAGTGGCCATCTAAGATGCATCAATTGGTCTCAACCCACCTGGAGCAAAGGAGAATGAAGAACACCAAAGACACAAGGAAAACATGAGCCCAAGAGACAGAAAGGGCCAGATAAACTAGAGACTCCATCAGCTTGAAACCAGAAGAACTAGATGGTGCCCAGCTACCACCAATGTCCGTCATGACAGGGAATACAACAGACAGTCCCTTACAGAGCAGGAAAAAAGTGGGGTGCAGAACTCAAATTCACATAAGAAGACCAGGCTTAATGTCTGACTGAGACTGAAGACCTAGACTAAAACCATTTCCAAAGCCAACTCTTCAGATAAAGATTCGACTGGACTATAAGACATAAAATTATAATCGTGAAGAATATGCTTCTTAGTTCAAGTAGATACATGAAACTAAATGGGCAGTTCTTGTCCAGAGGTGAGATGAGATGGCAGAAAGGGACAGGAGGTGGTTGAATGGATATGGGAAATGCAGGGTGGAAAGGAGGAGTGTGCTGTCACATTATACAGAGAGCAACTAGGCTCACATAACAATGTGCGGATACATTTTTGTATGAGAAAATAACCTGAGCTGTAAACTTTCACTGAAAGCACAATTAAAAAAAAAAAAAAAATCAAACCATGCATTGCATTGGGCAAATCTGCAAAACAACTCTTTAAAATGTTAAAAAGCAAAGATGTCACTTTAAGGACTAAGGTGTGCCTGACCCAAGTCATGGTGTTTTCAATCGCCTCCTATGCATGCAAAAGCTGGAAAATGAATAAAGAAGACTGAAGAAGAATTGATGCCTGTGAATTATGGTGTTGGCAAAGAATGCTTAATATACATACCATGGACTGCCAGAAGAACGAATAAATCTGTCTTAGAAGTACAGCCAGAATCCTTCTTAGAAGCAAAGATAGCAAGACTTTGTCTCACATACTTTGGACATGTTATCAGGAGGGACCAGTCCCTGGAGAAGAACATCATGCTTGCCAAAGTAGACGGTCAGCAAAAGAGAGGAAGACCACCAAAGAGATGGACTGACACAGTGGCTGCAACAAGGGACTCAAGCACAACAATGATTATGAGGATGGCGCAGGACCAGGCAGTGTTTCGTTCTGTTATAGATAGAGTCACTATGAGTCGGAACCTAATAACTAACACATATATATTTATGACTGTTAAATCTTCTTGATTAATTGGCCCTTTTATCACTATATAATGTCCATATTGGAAACCCTGATGGAATAGTGGTTAAGTGCTACAGCTGCTAACCAAAAGGTCTGTAGTTGAAATCCACCAGGTGCTCCTTGGAAACCCTGTGGGACAGTTCTACTCTGTCCCGTAGGGTCGCTATGAGTCAGAATTGACTCGATGGCAATGGGTTTTTTTTTTTAATGTCCATATTTATCTCTTCGGATAGATTTTGTCTTAAAGTCTACTTTTCCTGATATTAAGAGTGCCACTTAGCTCTCTTTTGATTATTATTTACATGGAATATTTTTTCCATTCTTTCATTTTCAACCTATTTGTGTCCTTTGGTTTAAGGTGTGTCTCTTGTAAACAGCATATAGTTGGACTGTGTTTTTTTAATCCATCCTGCCACTCTCTGCCTTTTGATTGGAGGAAATACATTCTTCCTTAAATTCCTGTTACTGATATAAGATTCCCAGTCAGACCCACTAGCCCCTTAAGTTCACCTATTATGTGCAGCCCTGTGTCTAATGTGTTATCTCATTTAAATTATTCTAACCCAGTGTCATAGGTTGAGTTGTATCCCACAAAAATGTCTGTCAACTTGGCTAGGTCATGAGTCCCAATGTTGTATGACTGTCTACCATTTTGTCATCTGATGTAACTTCCCTACGTGTTATAACTCCTATCACTATGATGTAATGAGATGGATTAGTGGCAGTTGTATCGATGATATCTACAAGATTAGACAGTCTTAAGCCAATCTCTTTTGAGATATAAAAGAAAGAAGTGAGCAGAGAGACATGGGGAACCTCATACCACCAAGAAAGCAGTGCCAGGAGCAGAGTGTATCCTTTGGACCTGATGTTCCTGTGTTGAGGTGCTCCCAGACCAAGGGAAGGCTGATGACAAGAACCTTCCTCCAGAGCTGACAGAGAGAAAAAGCCTTCCCTTGGAGCGGCACCCTGAATTCGAACTTCTAGCCTCCTGGACTGTGAGAGAATAAATTTCTCTTTGTTAAAGCCATCCACTTATGGTATTTCTGTTATAGCAGCACTAGATGGCTAAGAAAACCTGGATTCAACAAAATTATGGGACTAAGAGTGACCCTAAAACATAAAGCTCCTAACCCTTAATGTCCCATAATCCTGCACTCTGGGGAGCCCCAAGTCTGGCCGCAGGCCAACCCTTTATACTCTACAGGTGGACTCCAGCCTTCCACCGATTGTATATCAATCTAGCTGGTCTTTCCTAGGTTAAATATTTATTATTTATTTATCAAATGAAAAAGTCCTTTCAGTTGTGTGTGAGAAAGCTGTGGGGAGAAGGAGACTCTGCCAATCAGCCCAATTTGGACAGAAATACACAAGAGCAAAGCGAGGCTTCTGGAAGAAATTAAAAAATAGCCCAGTCATCTATTTTCTATTACCAACTTGAAACATGGCTGCCCTGCAGGAATTTTTGGCTCCTGAGTCAAAGGGAACAGGCCCCTGCCAAGTGTGTCTGCAGTACAGCTGCAGCTTCCAAACAGGGATGCTGATTTCTACAAATAGGGGGCCTGACAGACTCCAATGTGGGGACTGTTGTGGGCCTGCACTGGTGAAAGTCAGTGGTGACTGGCTGGAGCAGGTATTGATTTCCTCCCTTTCAAAAGCTCTGCCAAGCCATGGTCAGCCTGCCCCGCAGCTCCAGTCCCTCTCAATCCAGTCCCACTCCTCCCTTCCTGAACTGCCACAGGGCAGAAGCTGGGCACGGCCTGCATTGCTGAATCACTTGTGGCTTGCAGGGTGTCAGCACGCTGGGGGCTCTCCCCAGTGTGGGGTGATGGTGGCAGCAGGAACCAGAGAGTCAGCAGGCACCGGGTGAGATGCAAGATGAAAATATATCCCTGGGAAGTATTGCTAGAGCGTGACTGGGTAAGCACAAACGCAAGTATTTGTCTCTCTCCCTGGGGGAGATGCTTCCGAGAGGAGGATCAAAGTCATGTCAGAGGAACTGCAATGTTTCCAGAAGCAGCAGCAGATTAGAGAGAGCGGAGCTGGAAGCCAGGGAAAGGGAAGAATTGAGAGTCATGAGCCAAGATGGAGCACAGGAAAAAGGACCAGGAGGAAATGACATGTGTGCTGGCGCTAACGCCACACTTCTCTCGGGTGAGATCAGGCCTCTCACGCAGGCCCAGGCCCAGGCCTGGCTGCTGTGTCACCTTCAGCCTCATCTGCTAGTACCTTTCTGCAAAGTCTCCTCCCACTCCAGACACACAAAACCTTCTTTCCAGCCCTTGTTATGGCTCCACACCTCAGCCTCTGTACCTTTTGCCCTTCAGCTATACAACTGCTGCTTCTGAGAAGTGTTCTCCTTACTAGCTCCCAGGAGGGCATGGCCACCCCTGGGCTCCCACATCATCCTGGATCAATCTACCAATCAATCTCTCGCTGTCTCAGCTTTTATCCTGCGCTACTTTATCCATTTACGCCTCTGTTTTTTTTTTTTTTACCCTCCTTCTAGCTTAGAGGTCAGAGTACAGACAATGATCCGGGTCGGTAGATCCACTTCAGAATTTCCTGGGAAGCAAAGACCAAATTCACATGCTTGTGCCCTAAACAGGCAGGTCTGGGGTGCAGCCTGGCAGACAGATTCTAAAGCCAGGTGTTCCTGGCTAATGGCAAAGAGTCCAGGGCATGAGGGACTGCCACACGAGGCCTCCGGCACCAGAACTCCTCAGGCCGGAAGGATGATGAGGAGGAAGGTGGCCCCAGCTCTGGATGTCAGGGAAACCTGCACCCACTGGGACCACAGCCTCCCAGAAGGAAGCTCTGCAGGAGTAGAGACGTGCAGGTAGCGTTTCAGTGCAGGCATCAGGTTTGCGTCCTGCATCTGCTACTTCCCACTGTGCTGTGAGGCCGTTAGCAGAGGACTCAGCATCTGGGCCTGTTTCCCCATTTAAAAATGGGCTGTTGGGGGCTGCATGAGAGGATGAAGTCCAGCTCGGCCTGGCGCCTGCTAAGTGCTCAGAGGATGGCAGACAGGCTCAGGGCAGTGGGCCACAGAGACCATTCCTCAAGGAGGATGCCACAGAGAGCCCTGCAAGTAAGAGTTATGAAGTAAGTCATGGACCATGGAAGACTTTAAAGGATAAACAGCAAATCCATGTAGATAATATGAACATACATATAGCCAGAAACTTTCTATATATTTACTCTTTTATCCTTACAACAATCCTATGAGACTCTTTTATAAATGAGGAAACTGAGGCACAAGAAGATAAAGGAACTCACCTAAGGTCACCGACCAAGTGAGCACTGGACCTAGGATCCCAGTCCAGGCCAATGGTGGCAGGTTCCTGCCCTGTCCACTGAACCACACTTCCTATGTGCTTGTTGCAGGCACTGGCCTCCAGACTGGGGTGCCTGCCTTCCTCCCTGCCACCCCTACTTCACATGGTGGGTGCCCTCGTATCCTGCAAGACTCCACTTAGGTGTGTCCTCCTTAGGTGTGTCCTCCTTAGGTGTGTCCTCCTTAGGTGTGTCCTCCTCGAAGAAGCCTTTGCCACTGACCAACAAAGGCTGGCTGGCTGCCGGCACCAGAGTTTCTCTCTGGAGCTTTATATAGTTTCTCTCTCATAGCGCTTGTCACGTGTGTCAGGACTGTGTTTACACGCCTGCATTCCTCACCAGACTATGAGTTCCCTAGGGACTTCATTCACCACTTAACAAACACTTATCAAGAGCCAAATAAGAACATCCTGTGGTAGGCGCTGGGGATAAAATGGTGAGTAAAGCAGGTAGAATTCCTGCCCTCATGCACTCACAGTCTAGTGAGGGCTGAGGAATGAGTCAGGCCCTACCAAGCATCAGGCAAATGGAAGTTTAGACTGTGAGAAGCATCGGTATAACACAGGGAGTTATGAGAAAATGTAACGGTGCGCTTGTCCAAATTGGGAGAGGGCATCAGGGTAATGAGACCCAATGAATGATGGGAACTGGGGGTGGGGAATGAAGGACCACCAGGGGCAAGCCTTGATGCATGTGGGTGGGGGTGAGTCCCCAATACTGAGCTGAACTTGTGGGGCTTGTTCTCCCACTTTGGGGAGACAGTTGACAGTCACCCCATAGGCAAGGCACTGATAGAAAATCCCCTGGGAATCACTAAGGTATTCTCACTCAAACATACAGGGACAGGGAGCTGGGACCACGTTAGGAACAAGGTGTAACCAGGCCTTCTGTGGCTGGACAATTTGAAAAGAAGCTCCTCAACTCTAGCAGATGGAAGACTCTTTGAAATGAGGAAGCTCCTGGGCTCCTGGCCTTCCTGCCCTCAGCCATATAGCTATTTGAGCAACTCACCAGAAAAGAATGTATCTGTATACTCGAATTTGTAGAGCACTTCAAACTGGGTAAGGGAAGCGAGAAATTCAAGGAGTAGAAAGATCAATGGGGCTGCAGGGCGAGAAAAAGGAGGGGCCCAGAACAGGGTTGAAGGGGCCTGGGTTGACCATGCAGGTCTGGGGAGGCACTGAAGGCCTGTGATCAGTGCAGTATTTTGAGGAGTTCTGAGTGTTTAGGAGGCACCTCTGGCTGCTGCGTGGAGAATGGCTGCGGGGCGCGTAGCCATACCACCTCTGGGACACAGCCTGGCCTTTTGCACACAAGCCCAGAAAGAACGCTCTTTCTACCCCAACACCTCACTGACCTCTCCAGCCCTGGCTCCAGGCACCTCCTCTCCCCACTCTCTCCCTCTCCATCCCAGACTGCTGTATTCCTCAACATGCTGGCTCTTTTCATGCCATCCTCTTCCTTCCATCCTTGATCTTGACACCCTGGAGCCTGCTAAACACTAGTGGTATTCAATCAACATTGTCTGGATGACTGGATAAATGAGTGATGTCTGAGGTGGACAGGAAGAAAAAAGGAACCCAAGGAAATCTGAAGGAAGATGACCAATCTGAGCCCAGTCCTTCCTTTATTAAAAAATGCAGTCCTCAACAACTATGACTATTTGTGAAATCACATCTGTGTGCCAGGCACCAGGCTGATTACCCGTATTTAGAGAGCAGAAATACACCATTGTTCACAGAAGACCCCAAAGCTTGTATCTCTAGGGCAGGCCACCGCTGCAAACTCGACTCATCCATCCAAACATCATCTTGTCAACATCTCTACCTGCAGGCTTAACAGGCACAGCAGATTTCACAGGTTTTAACTGAACCTCTGATTTCCCTACCCCAGCTTCCTCTCCCATGGTCGTCTCCATCTCAGGAAATGGCTTATCTATTCTTGTGGCTGTCTAGGCCCCAGACCCCTGGCATTATTCTTCATTCTCTTCCCTCGGGCTCCACAACACAAATCCCATTGACTCTACCTTGCAAATAGAACCTAAGCATTTCTTACTCTCTACCATTACCATTGTAGGCCACCATCACCTGACACCTGGACTGCCCTAATAACCTCCTAACTGGTTTCCCAGCTTCTGCTCTGGCTCTGCCCCCACCAGGCAATGCTGAACACAGCAGTCAGAGTGTTTTTAAAACGAAGGTTAGCTCATGCCACTTCTCTGCTCAGATCCTCGGATGGATTCCCCTCTCACCCAAAGGAAAAGCCAAAGTCCTTCCCATGCCCTCAAAGCCTGAATTATCTGGGTCTCCATGCAGCCTCTGACCTCAGCTCTCTCACTCCACTCCAGCCCCACTAGCCTCCTCGCTATTCCTCAAACATACCAGGCACCCTCTGTCCCAGGATTTGTGTGCTTGCTGTTCCCGCTACTCAGAAAGTTCCTCCCTCATATAATCTTCATGCCTCACTCCCTTCCCTCCTTCAAGTCTTTATTCAAAGCCACCTTCTCAGTGAGGCTTTCCTTGGTTACTCTACTGGAAATTGTTAACTCCTGGCCTGTCCCCTCCTCCAGACTATCAGCTCCCCGCAGGCAGGGGGATTGCTGGTCTTATTCACCACTGTGTCCTCAGCACTTACAGTAGGGACCAGCACAAGGGGGTCTCTCAACAACGATTTGTATACATGGCAAGGCTAGTAAGTGACAGTGCCAAGAGGCAAACCCAGGGCTGCCCAAAGCCAAAGCTGTTCCCCTCATCACTCTAGAGATGTTTAAGAGGACATGACCACAGTAGGTAAGTAAAGTTTTTATGGTGTGGGCAGTGGGCTAAAGACAGACCAGTTTGGAAGAAATACAAATACAGTATAGATAAAATGTAGAAGAGGATATGGTAAAGTAAAATAAAAACACAAGCAATACAAGAGCGGATGCAGCAGAGCTGGAATGCAAGGGGACGACTGGGGGTAGCTGTGTCCTCCATGACAATAAAAATGCCATACACGTCCCTTTCTCCCTCCCTGTCTTCCCACGCCTGGGCATCCCTCTATAGACTTGGCAGGGCTCTCTCCTGACTCCTGAGGCTCTGGTCCAGCAAACCATACAAGTGAAGGGGAGGCAGAGGCTGGGGAGGAGAGGGAAAAGGAAATGATGATTTGGCTGCTCAGATTAATTATCACTGGGGACCGAGTAACCAAGCAACTTCATTTCCATGTGTGACTAAAAGCAGGTCTATTAAAGAGGTCATCATTGCTCTAATTCAAGAGTGGGACAGAAAGGGAAAGATAATTGAGACTGTCAGTTTATTAAATGCCAAAGTGAACAGATTAAAAAGGAAGCACCTAACACCCTTAAGACTGACGGGCTTTGGGCCACACCAGAGAGCTGACAGAGGCTTAGCAGGAGGAGGAGGTGGGAGCGGCACGTACCCTTCCTCCGTCTCGTTGATGATGTCGCAGATCTCCATGTTCAACGTCCAGTCCTCACTTTGCAGGGAGCCATCTGTGGCCTTTTCTGTGAAATCAGAGAGAAAACCAGTTTACAACTCCCCTGGAATGAGGGCCCTGATGGAAAGCCGGAAGAGGCCAGAACCGACAGAACCGTTCTGGGGGTGCTGCTTTCACAAGAGAACACCCAGACAGAGACTGAGGCCTGAGGCCCAGTGTCATAACACTGCCATTCACTCACCAAACTCTGGGCTGAAAAGCTTACAACAGGCCTAAGCCATCAAAAATCACTCCAAACCTGAAGCTGTTATTTCAGAGCCCACAGACTCTGGAGCCAAACTACCTGGGTTAAATACACACTCCAGCACCTATAGGGCTTCAAACTGGATCGTTCTGGTTTTAACCCCTGCTGTGAATTTGTATTTCTGACAAGTTCCCAGGAAGCTACACATTAGAATCACCTGGGGAATCTTGATAAAATGTAGATTCTGATTCAGTATATCTGGAGTGGAAATGCAAATTCTCAGCAGGGAACTTGTTAGAAATGCAAATTCTCAGCATATTCAAACTGGCTAGAAACCCTAAGCACCTACTAGCTGTTGACCTCGGGTAAGTTACTTGAGTGCCTTGGCTTTTGTAAACTAGTGACAATCACAGTACCAACCACATAGTTCATATACATATGCATATACACCTGCTCCTCACTTATTGACTATCTTGTTATCTCACATTTTGCATTTACAACAATAGTAAAAAACCTACTATTCCATTATTTTGCACATTAATGACATATATCTGGCAGTAATGAATGCCTTGGTGTGAGGCAAGAGTAACACTGCCTGTGATGGTTATGTGTCATCTCAGCTGGGCCATGATTCTCAGTGGTTTGGCAGTTATATAATGATGTAATTTGGCAGCTATGTAATGACAGTCATCCCGCGTTTTGTGATCTGATGTGATCATCCTCCATTTTCAGGTAATGCCAATTTTCAAATAACAACCTGATCTTTGGAACCTAACCGTGTCAATAAGTGAGGGGCAGGTGTACAGCCCTTGAATCGAGCCTGGTCCAGGATGCATGCTCTGCTGTCATCATTCTTCAAAATCAGCTTTAGTAGTTGCAAGATACATTCTGGACCAGGAGCAGGGAAAGGGGCAACACTTAATGAGCCACCACCAAGCACGGTGCTGGGTGCTTCATGTACTTTATTTACTCCACAAAATGATCCCCCACACTTAAAAAGAAGAAAATTGAAGCTCAGAAAGGCTGGATCACTCACCCGAGATCACATAGTTGAACTGGAGGCACCAATAACTGATCACAGGTCTGTCTCTAAAGGCTGGATGTTTGCATGACACTGCCCATGTCCTAGCAAAACCGGAGTTCAGATCTGAAGTTGAGATCTTAGATAAATTCTAAAGCTCCCATCTTAACTGCACAATTCATGAGGGTTAGCACCACCATTTTAACAGAAGCTTAATATAACTCATATTTCTACTGATAGTCAAATAATAAAATAGATGACCTCTGTATATGCTGAAAGTATTCTTATTTTGGAGTCCCTGGGTGGCACAAATGGCTAAGTGCTCAACCTCTAGTTGAAAGGTTGGCAATTCAAACCCACCTCAGTAGATAGGCCTGGCAATCTGCTACCAAAAGGTCACAGCCGTGAAAGCCCTACGGGACAGTTGTGCTCTACACACATAGGGTCGCCATGAGTCGGAATCAACTTAACGGCAAAACAACATACTTATTTTATTGCTTGCAACTACGAAGATGTGGTACTGCTTTTTACATAACTAGGACTCACACATCCAAGCAAAAACTATACTTAAAAGCTGTGACAACACAGTTACTCCAAAAGTATAGCTATAGCTGAAAATGTTTATGCAACAGCCTTCAGTCTGCATAAAAAGGCTTCACTGTTTTAACTGTGCCTGACTTGTTACCAAAGAGGACATATCCCCAACTTTTTCGCCCACATTTTCCATAAACAAAAGACTTGTGACTGCCTCGAAAAAGCAAAAGTCCTCAGATGGGACGGTCTGCTAGGTACAGAGGCAGTATTTGGTATCTGCCTACAAGAAGAGAAAAGTGCATGGGGGTGAAGGGGAGGCCTCAGAGGCTGTTAAGAGCAGGGCTTCAAACTGGTTCATTTTGGTTCTAACCGCCCGCTAAGAATTTGCATTTCTAACAAGTTCCCAGGTGATGTTGATGTGCTGGTTAGGGACCAATTCCCAGAACCACTAGCAAAGCAGTGAGTCTCAAAATTTATTATATGTAAGTATCATCTGGGGATCTTGTTAAAATGTAGATTCTGATTCAGTGTATCTGGGGTGGAAATGCAAATTCATAGCATGGGTTCCAACCAGAATGAACCAGTTCAAAGCCCTGGTTAAGAGCCAGTTGGTCCCAGAGAATACCTGAGCCACCCCATCTGCTCCCTAAACATGGAAAGAGAGATTCATTGATTTAAGCTGCAAAGCCACTAAGTAGCACACTGGGGCCTATAAGGCAAAATAGAGCCACCTGGGGAGGTGCGAGACATGGCTAGGAGGCTAGGGGCAGTGACAGGCACCCAGGAGAAGAAAAGGCTGAGAAGAGAGGCTACAGGAAGGCTGGTGCAGCACAGGCACCAATCTCAGCCTTCCCACAACGGTCACTGGCAGGCAGTGGGCTCCCACTGCCCACAGGGTTTGCCCAGAGGAAGGGTAGTCCCACCTCTGGGAGACTGCAGAAAAGTTCCTGAGCTGGCCAGGCTTGGGGGTGGAAGGATCGACCCCTCCCGCCCACTACTCTTCCTGCCACGCTCTGTGGTCTCTGAACACCCCTCCCTTCAAGGTGACCACTCAGAAAAGGTCACTCACTGCTGGAGGTCACTTCTGACCATAGGTGGTATGTCTGCAACCTCCTCAGGAGGAAGCAGACCCTGAAGGCAGCAGCTCTGCCTGTGGGCCTGGGCCTGTGACCCTTCTGTGCCAGCACGTGGAGACGCTAGCCCGCCAAAGGGCCGTCCATGGCTGTTGCCCCTTCATAGAACAATCACGGCCCAGAATCTCATAGGGAAGAGAGTACCACCACTGCACTTTGCTAGGGCCACAGGGACATTGTCTTGGGAGTCTTAATAGAGGAAATATTAAATCAATGAAACCTCATTTCCAAGTTCAGTTTAGCAGCAGAATCCATTAACCTTATATTCACCCTCTCCCTCCTCTAATAATGCCGGGAAGGGGTTCAAAGGCATGGTAACTTATCCTCAGGGTCAGCACATTCTATTCAATTACAGGGTTCTAAGTATTCAAGCTAAAAGATGTCTACTCATTTTGATTATAAAGAACCAGACCAAAAAGAACATCTCTCTCTTTTTATTTTACCGAAAATGTCACACAACACAACCGTGGATATCTGGCTAAAACAGATGAGGGAAGTGAGGCTGATGGTGGAGCTCAAATCAGCTCTTATTTTTCTCTTTTCATAAATGAATTCTCAGCAAATGGGAACAAAGTTGTATCTGATTGTCCCCGGAACTGAGGCCACTCTGTGTGGTCTCCCTCACTTGCTTCTGTTCCTAGGCCAGAGGAAAGCAAAGTTCAATGTCATTTCTGCTGTCCTGTAAATTGTCAAATCCTGGTGCAACTGCAGAAACAGCGCTCTAGGGAGCCATGGGGCCAGTCATTCCCAGCAGCCAGCCCTTGGGATAGATATCGGTCAAAACACCAGTGACTCTAGGTGCCAAGCTCTGACCTCTCAGAGGTCTCCAGTGATATACTAATAGGAAGGGGTAGGGGTGTGGGGCAGGGCCTGGGCAGGGCAGCCAGGGATTAGACTGTGCAGCCCTTCTGGACAGCCTTCCCTGAGCGGCCCCAGTTCCAGAGCAATCAGATACAGCTCACATTAAAGCTTCAGTGTGAGAGCAGCATTTAGGGCACTTCCTCCATTTAGAAAAGGATGCCTCCTGCCTGGGGTGCTGCCTGGGCCAAGCTACCCTGCAGCCACAACACTGGCAGCAGTGAGCATGCTCCTGGGCAGGGCTTTTCTATCCTCCTGCAGTCTGGACTCCAAGGTGGTCCTGCTGGGTGGGGCCTCACAATTCAGCCGTTTGGAATCTCAGCTGCTGCTTTCAGTATTTTGATGTTAAATACAGTGACTTCAGAAGCAGCTGGCATCAGGAGGCAAAGGAGGGCTGGTGTTAGCATTTTGCATTCAGCAACACCCTTCTGCAAAAAAAAAAAAAAAAAAAATGGAGGAAAAAAACAGCCAACTTATCTATATCCTGGATAATCAAGAGTGTGGGTAGGAGCCTAGAGGTGCCAGCACAAACGAACTGGCTGCTCTGTGACAGGTGTAGAGGAAGAAGAAAAAGAGGTTTCGATGGACAGGAACCTCATCTAATAATATGCCCCAATAAAGTGGGATGAACCTTCTGAATCCCTCTATGCTAGCGAGCCACGCTGGCATCTATGAGTCAGGTGGAAAGAAAAATCAATCCCGACATTCTACACAGAGCCATTATTGCCTTTTGCTTCAGAATCCCAAGCTGCTCTGGGAATGTTAATTGCAGATGCTCCCCCTTCCACTGGCGAGGCAAGAGGATGAATTTCAAGTACACATCCTTACTTTACAGGCTGTCCTTTCCTGGGACAGCTGTCCCACTCCTCCCTCCATCCCCTTAAAGGGAAGATCACAGGTCCAGCAGAAGTACACATACACAAAGCACCATCTAACCAGCCTGCAGGCTGCTCTATGGCCATGCTCTCTGTGACCTTAAGGCTAAGTAAAACCACATGGTTCCGATGCCGTTCACTCAGTGTGGATAAGGCCTGAGACGTGCTTACACTGTCTTTGGAACTGAGAGAGCAGCTGGTGAGATCTGCCTTCCGAGGCCAGGATAGCAGGGGTGGCAGAGAGGCGGTCAGTCCTGCTTAGCCTGGTACAACCACAGAATGCTGGGTGGCTTTGACACCTGGGTCCTAGTGCCACCGAGCTGGGAACTGCACTGTGACAGACAATAGCATGCCTTGGCAAGCAGTGCACACAGGACGGGCAGACAACCCAGAACAAACCAGCTGCAGAGAGCCTCAGGAGAGGGCAGGATGTCAAACAGTGGTTCCCAAACTGGCTGCACGCTCAAATCACCCAGGGGGCTTTTACCATATTAATGCCTGTGTTCCACCCCATATCATTTAAATCAGAATCTCTGGGTCCTGAAGCACAGGTACTGGTGTGCTTTAAAAGCTCTCTGGGTGAGTCTAACATGCAGCCAGGGGTAAGAACCATGCACTAGAGCTAAGATCCTAATGTAGCCATTCATTTGGCACAGGCGTAGTGTCTATCTACCAAGCCTCTCACACTGGCACACAGACGGGGTAGAGTCAGGTGACCCTGGTTCAAGTCCTGGCTCTGCCACTGCTTGTCCTGAGGTCCTGGATGACTCCTTCTTCTCTGGGACTCAGGTTCCCTGAGGGAACAGGTCCAGTGGTCTCAGAACTGACCCACGCATACTTTTACAAACCCCAGGCATACCCTGCGAGGGCACACAGAGCTAGGGAAGACCTGCTTTTTCACAGAAAAGTAGGGTATATGCTGGAGGGCAAAAGCAGGAACCACGTGAGGATTGGGGGACTTCACAAACCAAGGTGCCTTTTCTCTTTGCTTCCAACCCTGAGGACACCACTTCAGACTCCTCTGGTAGAGAGCCCTCTCAGCTCACTCCAGCCCCTCTAATGCCAACCTCTCCGTATCTAGCCCCAGTACCAGCTCCTCGGGGATCCTCCGCTGCTCCCACACCCCGAGTGGCCCTGTGAAGGGCTCCAGCACCTGCCGCTTCAGCCCATGAACAGCTGCACTCTGAAGACTGTTCTCGTGGTGTTCTGAGAGTCTGGAAAATCTCACTGGCTTAAAAGCCATGAGCACATGCTCGGCTAAACTTTCAGCTACTTGAAGGCAGGACACCTTCATGTTCTCAAGGCATAACCTGATTTCTTGCTGACAAGGAACCTTTGGTAGTAAACTGGTGCTTGCTAACCCTTCTGGGGCCCCTGGATAAAAAGGTGCTGGGTGATTTGGTACCCTTAGCACAGGGCGCCCACCTGCCCCTGGCTTCTTTCTCTGGAAGCAGGAGAGACGAACAGCACTGCAGAAGGTATGACCAGGGTTTAGCGTTTCTGCTAATTACAGTGTGACCCCAGGCCAGTAACAGAACCTCTCCAAGCCTTTCCCTTGTCTGTATAATGGGATAATAACGGCACCTTGCTCACACAGTTATGCTGAGGAGTAAACTCAATAACGCACATAAAGCACTAGACAGAGCCATGGACACAGCCATACTCCTCCAGAGGCCGGGCCAGCCACTCCTTTTACAATTACGACAGATTCTGAAAGGGCTCAGCCAACACGTTCCCCTCCCCCTCAGTCAGCATCCTCGAATCACCACTGCCACCTACAGGTAAACAGCCATCCACAAGCTATACCCACCAGATTCAACACCTTGAATCCTGCAGTACCCTCAGTCTTTCTGGTTTCTGAGCGGGAGTGCTCCATGTCCGGAAGTATAAGGGGCTCCCCTTCCAGAAGGAAGCCCCCCAATTTGGCTTGGCCCACCTACAGAGTAAAGGAGGAGCCAGGCACAAGTTCCTTAAGAATCCAAATGCTGATGCTCCAAGAGGTCTTAGAAACTATCAAATAAAGAGATTCTACATGAGTCACTCAAAAGAGATGTTTAGGCAGAGCCACATTTTCTGGACTTCTGGAAATGGGGCCGAGGGAAGGCATATTTTGTTGCTAGCTCCTCCTAGGCTGCTTGTTGCCCTTAAAGCTACCATTCGACCACTTATCTCCCAAGTCTTCAAGAAAATCACACTCATTCCTTCAAAAACAAGGAGAAACAGAGGGAGAATGAAAACCAGTGTTTTCCAGGTACAATACTCCACGCTCTGTCTGGGCCAGGTCCTTTGCTACATCCACCATCTTAATCCTCCCCTCCCCTCCCCAGGCAGGGTGTCCCCATTCTAGCAGGTGAAGGAAATGGAGGCCAGAGAGGTGAAGAGCCCCACAGCTCACAGCAAGGAAGGGCAGCACTGCTAACTGCACACCCAGATCTTCGTGGCAAGCCAGGCCCTGGACCCCAGCACGCCCCCAGAGGGTGGTGGGAGCAAAGTGAAAGATTCCTAACCACTAAATCCTAGCCTCTGGAGCCCCAGATGCAGCCCACCCTTCTAGGTTTACGAGGGAAGACTAAAGACCCTGGGGTAAGGGCTGTGTGAGGGAGTGCAGGTGAGAGAATCAAGTTAAATGAGCTGCCGAATCAACTTTTTTCTCTTTTTTTAAGATAAAATTTTTGTTTTGAAATAATTTTCGATTCACTGGAAGGTTGCAAAGACAGCACAGAGTCTCCGCGTGCCCTTCACCCAGTCTCCCTAATGTAACGTCTTATATAACCATAGTATATCGTATATTTTTAGTCTAAACTAAAAAATTAGCAGTGGTACACTACTGTTAATGAAACTCTAGATTTTATTTGAATTTCTCCAGTTTTTCCACTAATGTCATTTTTGTGCAGGATCCAGCCCAGAATACCACACCGTATTTACTTTTCCCCTCTTTTTAATCTTCTTTTTCTTTAAAGACTGACAAACTCACAAAATCAACTTACCCTCCTGTCTGGAGCTCCTTTCTAAAGGGCAGCCCTGTGGGAGCCACCATCCCACACCCCAGCCTAATTAGGACACCGCATTCTCCCACTCCCCAAACAAAAGAGCCCTTCAGGCCAGCCAAACAACAGAGAAAATAGAAGCTTGTTAGATACACAGGCCTGAGGCTGCTGATCCAAGTTCTTTTTTAACTAGAATTCCCCTGAGGGGGACCCACAGATTTAAAATGTATTTCGGGGTTTGTGCTCTAGAAGCCAAGCCACGGATCTGATGTATCCCCTGCTTTGTATTTAATGGAATATTTTACATGTGGAGTAAATGAGTGTTGAAGCAGAGTCAGGAAGAGACAGATTTAGGGGTGGGATGGAAATTGACAAGGAGGGGAATGGGGCCTCTGCAGGAGCCAATCACAGGCCAGGACAACAAGGTTGTCCCAGCCCAGCCTGCTGCTCCTTAACCTAGGCAGGTAGGCAGTTTTACTAAGAAGATAAAAGGTCCCCTGGTTCTCCGTGGTGTAGCTGTTAAGTGGTAGGTCTGCTAACCAAGAGGTCGGCAGTTCAAATCCACCAGGTGCTCCTTGGAAACTCTGTGGGGCAGTTCTACTCTGTCCTATAGGTCGCTATGAGTCCGAATCAACGCAATGGCAATGGGTTTTTTTGTTTGTTTGTTTCGGCTTCAGTTAGTTGAGCCCTGGTGGAGCATTGGCTAAGCACTTGACTGTAAACTGAAAGGTCGGTGGTTTGAACCCACCAGCAGCTCTGAGGGAGAAAGCTGTGGCAGCCTGCTTCCGTAAAGATTACAGCCTTGGAAACCTGGAGGCAGCTCTCCTCTGTCCTGTAGGGTCACTATGAGTCACGGGGTGGCAGTGGTTTAGTTTGGGGCCTGAGTGTTCAGGTTAGAGTTCTGCTTTGGAACAGAGTGAGCAGTGTGTGGGCATTCACACGTACTGTTTTCCCTCTTCCCAGTGCAGGGGGTTTTGCGCCAATTTCTTCTTCCCCAAAGGCCTCTCCGGGGCTATTTGCCTTGGCTACCTGCCCGCCAGTGTCACCAGCACTCTCAGTGAGAATCCTGGTACTGCTGAGAGAAGAAATGTACATCCCAGTGCAGCTGGCGCTAATACCAGCCGTTGTTCTAGCTGCCCCTGATGACTGAGCTGGAGAGGAGACGCTGGAATACCGTTCCTTGGGAGGCAGTTCAATAGAAACCGAGCGGCCTCCCCTGCCAGGCACTGTGCAGGCAGGACAGAAGGTAAGCAAGACAGAGCCCTGCCCTCAAGGAGCTCCCCAGGCAAGAAGCCTGCAATCACAGCTAGGACACCACAGGAAGAGTGTCAAGATAGGTGTGTGTGAGAAAAAGAGAGGCTCTTGGTCAACAGATGAGGGAGTTAGTCACTACAATGAAGAGGGGAGAGGAGCCTGTGAAAGCTAAGGAAAGGTGCTAAAATTTGAGGTGGGCCTTGAAAAGTGGCAGAGCAAGAATTTGGAGGAGGGGCATGGGGGAGCACTACGGGCAGCTGAAAGGCATAAGCAAAGCCCCGAAGGCTACAGGATTGGGAAGTGAGCACAGGGCTGTGGTGGCAACATGGAAGACCAGATCAACAGGCTTATTAGAAGGATGAACTAAGGTGTCTACTATGATTGTTTTTGTAATCTGGTCAGTTAATAAACAACAACTGCTTTCAAACTAGGGGAAAAAAGGGGGGGGGGGGGAGATGAGAAGAGACCAGGACGACTGTCTCCACAGCTTTTACTGCAGCCTTCAGGCCTAAGGGTATGGTGGCAACCCAAGTTTTTACAGAGGGACCCTGACAAGCAAGGCAGCATACTGTTCGCCAGGCTCCAATCAGCAGAAAGGACCAGCCAGGGATGCAGACATCACCATGAGTGTGGCTAAAAAGGAGGGTCTCCTTTCTCCTCTGAGAGCAATTACAAAACCCCAAGCCAGGATAAAAGATTTCCAAAGTCCCCTAGCTCACACCTGCTGTGCTCATTAAAGCCAGAGCACTCTGACTGTGTCCTGCAAACAGCTGTCCTTCAGAACCAGGTCAAGAGGAACACTCTCCTTGTCCCCATCACCTCTTTTGCAGTATTTGAAGGCATGTGTGGGTAGCAGTCAAAAACCACCCATCAAAGGAAGATTCAAACATTAGCCGTTCTTCCCATACAGAGGCTTCCCTGAAAACTGTTTTAGAGGGAATAGCAGCTAATAATAAAAAATACCCACCCCTAGTAAAACAATGAAGTCAAACTTTTAAATTAATAAGGATTTTTAAAAGAATAACACCTAGTGCTGTGAGGGTGGCAGTGAAACAGGAACATCACGTTACTGAAGAAACCTTTGGAAAAACAATTTGGGCAACAGATATTGATGAGAATGCCATAAAAGATTTTTATGCTTTCACCTAATCCTCTCTAGGACTTTTAGTCCAAAGAAATATTTCTAAGAAAAAAGCCACACATAACCCAGCAATTCCGCTCCTATGTATAGACCCAAGAGAAATGGAAACATGCTTCCACACAAAAACCTGCACACAAATGTTCATCACAGCATTGTTGATGGAATGTGGTCTATCCATTCAGTGGAGTATTATTCAGCCATGAGAAGGAATGAAGTACTGATTTATGCTATACATGCTATGCCGATACATGGAAGAACCTTGAAAATCTTATGGTAAGTTAAAGAAGCCAGTCATAAAAGACTGCATAGTATATGACTCCATTTATATGAAATGTCCAGAATAGGCAAATAGAGACAGAAAATAGATTAGTGGTTGCTTAGGTCTGGGGCAGGGGTAGGCTAGGGGGGATGGGGAGTGATTGCTAATGGACAAAAAATGATGAAAATGTTCTGAAATTGATTGTAGTTATGGTGGCACAACTGTGAATATATACTAAAAACCACTGAATTGTACACTTTAAATGGGTAGATGGTGTAGTATGTGAATTACATTTCAAAAAAGTTGTTACCAAAAAAGGTGGGGAATCACACATAGGAATATGCTTAATGTAGCAATATTTAAAATTCTGAAAACATCTCAAATATATAATAAAAAGTAACGGCTAAGTAAATTATGGTATATTGACTCAACTGAGTATTACATAGCCATTATAAGTAATAATTATTAAAACTACATAGAAACATTTTGTGCTGGTGTAAAGTGAAGAAAGCACAATACAAAAGTGTAAAAATTAAAAAAATGGATGCATATGGACAATGCCTGGAAAATAAAAGGAAAAAAAAATAAAAAAGAAAACAATGTGATTAAAGGAATTTGGCTTAGGGGCAAACCTTTTTAAAAATGTTGTGTTATTCTTATAAAAAAAAAAAGAAAGAAAAAGATATTCTACACTACAGAAGACAAAGGAATAAGTTGGCAAACTTATAACTAAAACTAAAATCTGGTTATTTAATTTTTCCATGATAAATAGCACAGGGCATAAGGCTGGTGTGAAGACAAGTAGTATGTTTTTAATGGAGTATGAAGACTACTTTCCCCAAGAGTTAAAAGCACTCGAACCCCACATCTCTCAAAAGCCTTTTTCATCTTGACCAGGCCTCCCTGTTAACTCTCCCTTGGCCCAGAGAGAGTAACCTGTGATTCCTTTTTTCATCACCCAGTAGGGTACCCAGTTAGGGAGGGAGGGCCAAACCGGAGAGCCCATCCGGGCTGGCACAGGGGCAGATACATACATAACATACATAACATTCTGAATCATCCAGGAAATTGCTTCTATCCATCAACATAGAAAAATCAGAAATATCAACCTGAGAACAAACCAGGGATATTACATTTAAGTGTAACCATATTTAATACTAAGAGACCCAACACAAGCATGTGTTCTTATCTGCACAATATTCAGAACCATCAGACTTACCACACGCAGGTTGTATAACTCATTAACGACGATGTGCCTTTAAATAGTTCTAACTAGGTCACCTTGAATAATACCAAACAAAGCTTGCCAAGGGAAGCATGCAAATAAGATGATAAAAATCCAATGGGGAAGAAGCATTTTCCAAGCCTTTTGGAATTTTTATTGTAGAAAAAGAAACATAATATCTAGCTTCTTCAACAATGAAAGAATCATATCATCATTTTACATTCTTCAATTGGGGGAAGTCCGAAGAGAGGGTCCGACGCTGATTCTTATATGTCGCACCACGGCAAGCTGGTATGTGGGTAAAATGGCACAGTCAGGTTTCCCCGTGACTTGTGCACAGACGGTACCCTACACCCAGGTGCAGCACAAACCACATGGGGCCAAGTGGCAGAAGCCTTGAAAAGAGGCCTTCCTCCTTTCCTCTCTGAAGCCGGGATGTGCAGGCAGAGCCGCCCTTCTCAACGAAGAATTCTCAGCCTCAAGATAAGAAGTGTCAAGGGAAACTTTCCCTGGAGAAAGAACATGCTGGTGCAAACACCATTTGGCCGCGTAGGAATGGCCACAAAAAACATTCTGAACTCTTACCCTTTCAGTAGGGTAACTTGATATTTTATGATATTAAGAGTTATGGTTAATCTTTTTAGATGTAATAATGAAGTTGTGGTTATACCTTTTTAAAAGAGCCCTTGTCTTTTAGAAACACAGGCATTCCCTGGATTATGAATGAATTCCGTTCCTAAGTCTGTCTTTTAAGTCAAATTTGTATTAAGTCGGAACAGTTAGGCCTTTTTCATAATAAATGTCACTTTATCAAATGTTTGTCTCAATATATAGTATACAGTATGCCTTTCTATGCATAAAAAAATTAAAGAAACACTTTAAAAAAATTTTTTTTATTGTACTTTAGAGGAAGGTTTACAGAGCAAACTACTTTCTCATTGAACAATTAACACACCCCATGACATGTCAACATTCTGCCCTTCTTGACCTTGGGTTCCCCATTACCAGCTTTCCTGTCCCCTCCTGTCTTCTTGGCTTGCCCCTGGACTGGTACGCCCACTTAGTCTCCTTTTGTTTTACAGGCCTGTCTAAGCTTTGGTTGAAGGATGAACCTCAGGTAACTTCATTACTGAGCTATAAGGGGGCCTGGGGGCCATACACTCAGGGTTTCTCCAGTCTCTGTCAGACCAGTAAGTCTGGTCTTTTTTTTTGGGGGGGGGGGTATTTTATTTTATTTTGGATAATTTTTATTGTGCTTTAAGTGAAAGTTTACAAATCAAGTCAGTCTCTCATAAACTTATATACACCTTACTACATACTCCCACTTACTCTCCCCCTAATGAGTCAGCCCGCTCCCTCCTTCCAGTCTCTCCTTTCGTGACTCTTTTGCCAGTTTCTAATCCTCTCAACCCTCCCATCTCCCCTCCAGACAGGAGATGCCAACATAGTCTTGTGTCCACCTGATGCAAGTAGCTCACTCCTCATCAGCATCTCTCTCCAACCCATTGTCCAGTCCAATCGATGTCTGATGAGTTGGCTTCAGGAATGGTTCCTGTCCTGGGCCAACAGAAGGTTTGAGGACCATGACCGCCGGGATTCTTCTAGTCTTAGTCAGACCATTAAGTCCGGTCTTTTTATGAGAATTTGGGGTCTGCATCCCACTGTTCTCCTGCTCCCTCAGGGGTTCTCTGTTGTACTCCCTGTCAGGGCAGTCATTGGTTGTGGCCGGGCACCATCTAGTTCTTCTGGTCTCAGGATAATGCAGCCTCTTGTTCATGTTGCCTTTTCTGTCTCTTGGACTCATAATTACCTTGTGACCCTGGTGTTCTTCATTCTCCTTTGATCCAGGTGGGTTGAGGCTCATTGATGCATCTTAGATGGCCGCTTCCTAGCGTTTAAGCCCCCAGATGCCAAATTTTAAAGTGGGATGCAGAATGTTTTCTTAATAGAATTTATTTTGCTAATTGACTTAGATGTCCGCTGAAGCCATAGTCCCCAAACCCCTGCCCCTGCTCCACTGACCTTTGAAGCATTCAGTTTATTCAGGAAATTCCTTTGCTTTTGGTCCAGTCCAGTTGTGCTGACCTTCCCTATATTGAGTGTTGTCCTTCCCTTCACCTAAAGTAGTTCTTATCTACTATCTAATCAGTAAATAACCCTCTCCCACCCTCCCTCCCTCCCCCCTCTCGTAACCACAAAAGAATGTATTCTCAGTTTAAACCATTTCTCAAGATCTTATAATAGTGGTCTTATACAATATTTGTCCTTTTGCATCTGACTAATTTCACTCAGCATAATGCCTTCCAGGTTCCTCCATGTTATGAAATGTTTCACAGACTGCTCACTGTTCTTTATCGATGTGTAGTACTCCATTGTGTGAATATACCATAATTTATTTAACCATTCATCTGTTGATGGACACCTTGGTTGCTTCCAGCTTTTTGCTATTGTAAACAGTGCTGCAATGAACATGGGTGTGCATGTATCTGTTCGTGTAAAGGCTCTTATTTCTCTAGGATATATTCCGAAGAGTGGGATTTCTGGGTCGTGTGGTAGTTCTATTTCTAGCTTTTTGAGGAAACACCAGATGGATTTCCAAAGTGGTTGTACCATTTGACTTTCCCACCAGCAGTGTACAGTTCCAATCTCTCCTCAGCCTCTCCAACATTTATTGTTTTGTGTTTTTTGGATTAATGCCAGCCTTGTTGGAGTGAGATGGAATCTCATCGTAGTTTTGATTTGCATTTCTCTAATGGCTAATGATCGAGAGCATTTTCTCATGTATTTGTTAGCTGCCTGAATATCTTCTTTAGTGAAGTGCGTGTTCATGTCCTTTGCCCAATTTTTAATTGGATTGTTTGTCTTTTTGTGGTTGAGTTTTAGCAGAATCATATAGATTTTCGAGATCAGGCGCTGGTTGGAGATGTCATAGCTGAAAATTTTTTCCCAGTCTGTAGGTGGTCTTTTTACTCTTTTGGTGAAGTCTTCAGATGATCATAGGTGTTTGATTTTTAGGAGCTCCCAGTTATCTGGCTTCTCTTCATCATTTTTGGTAATGTTTTGTATTCTGTTTATGCCTTCTATTAGGGCTCCTAACGTTGTCCCTATTTTTTCTTCCATGATCTTTATCGTTTTAGGCTTTATGTTTAGGTCTTTGATCCATTTGGAGCTAGTTTTTGTGCATGGTGTGAGGTATAGGTCCTGTTTCATTTTTTTGCAGATGGATATCCAGTTATGACAGCACCATCTGTTAAAAAGACTATCTTTTCCCCAATTAACTGACACTGGGCCTTTGTCAAATATCAGCTGCTCATACGTGGATGGATTTATATCTGGGTTCTCAATTCTGTTCCATTGGTCTATGTGTCTGTTGTTGTACCAGTACCAGGCTGTTTTGACTACTGTGGCAGTATAATAGGTTCTAAAATCAGGTAGAGTGAGGCTTCCCACTTTGTTCTTCTTTTTCAGTAATGCTTTACTTATCCGGGGCTTCTTTCCCTTCCTTATGAAGTTGGTGATTTGTTTCTCCATCACATTAAAAAATGTTCTTGGAATTTGGATCGGAAGTGCTTTTGGTAGAATAGACATTTTTACTATGTTGTCTTCCTATCCATGAGCAAGGTATGTTTTTCCACTTATGTAGGTCCCTTTTAGTTTCTTGCAGTAGTACTTCGTAGTTTTCTTTGTATAGGTCTTTTACTTCTTTGGTAAGATTTATTCCTAAGTATTTTGATTTGGTGATTTCCTCTTCGATGTTCTTTTTGTTGATGTAGAGGAATCCAACTGATTTTTGTATGTTTATCTTATAATCCGAAACACTGCCAAACTCTTCTATTAGTTTCAGTAGTTTTCTTGAGGATTCCTTAGGGTTTTCTGTGTATAAGATCATGTTGTCTGCAAAGAGAGATAATTTTACTTCTTCCTTGCCAATCCAGATGCCCCTTATTTCTTTTCTAGCCTAATTGCTCTGGCTAGGACCTCCAACACGACGCTGAATAAGAGCGGTGATAAAGGGCATCCTTGTCTGGTTCCCGTTCTCAAGGGAAATGCTTTCAGGCTCTCTCCATTTAGGATGATGTTAGCTGTTGGCTTTGTATAAATGCCCTTTATTATGTTGAGGAATTTTCCTTCTATTCCTATTTTGCTGAGAGTTTTTATCATGAATGAGTGTTGGACTTTGTCAAATGCCTTTTCTGCATCAATTGATAAGATCATGTGGTTTTTGTCTTTTGTTTTATTTATATGGTGGATTACATTAATTGTTTTTCTAATATTGAACCAACCTTGCATACCTGGTATAAATCCCATTTGGTTGTGGTGGATTATTTTTTTGATATGTTGTTGAATTCTATTGGCTAGAATTTTGTTGAGGATTTTTGCATCTATGTTCAGGATTTTTGCATCTATGTTCATGATTTTTTTCTTTTTTTTTGAGGGATATAGGTCTGTAATTTTCTTTTTTTGTGGTGTCCTTACCTGGTTTTGGTATCAGGGATATGCTGGCTTCATAGAATGAGTTTGGTAGTATTCCATCCATTTCTATGCTTTGAAATACTTTTAGTAGTAGTGGTGTTAACTCTTCTCTAAAAGTTTGGTAGAACCCCACAGTGAAGCCGTCTGGGCCAGGGTTTTTTTTTTGTTGGGAGTTTTTTGATTACCTTATCAATCTCTGTTTTTGTTATGGGTCTATTTAGTTGTTGTACTTCTGATTGTGTTAGTTTAAGTAAGTAGTGTGTTTCTAGGAATTCATCCATTTCTTCTAGGTTTTCAAATTTGTTAGAGTACAATTTTTCGTAGTGATCTGATATGATTCGTTTAATTTCAGTGGGGTCTGTTGTGATATGGCCCATCTCATTTCTTATTCAGGTTATCTGTTTCCTTTCCTGTATTTCCTTAGTCAGTCTGGCCAATGGTTTATCAATTTTGTTAATTTTTTCAAAGAACCAGCTTTTGGCTTTGTTAATTCTTTCAATTGTTTTTCTGTTCTCTAATTCATTTAATTCTGCTCTAATTTTTATTTGTTTTCTTCTGGTGACTGACGGATTCTTTTGTTGCTCGCTTTCTATTTGTTCAAGTCGTAGGGACAGTTCTCTGATTTTGGCTCTTCCTTCTTTATGTATGTGTGCATTTACCGATATAAATTGACCTCTGAGCACTGCTTTTGCTGTGTCCCAGAGGTTTTGATAGGAAGTGTTTTCAGTCTTGTTGCATTCTATGAATTTCTTTATTCCCTCCTTAATATCTTCTATAACCCAGTCTTTTTTCAGCAGGGTATTGTTCGGTTTCAAAGTATTTGATTTCTTTTCCCTGATTTTTCTGTTATTGATTTCTACTTTTATGGTCTTATGGCCTGAGAAGATGCTTTGTAATATTTCGATGTTCTGGATTCTGTAAAGGTTTGTTTTATGACCTAATCTGTTATCTATTCTAGAGAATGTTCCATGTGCACTAGAAAAAAAGTATACTTTGCAATTGTTGGGTGAAGTGTTCTGTATAAGTCTATGAGGTCAAGTTGGTTGACTGTAGCAATTAGATCTTCCGTGTCTCTATTGAGCTTCTGACTGGAAGTCCTATCCTTGTCCGAAAGTGGTGTGTTGAAGTCTCCTACTATAATTGTGGAGGTGTCTATCTCACTTTTCAATTCTGTTAAAGTTTGTTTTATGTATCTTGCAACCCTGTCATTGGGAGCATAAATATGGTCTTTTTTTTCTTTTCTGGGTTAAAATTTTGTTCTACATTTTTCTCCAGCTCTGTCTGGGACCCTCTATTGTGATTCCTGTCAGAGCAGTCAGTGGTGGTAGCCTGGCACCATCCAGTTGTGCTGGACTCAGTCTGGTGGAGGCCGCGGTAGTTGTGGTCCATTAGTCCTTTGGACTAATTTTTCCCTTGTGCCTTTGGTTTTCTTCATTCTCTTTTGCTCCTGATGGGGTAAGACCATGGAGTATCTTACATGGTTCTTAACAAGCCTTTAAAACCCCAGACGCTACTCACCAAAGTAGAATATAGAACATTTTCTTTATAAACTATGTGCACATAAACTATGTTATGCCAGTTGAGCTGGATGATCCCTGAGACCATGGTCCCCACAGCCCTCAGCCCAGTAATTTGATCCCTCAGGGTGTTTGGATGTGTCTATGGAGCTTCCAAGACCTTGCCCTGAACAAGCTGTGCAGGCTTCCCCGGTATTGTATACTGTCTTACCCTTCACCGAAGTTACCACTTATCTATTGTCTATTCAGTGCTTTTCCCTGCCACCCCACCCCCCAAAACTAGCAAAGATTGTTCCTTTTTGTATGTAAACCTTTCATGAGTTTTTATAGTCGTGGTCTCATACAATATTTGTTCTTTTGTGATTGACTTATTTCACTCAGCAAAATTTCCTCCAGGTTCACCCACATTGTGAGATGCTTTGCAGATTCATCACTGTTCTTCATGGTTGAGTAGTACTCCGTTGTGTGTATGTGCCATAGTTTGTTTATCCATTCATCTGTTCATGGGCACCTAGGTTGCTTCCATCTTTTTGCTATTCTGAACATGCTGCAATGAACATGGGTGTGCATATGTCTATTCCTGTTGTTGTTGTTAGGTGCCGTCAAGTAGGTTCTGACTCATAGTGACCCTATGCACAATAGAATGAACCACTGCCTGGTCCTGTGCCATCCCCACAATTGTTGCTATGCTTGAGCCCACTGTTGCAGCCACTGTGTCAATCCATCTCACTGAAGGTCTTCTTTTCCACTGACCCTCTATTTTACCAAGCATGATGCCCTTCTCCAGGGACTGATTCCTCCTGATAATATGTCCAAAGTATGTGGGATGTAGTCTGGCCATCCTTGCTTCTAAGGAGCATTCTGGCTGCATTTCTTCCAAGACAGACTTTTCATTCTTTTGGCAAAGTGATTCTTTTGGCAGTCCATGGTATATTCAATATTCCTTGCCAACACCACAATTCAAAGGCATCAGTTCTTCTTCTGTCTTCCTTATTCACTGTCCAGCATTCACATGCATATGAGGTGACTGAAAATACCATGGCTTGGGTCAGGTGCACCTTAGTCCTCAAGGTGACATCTTTGCTTTTTAACACTTTAAAGAGGTCTTTCGCAGCAGATTTTCCTGATGCAATGCGTCTTTCGATTTCCTGACTGCTACTTCCATGGCTGTTGATTGTGCATCCAAGTAAAGTGAAATCCTTGACAACTTCAATCTTTCCACTGTTTATCATAATGTTGTTTATTGGTCCAGTTGTGAGGATTTTTGTTTTCTTTATGTTGAGGTGTAATCCATACTGAAGACTGCGGTCTTTGATCTTCATCAGTAAGTGTTTCAAGTCCTCTTCACTTTCAGCAATCAAAGTTGTGTCATCTGCATAATGCATGTTGTTAATGAGTCTTCCTCCAATCCTGATGCCCCGTTCTTGTTCATACAGTCCAGCTTCTTGGATTATTTGCTCAGCATACAGATTTAATAGGTAAGGTGAAAGAATACAACCCTGACGTATATCTTTCCCAACTTTAAACCATATGGTATCTCCTTGTTCTGTTTGAACGGCTGCCTCTTGATCTATGTACAGATTCCTCATGAGCACAATTAAGGGTTCCAGAATTCCCATTCTCCACAACGGTTTCGATAATTTGTTACGATCCACACAGTCAAATGCCTTTGCACAGTCAATAAAACACTGGTAAACACCTTTCTGGTATTCTCTGCTTTCAGCCAGGATCCATCTGATATCAGCAATGACACCCCTGGTTCCACGTCCTCTTCTAAATCCGGCCTGAATTTCTGGCAGTTACCTGTTGATATACTGCTGCAGCCGCTTTTGAATGATCTTCAGCAAAATTTTGCTTGCATGTGATATTGATATTGTTTGATAATTTCTGCATTCAGTTGGATCACCTTTCTTGGGAATAGGCATAAATATGGATCTCTTCCAGTTGCTTGGTCAGGTAGCTGTCTTCTAAATTTCTTGGCATAGTCGAGTGAGCCCTTCCAGCGCTGCATCCATTTGTTGAAACATCTTAATTGGTATTCCACCAATTCCCAGAGTCTTGTTTTTCACCAATGCCTTCAGTGCAGCTTGGACTTCTTCCCTCAGTACCATCAGTTCCTGATCGTATGTTACCTCTTGAAATGGTTGAACATCGATCAATTCTTTTTGGTGTAGTGACTCTGTGTATTCCTTCCATCTTTTTTTCTTTTGATGCTTCCTGTGTTGTTTAATACTCGAGTGACAACCTTTATTTCTCTAGGATATATTCTTATGAGTGGGATTGCTGCATCATATGGTATTTCTATTTCTAGCTTTTAAGGGAAGTGTCATATCATTTTCCAAAATGGTTGTACCACTTTGCATTTCCACCAGCAGTACACAAGAGTTCAATCTCCCCTCAGCCTCTTCAAAATTTATTATTTGTCTTTTTTTGATCTGTGCCAATAATGCTGGGGTGAGATGGTGTCTCACCGTGGCTTTGATTTGCATTTCTCTACTGGCTAGTAATTGTGAGCATTTCCTGATGTATCTGTTAGCCACCTGAATGTCTTCTTTGGTGAAGTGTCTCTTCATATCCTTTGCCCATTTTTTAGTTGGGTTATTTGTCTTTTTGTTGTAAAGGTGTTAGATTTTCCTGTAGATTTTAGAGATTAGACCTTTTTCACGTTTGTCATAGCCAAAAAATTTTTCCCAGTCTGTAGGTTCTCTTTTTACTCTTTTGATGAAGTTTCTTGATGAACAGAACCCAGAACCCAGTGCCGTCAAGTCGACCCTATAGGACAGAGCAGAACTGCCCCATAGAGTTTCCGAGGAGCACCTGGAAGATTCGAACTGCCGACGTGTTTAATTTTTAGAAGATCCCAGTTTTCTAGCTTATCTTCTAGTGCTTGTGTATTGTTAGTTATGATTTGTATCCTGTTAATGCCGAGTATTAGGGCCTCTAGCATTGACCCTATTTTTTCTTCTTTGACCTTTATAGTTTTTGGTTTTATATTTAGGTTTTCGATCTACTTTGAATTAGTTTTTGTGTATGGTGTGAGGTATGGGTCCTGTCTCATTTTTACTAAAACATTTTTAACATAATGATACAGTAATAATAATAATGTTTTGATTATTTGTTATCATGAAACATTTGTTATCATGAAACATTGTATGTACCTCAAATTTTTAATATAATAGGCTTTATGGGGGTTGGTTAGTAACGATTTTAAGTAAGTCGAAGTTCATAACCGGGGACTGCCTGTACATGCTGAAGTATTTACAGATTAAATTACAGGATGTCTGGGATTTACTGCAAAATAATCTGGGATAGGGAAAGTGTGTGGGAGTATAGAGAGAACAAAACTGGCTATGAGTTGATGACTGGTAAGTACATGGGACCCATTATATTAGTTTCTCTTCCTTTGTATATGGTTGGAATTTTTCATAATAAAAAGAAAAAATAATCAGTAGGAAAAGGCATAAATACCATCCATAATTTTGACCCAGCAATAACCCACTAGGAAATAAGTAAAGGGGAGGGCTGAGTCTGCGAAGATGCATAAGTAAGAAACACTTGGTTGTACCCAACGAATGAGAGGAAGGCTAAGTAACTGGGGTATAGCAATAAGGCAAAAATGCTACCTGACTTTTACAAATGATAAATACTTTGGCCTAGTTGCTAAGTAGAAATCGGTACGGGAATGCTAAGTGAAAAACAGCTAGCATAAATATTATGTGCATACTGGTTACCACAAGGTAAAAATCCACGCTCACATAATGGACAGGGTCAAATGGAACACAAACTGCTGCATCGTTCCTTTAGCGCTCAGTTCACTGCCATCCTCTCACTCGGTATGGTCCCATGGATTTGCCCACCCGTGGAGCAGCCACACCAGGCAGAATTAGCTGCACTGTCCTACTGGGTGAGCCCATGACACTTGGAGGGTAACCTGCGCAGCCCTATTGCACTACAGAAGGGCCCCTTGTGGACCTGCCGATCCTGATGGATGTGGAGTCTACAGCACACAGTAAAAAGGCATTCAATAAGTGACTGTCAGAAGGAAGAGACCATAGCTGCTCTCTAGTGTCTCAGGATTCTTCTTCTGAAAAGCCATTTCTGCTGCAGTAACCATTCAGGAAAGGCATTCCTTAGTGCTGATCAGAGAACAGAGCTTCTGTTTCGGATTCACAAAGCGCTTCTGCAACCGGGGGCTTGTGGAGAGAGGGAGGCAAAGCAAAACCCAGTGGCCTTTCTGTTCAGATCTTCATTTTGTTTGAAGCCTCTAACAAGCTCCTAGTACCAAGTCTGACTACACTCCACAAGTGTAGCTCTGGTGTGCAGGCGTCCCTCCATCACTTGAAGGGGAAGCTCCACAGCCGCCTGCTGCGGTTAGTGCCATGGTGAAGGACAGTGAGAGGCAGGAGAACAGAAAGATCTGGGCCGGGAAAGACAACCATGCCTTGTCCAGCCTCAGAGACTGCACAGGAGCTTAAAGAGATCCCCTGCTGCCACGTCTCCTGTGCTAAGCCCTGAGTCTGGGTGCTTTCCTTTCCTTGCTGCTTGCAGCTGCTTCCAGGTGCTTTGAGCTGCAGGCTTTTGGGGAGGTGTGGTTTGATATGAATATTCAAGAACGTTGGGAAAAATCTACAGGTCATTTTGCAGAGCAGTGGTTCTTAACCCCTTTTTAGTAAAATGTTAAGAAAGACTATATTCTCTTTTAAAATCGGATAACAGCATCCCAGAAAAGTGCATACACACACACAATTCTACAGACAACTTAAACGGGTTCTTCACAATCCCCTGGCCCAGGTCCCACAATGCTCCTGCCCTTGAGAGCCTCAGGGGCTTTATCCATACCTGTTAATATTAACACTTTAAAAAGAGAAACACGAATGAACTCCCATAGCAGTGAGGTGGCCCTAATGGCCATGCCAACTGTGTGTGCTCTGGGAGCGGCACTGGGTTGAGATGGGGACCTCCCATAGAAATAAACGGAACCCATGCCTGGGCACCGAAAAAGGCAAGGGCACCAGAGCTGAGCACTCCATTCTTGCTCTTCAGAAATGAAACTGCCAAGCTTGCAGTCCGCAAGGCCATCAGAGCACTGAGAGAGCATCTTTCTGTGGGACTGGGATGCCGACACTATTCATTAGGCAGAGTCATCTGACTGACGGTTTCTGTAAATGCTCCAGAAAGTGGGGGTGTTTTCCCAGAATCCTGATCAGGGATAGAGAATTGCCAACACAAACTTCAGTCTATTCTCTCTCCTAACAAGAGCTAAAGGATTAGCCCCAGTGGAATGACCAAATGAGACCCTGGAAAAATGGTAGAAAAGGGGGTCAGTGCCCACGAAGGACATGGTTTAGGAGCTGGTAGGGGCAAGTAGCACTGGCCACAGAGAGCCCTGGCTCAACACACACCTCAGGCAGGCCCTGCCTATGCCCTGCGACTCCTGGGGTCCCCAGGCACTGACCAGTCCCATCTCTCATCCAAGAGATAGGCTGTCCCTCCCAGCAGCCTCTTGTAAGCAGCTCATCAATGTGCCCAGAAAACACTCTGAAACAAACTTTGATCACATCCTTGCCCTGCTTCAGTGCTTCACTGTCTCTCTTTACAGTAATGCAGTGTCTGTTTCTTCCTATCAAGCATTAAAACATTTAAAGGGTATAGTCCGACCTTTAAGGTAGGAATTTAAAAAACTTTATATAATAATTCATACCCAAGGCAAATAAAATAAAAGGAGAACTGGAAACTACAAGGAATAAAAGAAGAAATTATTCTAACCAGGAACCAGTGATAAAACAGTTATTGCAATGAGATACTACATCAGACCTGGGCTTCTGGCAGCCTGAGCAAAAAGGGAAAGTGAGTTCTAGAGTCCTCACTTTCTGATTAAAGGAAGAATAAAAGACATACCATTAGGAGGGGAAAATCTTTTTTCCTAACATTAAGTTATTATAGTCATTCTTATATTAAAAAAAATTTTTTTATATTAAGAAAAAGAAATAGCATAATATATCATGTCTTTAGCAATACTTTTATATAAAATACAAAATATTCCCCCTATGACTTAGCCTGGCATTCAGTGGCCTTTGCAATTTGTTCCAATTTCTTTTGCAGACTCATTTTTTACTCTCTGCCCCACCCAGCCCCACTGGAAACTACACAGTTTAGTCAAACCAGACTCTTCCCACATCCCCAGAACACAACTGTACCTCCTCATTACATATCTTTACTCACCCTACCCTCTTTAAATCAGCCTTTTCCTCAAAGATTTCCCCAATTATCTGGGTCAAAGGGGTCTCTGCCTACTATACTTCCCTGCCCCCATACCACCACAGTGGGGTGGAGCACCACAAGGCAGAGTCACACAGAAGCTGGGGCAGGCAGGGTCTTTGGAGGCAAGTAAATCCTTAGTCTGCAGCTTACTGGTTATGTGATCCTCGGCAAGCAACTAAACCTCTGACCCTCAGTTTCTACCCTACGGGATAGGAATATACCTTGCAAAGCTTCTGTAAAAATTAAAAGAACATCTATAAAGTGCCTAGCACAGGTTCTGGTACACCACAGTCCCCAGGAGTAGTGGCAGTGATAGCTGTTCTTTTTAAGACTTGAGTAACCTGTCACCCCACCAGAAAAGGCGCTCCTTGAAGACAATACAGTGAAATACCTCCCAGAATGCCATATACCCTGGAGGCGCTCAACAATGATGTGCTGTCAGAAAGCCTGACTGGAATTACATCAGAGATTCCAACACACAGTGGATTCGTGCCAGGCCATGAATTCACATTATACAAATCACATCATTACAACCTAAGGTGGCCACCTTACCCAGAGATTCCATTCGAGGGGAGCTGGTGTATATTTAATTGCTATGAATGAAACTGACAATAGCAACTTGAAAGATGAGACAGGAAACTTAGTGGACAGTGAGTTTGTTAATGGGGGAGGAACAACTCAGAAAAGGAGGGTGAGAATGGCTGCATAACTCAAAGAATGTAATCAATGTCACTGAGCGTACATGTAGAAATGGTTGAATTGGTGTATGTTTTGCTGTGTATATTCTCAACAACAAAAAAATTATATTTACAAAATTGTTATGAATATGTATCACTGACCAATGCCTTGATGAACTACAGATAAAATCTACTAGCCCTTGATGGCTAATTTGGTATAACATGAATACTGCAAATTCTAATAACTCATAGGAGACTATTCCAGTACTTCTAAGCTATGTGTCTTCCACACTCATAAAACAACCATAATTACCTTTCATGGGTGAGATGTTCTAGTAATTTTTAAGTGATTTAACCCTACAAAGTCTATAGAAAAAAGCTAATTTCAAAGAATTTTTATATCAAAAATAGAAGACAAAACTAAAGCCATAAAATTCTTAGAAGAACAAACAGGGATAATACTGCCAGGCCTAGCTTTTAATAATAAAGCAAAAACAGCAAAAGACAAAATAAATAAATGGGATCTCATAAAAATTAAAAACTTTTGTTCATCAAAAAACTTTACCAAAATAGTGAAAAGACAAGCTACCTACTAGAAGAATATCTTTGGAGACCATATATCTGACAAGAATCTAATAATCAGAATATATATAAAATTTAGGCAACTTAACAACAAAAAGACAAATAGCCCAATCATAAAATGGGCAAAGGACCTGAATGGATATTTTACCAAAGAGGACATTCAAATGGCTACAAAACACAAGAAAAGATGTTCAACATCATTACTCATTACCCATTAAAACCAACCCAGCAGAGAGATGCAAATCAAAACCACAATGAGATACCGTTTCACTCCCACTACAATGGCTGAGATTAAAAAAAAATAATAATAACAAATGTTGGCGAGAATATGGGGAAATTGTAACTCTCATCCATTTCTGGTGGGAATGCAAAATGGTACAGCTGCTGCAGAAAACAGTGTGGTGGTTCCTCAAAAAAACAAAAATAGAACTACCATATGACCCAGCAATTCCACTCCTAGGAATATACACAAAAGACGTGAAAGCAGAGACTCAGAAGGAGACTTGCACACCAATGTTCATTGCAGCACTATCTGCAATAGCCAAAAGGGGGTAATAACCTAAATGTCCATTGGCAGATGAATGGATAAACAAAATGTGGTACATACATACCATGGAATACTTATTCAGGCAGTAGGAGAAATGAAGTCTTGATATATGCTACAGTACGGATGGAGGTTGGAGACATCATGCTGAGCGAAATAAGCGAGTCACAAAAGGGCAAGTATTGTATGACCTCACTTTCATAAAAAGACAAGAAAATGTATAGAGACCAAAATTTATTAGTAGTTACCAAGGGTGGAAGGGAGGGGGAAAGGGAGGTTAAAGGTGATGGAAAAATAGCGTTAAGGGTAGGGCTGCACAGCTGATTATTTTAATTGCTGTCAATAAGTTTTATACCTGTAAAAAGTTGGGCTGCAAAAAGTTGTGTGATATATTTACAATAATAACAGAAAAAAAAAAAACAAAAAGAGTAGTTGCTGAGGCTGCCTATATACAAACACCTCACGGAATTTGGATCCTTGGTTTGGAGGTCTAGGGTCATGGTTTCATGGGACAGCTCCATTAACTGGCCTAACAACGTGTTTAATGCTTCTGTTCTACCTCCTAGTTCACTGTGTAGTGCCTAGGGTCCTAAAAACTTGCAAGCAGCCATCCATGGCACAACAATTGGTCTCTATTCACCTGCAACAACAGAGGAAGAAGGGTCAGGAATAAGAAGAGTGTATGGAATGTATAGCTAATTGCCTCCATGAACAACTGCCTCCTTTGCCATGAGACCAGAAGAACTGGACGGTGCCTGGCTACCATTACTGAACATTCTGATCAAAGATTCCATAGACGAAACCTTACCAAAAGGGGGAAAATACAGAACAGAATTTCAAATTCTCATGGACTCTAGACTTCCTGGAGCCATGGAGAGGGGATAAACCCCTGAAACTACTAACCCGAGATAATCTTTTTTTTTTTATTTTAATTTTTATTGTGCTTTAAGTGAAAGTTTACAAATCAAGCCAGTCTCTCACACAAAAACTTATATATACCTTGCTACATACTTCCAATTGCTCTCCCCCTAATGAGACAGCCTGCTCCTTCCCTCCACTCTCTCTTTTCGCGTCCATTTCGCCAGCTTCTAACCCCCCCCCCACCCTCTCATCTCCCCTCCAGGGAGAAGATGCCAGCATAGTCTCAAGTGTCCACCTGATCCAAGAAGCTCACTCCTCACCAGTATCCCTCTCCAACCCATTGCCCAGTCCAATCCCTGTCTGAAGACTTGGCTTTGGGAATGCTTCCTTTCCTGGGGGTCCTTCTAGTCTCAGTCAGACCATTAAGTCTGGTCTTTTTAAGAGAATCTGGGGTCTGCATCCCACTGCTCTCCTGCTCCCTCAGAGGTTGTCTGTTGTGTTCTCTGTCAGGGCAGTTATCGGTTGTAGCCAGGTACCATCTAGCTCTTCTGGTCTCAGGATGATGTAGTCTCTGGTTTATGTGGCCCTTTCTGTCTCTTCGGCTCATAATTACCTTGTGTCCTTGGTGTTCTTCATTCGCCTTTGATCCAGGTGGGTTGACACCAATTGATGCATCTTAGATGGCCGCTTGCTAGTGTTTAAGACCCCAGACACCACTCTCCAAAGTGAAATGCAGAATGTTTTCTTAATAGATTTTTTTTGTGCCAATTGACTTAGATGTACCCTGAAACCACGGTCCCCATAGCCCTGCCCCTGCTACGCTGGCCTTTGAAGCATTCAGTTTATTCAGGAAACTTCTTTGCTTTTGGTTTAGTCCAGTTGTGCTGACCTCCCCTGTATTGAGTCTTGTCCTTCCTTTCACCTAAAGTAGTTCTTACCTACTATCTAATTAGTGAATACCCCTTTCCTACCCTCCTTCCCCCATCTTGTAACCATCAAAGAATATTTTCTTCTCTGTTTAAACTACTTCTTGAGTTCTTATAATAGCAGTCTTATACAATATTTGTCCTTTTGCAACTGCCTACCTTCACTCAGCATAATGCCTTCCAGACTCCTCCATATTATGAAATGTTTCACAGATTCATCACTGTCCTCTATCAATGTGTAGTATTCCATCGTGTGAATATACCGTAACTTATCCATTCATCCATTGATGGGCACCTTGGTTGCTTCCATCTTTTTGCTGTTGTAAACAGTGCTGCCATGAACATGGGTGTGCATATATCTGTTCATGTAAAGGCTCTTATTTCTCTAGGATATATTTCAAGGAGTGGGGTTGCTGGATTGTATGGTAGTTCTATTTCTGGCTTTTTAAGGAAGTGCCAAATCAATTTCCAAAATGGTTGTACCATTTTACATTCCCACCAGCAGTGTATAAGTGTTCCAATCTCACCACAGCCTCTTCAACATTTATTGTTTTCTGTTTTTTGGATTAACGTCAGCCTTGTTGGAGTGAGATGAAATCTTATTGTAGTTTTGATTTGCATTTCTCTAATGGCTAATGATCGTGAACATTTCCTCATATATCTGTTAGCTACCTGAATGTCTTCTTTAGTGAAGTGTCTATTCATATCTTTTGCCCATTTTTTAATTGGGTTATTTGACTTTTTGTAGTTGAGTTTTTGCAGTATCGTGGAGATTTTAGAGATCAGGCACTGATCAGAAATGTCACAGCTAAAAACTTTTTCCCAGTCTGTAGGTAGTCTTTTTACTCTTTTGGTGAAGTCTTTGGATGAGCATACATGTTTGATTTTTAGGAGCTCCCAGTTATCTAGTTTTTCTTCTGCATTGTTAGTAATGTTTTACATACTGTTTATGCCAGGTATTAGGGCTCTCAACGTTGTCCCTATTTTTTCTTCCATGATCTTTATCGTTTTAGATTTTATATTTAGGTCTTTGACCCATTTTGAGCTCGTTTTTGTGCATGGAGTGAGGTATGGGACTTGTTTCTTTTTTTTGCAGATGGATATCCAGTTATGCCAGCACCATTTGTTAAAAAGACTGTCTTTTCCCCCATTTAACTGTTTTGGGGCCTTTGTCAAATATCAGCTGCTCATATGTGGATGGATTTATGTCTGGATTCTCAATTCTGTTCCATTGGTCTATGTATCTGTTGTTGTACCAGTACCAGGCTGTTTTGACTACTGTGGTGGTATAATAGGTTCTAAAATCAGGTAGAGTGAGGCCTCCCACTTTGTTCTTTTTCAGTAAAGCTTTAGTTACCCAAGGCCTCTTTCCCTTCCATATGAAGTTGGTGATTTATTTCTCCATCTCATTAAAGAATGTCGTTGGAATTTGGATCGGAATTGCATTAAATGTATAGATTGCTTTTGGTAGAAGAGACATTTTTATAATGTTAAGTCTTCCTATCCATGAATAAGGTGTGTTTTTCTACTTACGTAAGACCTGAGATAATCTTTAAATCTTAAACCAAAAATATCCCTTGAAGTCTTCTTAAAACCTAACAGTTTAGCTTAATTAGTTAAAAAAAAAAAAAGCCTGCCCTGAGCAGTGTGCTCTTTTAAGAACTATGTATATGCGATCAAATTGACAACAACTCAAACCTTAGGGGACAGTGAATTTATGTTAACGAGGGAGGAACAACTCAGAAAAGGAGGGTGAGAATGGTTGCACAACCCAAAGAATGTCATCAATGTCACTAAATGGTAGAGGCAGAAAGAGTTGAAATGGTATATGTTTTGCTGTGTATATTCTCGACAATAACAACAAAATAAGCAAAAGCAAAAAAAAAAAAAAAAAGAAGACAAGACTATGAACTTATCATTCTGCTTTTAACAAACATGCCAGAAACCAAACATCCCTTCATTTCCTAGGATATTTGTATTGCAGTGACACTGTCTCTGGACAGGAAACAGTAAAAAACTGTTCTGAAAGCAGTTTTGAATTTTCTGTGTTGGAAGTTCCCCTCAGAAGTAGTGTGGTTGTACTGGGTACTGGGGATGGGAAACGGTAGGAACTCTTTGGAACCAGAAAGATCTGGATGCAAATCCAAATTCTCACTTAAAAATATTGGGATAAGTTTTTAAACCTCCCTGGGCCTCAATGTCCTCATCTATAAAATGAGAATACTACTACTAACAAGTATTAAAATGATTCTCACATTTTATTGTCCATCAGAATCATCTGGAGAGTTTGTTGTCAAAAATACAGGTACATGAGTCCTACCCTCAAAGATTCTGCTCCAGTGGGTCTAGTGTGTGGCCCAGAAGTCTGTGGGGATTTTAATTATTCCTCATTTTTAATTACACAATATGTAAATACATCTCCCCCTTGTAAAATATTAAAACATTACCTTATCGGTTATGATTGCATTCAGCTGCAAGCAATTAAAACACAGTCGCTTAAACAGATGGGGGTTTATTTTTCTCATGGAACAAGAAGAAATGTAGAAGCAGGCCGTACAGAGCTGAAGCAGTGTTCAAGAATGACATCAAGAACCCAGGACCCTTCTGTGTTCCTGCCTGGCCATCTTTGGCCTGTCTTCCATTCTTAGAACTGTAAGATGGCTGCTGATCCACCAGGCAGAGTCGGCAAAGCAGGCAGGAAGAATGTGCCAGGGCCGAAGAGGCTTTGCCTTTTTATTTATGAATGAATATTCTACTTGAGTGGTGTACTCCATTACCAGCTGAAAGGTTGGCGGTTCGAACCCAGCCAGAGGCTCCTCAGAAGACAGGCCTGGCAATCTGCTTCCGGAAAGGTCACAGCCTTGAAAACGCTATGGACCAGTTCCACTCTGCACACATGGGGTCAACATGAGTCGGAATCGACTCGACAACTAACAACAATAGCTCTCCCCTGGAGCTTTTATCTATAATTCATGGGCCAGAGCTGTGTCATGTGGCCACCTCTAGCTTTAGGGAAGGCTGGGTAAGAGAATTTTTTAACTGGGCACATGGCCGCCCCAAACAAAATCAAGGTTCTGTTAGTAATAAGGAAATGAGGAATAGGTACTGGGCAGGAAATTAGCAGTGTCTACTAAAAAAAAAAAAAAAAAATTTTTTTTTTTTTTTTTTTTTTTACTAGAGTTGTTTTTTTCAGACGAGGTTCATGTTCACTTTGGCCCTTTCCCCCTGACCCCATCAGTCCTGTCATTTTTAACAAGCTCCCCAGAGATTCTGATGCCCCCGAGATTTGAGAACCAGTGCCACACTTACAGCTCTTATGTGGAGGTTTAGATCATGGCTTTGGAGTGCCCAGCCTAGTGGGGCCATGACGGGAGTCCAGTGACTGTGTACTCTATCCTCATTCATTCCCCTACAAATCATCTGAAAAACCCAATCTCATCTGTTTTAGCTACATCTCAAATTTGGCCCCCAGTGGCCTTCTCAGGATATAATACTGGGAGGTGGAAAATGATTGGCTTGTTTCAAAAATCAAATCTGTCTTTCAATCAATAGATGATCCTCTACCATGTCTGACAATATTTAAAAAAATGTGAGGTAGGCCTCAAAGCACGGCTGAGGCCTTGAGGGCCTGATTAAGATGGCAGCATTGTCCCACAAAGCGACTCCCCACCCAAGGAGGTTTATTCTCACTCCCATTTGGCTATTGGGCTAGGAATAAGGTCTATGATCATGGGAGAGTGTTTGTCACAGATTAAGTAGGAAAAAAAAATAAGATATGAAATAGTCTGTGCAGTTTTATATTAAAAAGTGTTTGCCTATGCAAAGGAAAAGGCCTAGAAGGCTAAACCCCACTATGGTAACAGTGGTAAATACCTTAGTGGTAGAAAAAAAAAAAAAAAAAACCGTTGCCACCAAATCGATTGCAACTCATAGCAACCCCATAAGACAGGGTAGAACTGCCCCCACAGAGTTTCCAAGGAGCATCTTAGTGGTAAGAGTAATTATATCTTATTCTTTGGGTTTTTTTTTAGACTTTCTAAATGTTCCCACAAAAAAAATATGTACTTCTTTTGCTTTAAATTTAAATTTGCTTTTTAAAATTTGTCAATCTGTATAGTTATCAGGAATCACAGGATAATTTTTGGAAGGACTCTGGTGGGTCAGCTCATCCAACTCTCTGACATATCTCTGATCTCATCTGGTCTTGGTATAAAATTCAATAGCAAATAAGGAGGATTTCAGCCAAGGCAAGGGCATGACTCTGTATGCAGGGCAGCCTGACAAGATCACTGACTACAATGGCAGGTATTGTGCATTGAACTGTGTCCCCCAAAAATCCTGTGTTATAAATCCTTACCTCTATGCCTATGGTTATAATCTCATTTGGGAATGGGTTGTCTTTGTTACGTTAATGAAGCAGGAGTCAATCTCTTTTGAGATATAAATGAGATTAAACAAGCGAGCAGAGATGGGGAAGAGAGATGCCAAGACACATGGAGATCTCCAAGGAACAAGGAAGCAGAAGCTGAAGAGACAAGAACTTTCCTCCAGAGCCGACAGAAAAAGAAAGGCTTCCCCTCAAGTTGGCACTCTGAATTTGGACTTCTAGCCTCCTAAACTGTGAGAAAATAAATTTCTGTTTGTTAAAGCCATCCACTTGCAGTATCTCTGTTATATAGCAGCATTTTTTTTTTTAGGTAACTAAGACAGTAGGGTTTTGAAAATCAGAACCCATTCAGATTTAACAAGGGAAAACACTCCAAATGAAACTCAGGTTCAAGGTCCCTGTGACTTCCTAATCAAGAAGCTGCAAAGGGAAATGTTGGTTCATTATCCAGCCATTGCGCTGCACTCAGCACTCAGCACCCAGCAATTAAGGTGGAGCTCAGGGCGCAAGCACGCAGCATACAAAGTCAGCCACCCTCTGGCAGAAAGCAAAACGCACAAGACCCCACAGCATGGCACTCAGCCAGCTATTCAGAAAACTTTTTCCAATCAGGGTCCATTCTCAGCAAACCCCTGCCTGCAATTTCCTCAGGAAGCCTCTGTGGTTATCAAACAAACAAGCGAATAAATACATTAATAAGCAAGATCTACAAGTTAGCTGCTGTTAACTTTGGGGAGACAGCTGAATCGGAAGTCAGGTCTAAGGGATGTAACTTCTTACCTAAGGCTCTATTCTCTACTTATCCTTTCCATTTTAGCAAATACTTATGAGCTTCTTCTAAACCAAAACTGCCTGCAATTGCTAAGAACCTCCTGATTTAAATTGAGTTTGCCCCATCCTGCATCCCCTCATCCCAGTCTGGCTGGCAGGAAAGTGACCTTCTCTGAGGCCACTCTCACTGCCCACCTCTCATATGTACTGTCAATCCTCAGACCCTGAGCTGGCTCAGCTGCCCCTTCCGAGGCACCACTTATGGTGTTGGCCTTGGAAGGTGCGCTGGGGGACTGAAGAGAGCAGAGGATGGCATGCGCAGGGCCCTAAGACAAGCCACTTTCACCCTCTGGGTCCCCACGGGCTCCAATGCCAAGCTGAAGTATGAGTCTGACCACACCATCTCTAAAGTCCTTCGACTGCTGACAAATAATGGTGCTGTTGGCACGGTGCTGTAATGCTTCCCAGGCCTTTATTCAGAAGAACGTAAGGAGTCAAATCACAAATGATAAAATACAATTGGTAATAAATACAAAAATCCTAAACCTCAGCAGTCATTAAGGAGCCCTGGTGGGGCAGTGGTTAAATGGTTGGCTGCTAACCAAAAGGTTGATGGTTCCAAATCCACCAACCGCTTCCAAGATTACAGTCTTGGAAACTCTATGGGGCAGTTCTACTCTATCCGATAGGGTTACTCTGAGTCAGAACTGACTTGACAGCAACAGGTTCAGCAGTAATTAAAGAAATGGAAACTTTAATGAAATGACATTTCACCTGTCAATTTGGCAAATCTGAGAATTGCTTCACTGCTGGTAGAGACCAACCTGTGCAAAAACCCTAGCTGGTCTCTAGCATCCTCTCCTGCCTTCTGCAATCTACCACCCAGCAGCCAGAGGGGACTTTCTAGAATGCAAATCTAGAAATTACTCACCCGCTTCAAGCCCTTTCATGCTTCCTACTGCGGTTAGGATCAAGTCTGCATTCTATAACCAGGCCTTGCTTGCTCCTGTTCCTGCCTTCCTCTCCAGCATTACCTCACTCCACCTTCGTCATCACTCTCTGGCCTCAGATTCCCAACTTCTGTGCTCTTTAGCAACTCTGGGGCATTTGCACATTCTGTTCTCTCTGGCTGGATATCTAGGACAGTCTCTCCCCAGGATCTCTATCTGCTTCCACCCTTGGGAAGCATTCCTCAACCCTGTTCCACATACTCGTCCCCCCCGCCCTACCCTGAGCCAGTGGGGTGGGGTCACAATAAAGGCTGAGCAGATATAAAGTAGCATACACTTTTTGGAGAGCATACATCCTTTGACATGACAGTTCTATTTAAAGGAATTTTTCTAAGTAAACAATCTAAACTGCAGACAAAGATATAAACCCTAAGATGATGTTTATCACTGCATTAATTATAACAGCAAAAACACACACACACACACACACACAAAAAAAACACTACAGCAACAGAAGTGATCTAAGTGTCCAGCATTAGGGGAGGGGCAGGGAAAATTATGATGTATCCATATGATGCAATATTATGCGGTCATTTCAAAATGCTATCATAAGCTGTCTTTTAGTTAAAAATGCTTCTTACATGTTAGGGAGCCTTGGTGGCACAGTGGTTAAGAGCTCGGATGCTAAACAAAAAAGGTCAGTAGTTCAAATCCACTAGCCACTCCTTAGAAACCCTATGGAGCAGTTCTACTCCGTCCTATAGGGTCGCTATGCAACTTGACAGCAACAGGTTTGTTTATTATTATTATTACATGTCCAGTGAAAAAACAAGGCACAAATTGTTATCCCTGTAAAGAAAAATGCTTAATAACACAGTAAGGAAATAAATCAAAATGTTTATTGTGGTGACCTTTGGGTAGTGGAATAATGAATATTTTTCTCTACTGCTGTACATTTCTTCATACTTTCAAATCCTTACGGTAAAAATAAGGCTTCTCAACAGCCTCAAGTCTACCTCGTCAATTCTTCTGCCTTGTCCTGGAGCTGACTCAGGCCACGGGGTCAGAGTGAACCACCTTCTTACGCCCCTGCCACTCTGACCTCCTGGGACCCTTCCGTTCAGTATCTCCTGTCCCTCAGCATCCTATGACGAATGCCAGGGGAGCAGAGATGAGAGCTGAGGCCACCTGTCCCCCAGAGCTCCAAAGGAGAAAGGAGAGCAATGCCTGGCATGGTGTCATCACTCCAGGTGCACACACTTTCAGAGTTGTCTGGCTACCACAAAGCAGCTGTCTAATCAGCAACACGCCCCTTCCTCACAGAAATGCACCAGAAGCCTAACTAATCTATCCCCCTGGTTTTGGAACAGACATTCTACTATAATTCCATTCAAGGAAAACTATTTTTTTTTACTTTAACCCTTGGTAGGAACCAACCAATAAGGAAATGGAAGGCTGTATGCCAAAAGCCACCCCTGATGAACAACCCACCGAGCTCAGGCTCAAGGAGCTTCACAGGTATGGACAGGGAGGGTTGAAGATGCTTTCACCAGCCCAATGAAGCAAAGCTTCCGCCTGCTTTTCTGTCACCACTGAGGGAGGGCCTTCCCTGGTATTGAGGACCCATGTCACACAGGCTCTGCGTCCCCTGCTGGTATCACGGTGCTCAGCTCCCCAGCAGACTCCTAAGGCTGACAAACTTCATAGCTTTGACGTGTGGCCCACTTTTATAGCCTCTTTTCCTGCAGGCTGTAGGAATGAGAAAGTACAAGGATAAATGGCACTAAGTAACGCAGGGGTGAACACCACTCACAGGGGAGCATCACAAGGATGCTCAAGAGAGCTGCACGGTGGAAGGGCATGGGGAAGGCTGACACCCACGGCAGGCTCCCGATCATCACTCTTAAGCTTCAGGGTAGTTCCAAGACGGGCCTCCGTCTGCCTCACCAACTGTCTGCACTGAGACACTTCCTTCCTGCCAGCACGGGAAGGTCTCTGTTGATGTCCACACAAAGGCTGCCCTCATCTTTGGCTGGATTTTTCCATATGGCACATCTGCTCTGAGGGGCTCTCTCCAGAACCCACTGACACTGAAAGCAGAGGCCCCCTCTGTGGTACTTCCTCATACCCCACCCACCCCCTCCCATAGCAGTATGGTGCAATTGAAAGAGCTCCCAGGAGCAGCCGGGGGAAATGAGAGGGAGGCACGTTCCAGTCGAAATGAAGAAAGGCCTTTGTGTTTAACTAAGAGAGCTACAGTGGGATGTGCCACCTGATGAGATGATGAGTTTCCCATCGCTGGGGGCATACAAGTCTGGGCCAGTAAGCACTTGGCAGAACAGCCTAGAAGGGATGACTACTGTTCCGGAGACATTGCCCTTGGCAACCTACAAGGCTCCTTCTATGTCTGAGAACCTGATTCACAGGAGCAGCCAGAAACTGCCTTCTTCACTCATAACACAAGGCTGACGACAGTCTTGCACTGATGTCCCACACAATAAATGATTGTCAGAACAGGCATTGGGGAGGGATAAAGGAGCCAACCAAGCCTCCGCCAGAGAGCAGAGTGAAGGGACATTCTGGAAGGAGCCAGTGTGACTCAAGACAGCCGAAGGCTGCCAATCTCTTCAGACTACCCACATATACTTAAACGCACAGGGACCCATTCCAGTTGATGGACAACCATAAAACAACACCTGACGTCTACCGATTTATTACAGTATACTAGATGCTTTACCTTACTACGAGAAGCCCTGGCGGAATGGTAGTTAAAGCACTTGCCTGCTAACTGAAAGGTCAGTGGTTCGAACCCACCAGTGGCTCCACAGGAGAAAGATGTGGCAGTCTATTTCCATAAAGATTTACAGCCTTGGAAACCCTATGAGGCAGTTCTACTCTGTCCTGTAGGGTTGCTGTAAGTCGGAATTGACTCTACGGCAGTGGGTTTGGTTTTGGGTTACCTCATTACTTCATTCAATCCTCACCATAATGTTATTCGCCATATTATTCTCACTTTTTGCTCACCAGGGAGGTGAGGTTCAGAGAAGGTAAGTGACTTTTGCTCAGAGTTATACACACAGCAAGCACTAGGCCCTAAACTAGACTCCAGTTTGCCTGCCTCTGACTTCTGAACCCAAGCTCTTTACTAGTAACAAGGTAGCGAAGAGGACTTGAAGCATTTACTGATGAAGATCAAAGACCACAGCCTTCAGTGTGGTTACACTTCAACATAAAGAAAACAAAAATCCTCACAGCTGGACCAACAAGCAACATCATGATAAACGGAGAAAAGACTGAAGATGTCAAGGATTTCATTTTACTTGGATCCACAATCAACACCCACGGAAGCAGCAGTCAAGACATCAGAAGAAGCACTGCATTGGGCAAATCTGCAAAAAAGATCTCTTTAAAGTATTAAAAAGCAAAGATGTCACTTTTAGTACTAAGGTACACCTGACCCAAGCCATAGTGTTTTCAGATGCCTCATATGCACGCAAAAGTAGACAATGAAGACTGAAGAAGAACTGATGCCTTTGAGCTGCGGCATTGGCAAAGTATACTGAATATACCATGGACTGCCAAAACAATGAATAAATCTGTCTTGGAAGAAGTACAGCCAGAACACACCTTACAAGCAAGAATGACGAGACATCGTCTCACATTCTTTGGACATGTTATCAGGAGGGACCAGTACCTGGAGAAAGACATCATGCTTGGTAAAGCGGAGGGTCAGCAAAAAAGAGAAAGACCCTCAACGAGATGGACTGACACAGTGGCTGCAACAATGGGCTCAAGCATAACAACGATTGTAAGGTTGGTGCAGGACCAGGCAGAGTTTTGTTCTGTTGTACATAGGGTCGCTATGAGTCGGAACTGTGAGTTAAAAACATGGAAAAATGTAGTCATATCAGAACTAAACCTGAATCTCATTAATTATTTAGATCCAACTTCTAATCTACATGAAGTGCAGAGGACAGAGGAATATGTTAAGTAACACCACAGAGATACAATCAGCAAAATTCAGACTATGGGAAACTCTATAGGACAAATGGCCTGGTTTCTTCAACAAAGAAAACGTAAGGAAAAAAAAATATGGAGGAGGAACCTACAGATTAAAAGAAATTTAAGGGATATATCTACCAATTGTAATGCTGAACCTTATTAAATCTTATTTAAACAAACTAAAAAAAAACTGACATATGAGACAACTAGAAATTTGAACATTGACTAGATATGTGATGTTAGGGAAGTACTGTTAATTTTTTGAAGTATTATAATGGTATTATGGTTGTTTTCAAAGAGTCATTTTCTTTTAGAGATACATACTGAAATATATGGCTGAAATAATATGATGCCTAGGATTTACTTCAAAATAAGGCACTGGGCACATTGAGGAAACATGATGGGCCATGATTTGACCATTGTTGAAGTTGTATACAGGGTAAGTGGAGGTTCATTATACTATTCTCTGTATTTTTGCATATATTTAAACTTTCCCATAATACAAAATTTAAAAAAGAAATCTACGTTAGAAGATAATATTAACACATTCAATACTCTCAGAGAAAAGTTAAAGTAAAATCTATAGGGCAAATATTATAAATTTAGCAGAGCAGTTTAGGTGAGGGAAATGTACAGCCTCAATCAACATTTACTGAGTGCCTATTATGTACCAGACTCTGCAGCAGGTACTTTATTTACCCGCAGTGTAACCTGTATCATACCTCAACTTCCTCATCTGTAAAATGCACATCTTAGGAATTCCACTTGGTGTGGCTGTTCTTAAGATTAAAGGAACTTAGACATGTAAAAGGACTCCCCGGGTGGTGCCAGTGGTTAACGCGCTTGGCTGCTACCCGAAAGGTTGGAGGCTCCAGTCCACTCAGAGGTGCCTCAGAAGAGAGGCCTGATGATCTGCTTTTCAAAAGTCAGCTGTTAAAAATCCTATGAAGCACACACGGTTCTACTCGAACACACATGGGGTCATCATGAATCTGAGTTGACACAATGATAACTGTTTTTTGGTTTTTTTTTCAACACTCATAAAGCACTTAGAACAGCACCTGGCACAAAGCAAATGCATTCAATAAATGGTAGTTTTACGCAGCTCTACGAAATAAATTTTATTAGACCCATTTTATAAATGAGGAAACTGAGGCTCAGAAAAGTAAGGCAACTTGTCCAAAAAGTCATGCTGCCGGGAAAAGGTTGGGCTGGGATTTTAAAACCAGTTTCCAACCTCAAGTCTGGGCTCCTCTGAACATCCCTTAGCTATGAGAGACTGCTGTGACTGGAGTTGTGGAGAGGCAACGTGTTAAGGGAAGAAATGAGCTGTGACTTGAACCAAGACTAGGAATAAGGTAAGGCTGAAAGAACTAAGAAGGAACAGCACTCAAGACCCTCAGAAATGCCATTAAAATGAAGTTCAGGGCAAATTCTTATCCCAGTTAAAGACTAGTCTCCACAGCTGTCATTGAGGTGACCTCACTAATTCAAATAAATAGCCACAGTATTAAGAGGGACAAATTTTAACTCTGATTTCCATAATAAGGATTCTGGATTTCAGCCCAAAGCTTTAGCTAGTTAAGTGTTGCTCAGTCTCATAAATTGTTTTCTTGGCCATGTCCCAAGAAAACCAGGCTGTCATCCCAGCAATGAGGTGACAGTTTTGCATTCATACCCAAAAGGGAAGCTTTACATGGAGTTTGCAAATCATGCTTGGTAAGCTCCATACCAGTGGGGTTCTCAATCTTGGGCTAAAATCTGTCCCAGTGTTGTATTTGGGGGAAACAAACCATCAAAGATGGCTGTCCCAGACCTGACACACCAGAACACAGATGATGAAGACTATGTCTCCAAGGAATAGGTGGACAAAGGTCATCTCAGAGGCAAAGCCTTCTATATTTGGTGACTGCCACCTCTCCCACCAGTTGACTGCACTGTGCAGAGGGACCCCTAGCCCCCTGGAGTTCCTGTTCCAACTCAGCAATTCTGTTTTTCACTCAATGGGCGGGCGACTTGGCGGGTAGCACTGACAAGTGAGGCCTTTGTGGTGGTAGGAGCAGGCCTGGTCTAAAGATGCCACTCATGTCCTTGCCCTGCCCTTGGATGACCACAGACAACTGTAACAGAGAACTTCATTGCACCATGAGAACCAGACATCCACGAGCAAGCCAGACAAAAAGCTGAGCATTGCTCTCATGGCACTAGAATTAGATCAGATTTTCAGCCTAGGGGCTCCAAGCCAGCAGGTTACATCCAGGGGCAGGTCGCTAAGCAGAATGCCTGAGGCACTATAGAACGGGGTGTGTAACAATGGCCCAGACAGCCAGTTGGTCAGGCCTGGGTTTGATTCTGGCTCTACCGCCATTATCTTCAAATTTTCCACTCCTAGCAATTTTACAGTTGAAATGGATAAATAAGCCCTGTCAATGACTCACTATCTCAGCTGACTGGAAAACAAAGATCCACAGATAACCCAAGAACCTCATTTTGCCTTAGAGTTTCTGCCTCTTGCCCATTAAAACCTATCACAAAAGGGCAGATGTGAACTTTTTTTGTCTGAATTTTCTCTTCATCCTGCTCCCTTCATTACTCATCATTACAGGTGCTGATGAACACTAACATACTGCTTGTGAGAAGCAGGAAGAAGGTGAGAGACGCGGCAAAGGTGCCCGGGGAAAACCTACAACGTGGGTCAGCAATCTCTAAAAGACGAGCACTGGCTTACAGTATCGGACAAAGGTAAGGACCATATGACCTTGGTCTGCCTGACCCAAGACCAGCATGTGCTCTTTCACAAAGCCACATTGTGATGTTCAAGAAATAACAGCAATGATAAAGGCTGGGGCCTTTCAGGTCAGTCAATCCCTGGCTCAAACTCCTGCTCTGCAATTCATTAGCTCTGAGACCTCAAGCAAGTCACTCCACCCCGGTTTTAAGCTTCAGTCACTTCACGTGTAAAATGGGGGTGATAACTGTACACTTGGTAGGACTGCTGTATCAGAAATGATACCTATTTAGAAGGACCTATATAATGGCTGGAAACCCTGGTGGTGTAGTTGTTAAGAGCTACGGCTGCTAACCAAAAGGTTGGCAGTTCGACTCTGCCTGGCTCTCCTTGGAAACCCTATGGGGCAGTTCTACTCTGTCCTATAGGGTCACTGTGAGTCGGAATTGACTCGACGGCAACAGGTATGGTATATAATAGCTGGAAACCTGGTGGTGTAGTGGTTAAAAGCTATGCTGCTAACCAAAATGTCAGCAGTTCAAACCCACCAGGCACTCCTTGAAAACCCTATGCGGCAGTTCTACTCTGTCCTATAGGGTCTCTATGAAATGAAATTGACTCAATGGGTTTATTTTTTTAATTTTATATAATAGCTACCACGTATTACTATGTGCTGACAGAAATACTATATCATTTAAACCTTCAAGTACTCTGTGAGGGAGCTATTTTTCCCCCCTTTTTAGAGACGAGAAAACTGAGGCTCAGACTTATATTTACCCCAAAGACACACAGTTGGTAAGTGCTGGGGCCGAGCATGGAGGCTGGGTTTGTCTGCTCCAAAGGTCATGTTCTCAGTGCTGTGGTAGTGCCTCGTGCATGGCAGGTAGCTAGGAGAAGTCCACAAAGGCTTTCACAACAGCCCTGAGATGGGGATATTTATCATCCTGTTCTATAGGTAAGAAGGCTGGGGCTCAGGTAGATTAAGACTCTTGGAGTTACACAGGTATGTTTAAACAAAAAAGCTCTCATCTTTTAGAGACAGACTTAAGTATTTATGGATAAAATTATATGATGAGTGGAATCTGTTGGGGGGGGGGTGGGGAATGATTAGATGAAACAAAGTTGGCCAAAAACAAAATTGTTGAAGCTGAGTAATGGGTTCATAGGGATCCATGATACTGTTCTCTCTACTCTTGTTTATGTTTGAAACTCTCCATAAAAAAAGACAGAAAGCGAAAATATAAACAAATCACCTCTTCTCATAAACAAATCGTCTCCTCTCCTAGACAATGTGTGAGATAGAGAGATGGGTCTCAGCTGAGTGTGTTCTGTCCCTCCAACCCACTGGGATAAATACTTTAAAGCACCCCTCTCTTTTCTTCCTCCCTATCTGGACCCAGCCCTCCCTAAGGGGACCAGCATCATCCTAGGAGCCCAGGGGTGCTGATAAAATGAGCTGAGGAGTTAGAAAAGTAAGGCAGTCTGCGTTCAGGGTCAAGTGGTAGCAGAGGGCCCTGCTATAGGGGCCTATGGGATGTGATGAGTCTTCCACCTGAGGGTCCAGGCAAGGTCCAGAAAGGATGCAGGGGCTGGCACGTGGAGCTCTGGATAATCCCAAGGAGAACAGAGGGATAAGAAAGAGTAGGAAGCGAACAAGGAAGGAAAGAGGACTGCAAATGCATGGACAGGAGAGAGCGCAGAGGGCCAGGAGTAGGGACAGACGGCCCCCTTCTAATGTCCCACCTAAGCTGTGCCTCTCTTTGGGATTGGTACTGCAGCTCCTCCCTGGTGTCCCTTCCTCCAGTCTCTTCCTATCACCTTGCCACCACATTGCCTGAGATCCCCAAACAGAACTCTGATCTCATCTTCCCCTTGTGCGGTAAAATTCTCCCACAGCTCCCCCGCTTACTTCCAGATAAAACCTACACTCCTCAACCTGACCCTCAGGGTGACTGTCATGAACTGCTCTCAACCCCACAGGAACACCCAGAGCCTGAGGTCTAGTGTCTCAAGCTACCTGATATCTCCCAAACACACAGGCACTTTTCTCTTAGCGGCTTCCCTCCCTAGACTGCACCCCCGATATACTCCTATAGGAGACCAGCTCAGATGTCACCTCCTGTGTGTGGCCAGTCCTCACTCTGCCCTGTAGCACAGTGCACAGCCCTCTAGTATCAGAACCCCCACACTGCACTTGGAAGGCAAATGTGGTCTCTAGGGCAGGGACAGCCCATCCCTTATGCCTTCCCATCTATCCCAAGCCCGGCCTGCAGTGGGTGATCCATACGAGGTGGCTATTATCACTATCAGTGACACAGGCAACACAGCCCCTGGGCAGACAAGGGTTGCGCTGCATCACAGAGCCTGGCACCAAGTGGTCGCTCGCAGAGGCTGGCCAGCAGACAGACAGGTGAGCACCGCTGAGTAGAGGGTCCCTCTGACCTTGGCTGAACAGTCTCGCTGCGGCGCCCTTCAGGTGTCTGCCAAGCACAAGAGCAGCACTCCCTCCAACAGGCTTCAGGAGGCTGATTTAATGCCGGAAAATGCCGCAACTGTTTCCTTCCACACAAATGGGAAATGACTCTGACAGCTTGATGCTCCTCTTACCTCCATGGCTGCAAGCCTAGAGAATATTTATGATCTGTGGGATCAGAGATTTGGTGTTTTAGAAGCAAAGAAAGGTCACAAGATGAACTAAAGCAGACCATCTGCTCTGGGGTGGAGAAAGAGATTCCTGTATTCAAATTTATTCTCCCTAATGCACCAGGCATCTGCTCCTCCTCTGAAAATCTATGAACCAACACAGGATTTTTATTTAATGTAGAATAAAACTAATGTCTTCTACAAAAAAAAAGAAACCAGCCTGGCTACCACCACTGACTGCTCTGACAGGGATCACAATAGAGGATCCTGGACAGAGCTAGAGAAAAATGTAGAACAAAATTCTAATTAAAAAAAAAGACCAGACTTACTGGCCTGACGATAACTGGAGAACACCTGAGAGTAGGGCCTCTGGACACCCTTTTAGCTCAGCAATGAAGTCACTCCTGAGGTTCACCCTTTAGCCAAAGATTAGATAGGACCATAATACAAAACGAGACTAAAGGGGCACACCAGCCCAGAGGCAAGGACTAGAAGGCAGGATAGAACAGGAAAGCAGGTAACAGGGAACCCAAGGTCGAGAAGGGAGAGTGTTGACACGTCCTGGGGTTGTTAGCCAATGTCATAAAACAATACATGTACTGTTTAACGAGAAGCTAGTTTGTCTGTAAACCTCCATCTAAAGTACAATTAAAAAAAAAAAAACAAAAACCAAACCCACTGCTGTTGGTTCCAACTCACAGTAACCCTATAGGACAGAGTAGAACTGCCCCATAGTATTTCCAAGGCTGTAAATCTTTATGGAACCAGATTGCCACGTCTTTCTCCTACGGAGTGGCTGGTGGATTTGAACCGCTAACCCTCTGGTTCTTTGATCACTGCACCAGCAGGGCTCCTTAATGTCTCCTACAATGAGGGGTGAAAAGCTAAATACAAACATGCTAACTAGCAGGCAGCTCAGGAAGCCTTCCAGCGGGTCACAGGAGATCAAGTATACAGCCCAAAGCCTTGCAGGAAAGGGGTACTGGCGTGCTCCATATTAAATTCTTAGCGACAAGGCTTCATGGAGGAGAACAAACGTTTGCATGATTGCAAAGGGTGAAAAACGTGTCGGGGGCTAGTGCTAGCAGAGCTTCTCTCCTCCTACATTTTTCATGGGCCTGCTGCTCCAGCAATTCCCAACACCATGCTTCTGACATTACAACAGATGCTGCCCATTGCCGCTGCTGCTGCCACCGCCACGGCAGCCACGCTAATCCTTCATTTGCGGTTGCCAATGGAAATGTATGATTTCCATTCATCAGAGCAGTGGACACCAAAATAGCTCGTCTGACCTTTTCAAATACCAAAGGGTAGATTTAAAGCAGCAACTGGTGAAAGGTAACGCAGAAGTCTTTAGCTTTCCTTTCAAAGATGACTTTATGCAGCCATTAGCAGAGAAACAGACTGTCTACGGGATCAAAAAGATTAACAATTGCGTAGAGACAGCTGAATTGGAAGTGAGGTCACCACCAAAGTTTCAAAGCACACACACATGCGGGCCTGCACGCATGCACGCACGCACACACACGCACCCTGTTGATGAGTTATTTACCGTATGTTAAAAATATACATAGCTCAGAAATTTCCTGGCACTGAATTGAAAACAATGTCAAACTGGGAGCTGGAAGCTCTCTCAGAGCACACTTACACATCAAATAAACGTGGGTTCAATGTCGAACAGCAGTTGGACTTCATCACAAGATGAAGAGCTAATACCGCCACAGGCCACAAATCCGTGATTGATGAGAGAAGAGATCCTCTCCTAGGAGTCCCATGTTCCATGGGATCAGACTTCTTACTAAGCTTCATAACATATACACCCATCGTCTCTATGGTCTTCTAAATCTTAATCATTGGTATTTTAGGAGCAACAGGGACCCTTCAATATTTCATGGAGATTTTCTTTGCATGGCTGTAATTCAGCCCCACACAAAACTGCATCCCAAGTAATTTCATGAAATGTAGAGCTCTGGGTTTTTTCCATTTAAAAAAAAAGTAGTCCCTGGGTGGTACAAATGGTTAATGCGCTTGGCTGCTAACCATGAGGCTGGAGGTTTGAGTCCACCCAGAGGTGCCTCAGAAGAAAAGTCCTTGTGATCTACTTTTGAAAAATCAGCCATTGAAAACCCTACACAGCACAGTTTTACTCTGACACACTGGCTCTGACACTATGAGTCAGAATCAACTCAAGGGCAACTGGTTACTGGTTCAATTACAGAAAACTTAAAGGAGAAAAGCCTCACCACCCTAATCCCATTTTTTCGTAGTAGCTTTATTGAGATATAATTCACATACCATAGAATTCACCCTCTTAAAGTACACAGTTCAGTGGGTTTTAGTGTATTCGCAGAGTTATGCGACCATCATCACCATCTAATTCCAGAATTAGAAGCACTGCACCCATTAGTAATCACTCCCCCTTTCCTCTTCCCCCAGCGCCTGGCAATCACTAATCTGCTTTCTGTCTATAGACTTGCCGATTCTGGACATTCTGCATGAATAGAATCATACACTCCTTGGCCTTTTTTGTCTGGTTTCTTTCACTAAGCATCATATTTTCACCTAATTCAATTTTTGTGAGTACTTTTGTTACACTTCCTCCCCCTTTTGATTCTTACATATTTAAAATTTAATCCTTTGCTAACATTATAAAGCCCATTCTGGTTGTTGCTGAACAATGAGCTACTGACCCTTGGCTGCTACCGTGGGTCCAGAGCTAAAGGAGGCCTGTTTTGCTCTCTAAATGCAAGGCTCTCGTGTTGTTGTTTCTGGTTGCCTCGAGTCAATTCCAACTCATGGTGAGCCTATGTGTGCAGAGCAGAACTGTGCTCCATAGGGTTTTCAAGGCAACCTTTTGGAAGCATATCGCTGGGACTATCTTCCTAGAAGCCTCTGAGTGGGGCTGAACCACCAATCTTTCCACCAATAGTCGAGCGCTTGATCATTCTCGCTGCTCAGGGACTCCTAGCCTATCGCAGTGGTCTAATTTTAACAGAAAGTGCCTGGGTAGCAAAGGTTAGGAAGATACTAAATAGATCAGCCCTCACAACCACCACACATACTAGATAAGATCTGTGGCAATGCACGATATAGAACTAAAGAATACGGATTTAAATACCAAGACCATCCCCACCATCCACTGAGCTTTATGTTTTGCAAACATTATCTCATTTAACACCTCCCACTTTAAAAAGTGGGACCTTTATTCCCATTTTACAGATGAGAATACTGAGGCTCAAAGAAGTTAATGGAGCTAGGAGTCAGACTGAAGCTTGTCTGATTTCAAAAAGCTTTTGTTCCTTCCAGAAAATACAACACACTGTAATTTATTTTTAAAATTCCTGCAGCACGAAGGGTCAGACTGTCATAATAAACAAATAAAAAGTTTTGTTCTATTTTTAAAAGACCAATACGTACTCTCCCCAACATGTACCTGGTTATAGTCCAAATTCAAAATTCATTCATTTCAGAAACATTTTGGAGGAAGGAAGAAAAACACTTAATGAGTCAAGTGCTTCAAAAGCATTTTCCAATTTCAGCTTTAAACAACCCTAAAAGATATGTATTAGCCATAATGGAAGAAACTGAGGCTCACAAACATTACGTGACTATATCACAACTCTTTGTCTTTCATTAAATTCCCCAGTCTGTTTCATTTTAAAAGGCCAACTGAACCAAGTTCTATTCATCAGCCTTTCTTTGAGACCTGCCATGTTGGGCACTCAGGATACCAAGATGAGTGTGCCCTCAACCCTACCTTGGAGGGAGTTGGAGCCCAGCTGGGGAAGGCGACAGCTCTCCAGGGTCACTGCTCACCCACAGGAAGCTTCTGTACAAGTTAGAAAAAAGGTGTCCCTTTTTCAGAGAGGAAGCAGCCCTAAAGCCCACTCAGCTTGCGGAGTGCCACTGTGCAAGGCATAACCTACCCAACTGTGCACAGCAGTCCTGCAGCTCTCCATTAAGTCCACACACCCCACCTGTGAAGGGTGAGAGCAGCAGAGTACACAGAGTGACAGGAGCCCCGAGGGAATGGTGGTTCTCCTTCCCCCACCTACCACCTTGTCCTGCAGACACAACCTCCCTCCCATACCCCTAGGGACCAAAAGGACCTGGGCCACGTGGTGTGGCTCTGCTGACACTGCAGGGAGGGGAGGTCTGCTCAGGGTGGGCAGTGGACAAAGCCAAAAAGTAACAGTGCTTGGGGTCCCCAAGGAGTGAAGGAATCTCCAAATAGGGGTTGTTGTGGATTGAATTGTGTTCCCCAAAAATGTGTTGTAAATACTTGTTTGGACTTATGTTCAAACGTTTGGTGGGAGGTAGAACTTGTAAGTGATGAACTTGGACATCTGGCTGAGGAGATTTCTAAGCAAGGTCTTAAAGGGCCATGTGGTTTTTCCTTGCCACTTACAGTAAAACGCAAGAGGAAAGAGATGGACTTAAAGATGAACTGTGTAAAATGAAAACAGAACTTAAAAAGATTTGGAAAATTCTGTTATACAAACTAAAAACACATGCCCTAGAATTTTCACCAAGGACATGGCTACACAGCCTTTTTTTTAATGAAATTAAGCCTGTGACTGATGGATCTAACCACTTACCACAGCAGAAAACCCATTGGCTTAGACTGAAAGGGACAGAGACAGGATGAAAGGAAGCAAAGCTGTCTGCTCTTGGAATTCTACAGGCAGGAAATAGGCCAAGGGAGATACATCTGTTGTCCTCTAAGAAAAGAAAAGGACCATCCCTGGGGCAGCTCAGTGATGAGCAGAAGTGTTTGAAGGAGCATGGGAAGCAAGGCTGCCTCAATTTAAAAGGGTGGGGCCACGGTCTCCTGCGTTTCAAAGGGTAAAGCCACAGCCTCCTAGGTTTCAAAGAGTCAGATCTCCGTCAACTTGGTTCTTGAGTATTCAGCTGCTGTTTAGGTGTGCCTAGCGGATGCAGCATGCAGCAGCTGCACAAACCTGAGGGGGCGGGCTGCCATGACCATAAGGCAGGAGAACTGAGCCTACTAGGGCCAAGGGGGTGGGGTCCCCACTCAGTTGGACTGGGAGGGTGGGGCTACCCAAAGTCAAGGGAACAGAGTTGCTGTCCCAGCGGGCCTGGGATGCAGGTTTGAATCCCAGGGCCAAGGGGCCAACACCCAGAGCCTGGAAGGTAGGGCCATTGCCCAGATGGTCTCAGAGATCAGAGGGTTATTTTCAAGCCTTGAGAGCGAATGTAATGTGTTCTGCTGACTTGCTTGGTGCCTGTGACCCTTCCTCCCCACCCATTTGTCCCATCTGTAATGGGAATGTCTACCTTGTGCCCGTTCCACCAGTGTACTTTAGAAACAGATAACTTGTATTCTGGATTTTATAGGTTCACAGGTGAAGCAGAATTTTGTCCAGGGTGGATATTTGATAACTCATCCAAATTTGATTTAGATGATTCAGAAAGTGAGATTTGGACTTGGAGCTGATTTAAGACTTTTAGGATGATGTGGTGGGGTGAATGTGTTTTGCGTGTAGGAAGGAAATGGATTTTGAGGGGGCCAAAGGGTGGGATGTTATGGATTGAATTGTGTCCACCAAAAATATGTGTTAAAAATCCCACTATACCTGTGGTTATAGTCCCATTTGGGAATAGGGTTTTCTTTGTTATGTTAATGAGGTAGTATTAATGTAGGGTATGTCTTAAGCCGATCTCTTTTTAGATAAAAAAGAGCAGATTAAGCAAGCAGAAATGGGGGAAGATAGATGCCACACCACATGAAGATTACCAAGAAACAGAAGCTGAGAAGAGACAAAGACCCTTCCCCAGAGCCCAAAGAAAAAGAAAGCCTTCCGCTAGAGCTAGGGCCCTGAATTCAGACTTCTAGCCTCCTAAACTGTGAGAAAATAAATTTGTTTGTTAAAGACACCTACTTGTGGTACTTCTGTTATGGCAGCACTAGACAACTGAGTCAGGGGTGAAAAGCCAGAGGGATCACATGAGGACTGGGCTGTCCCAAAGACCAGGTGGATCGGAAGCTGGAACTAGGAAGCCAAAGCAGGTCAAAGCCAAGGAAATACCAAGGCCTTAGGGGCCTCTGCCAAGGAGCCCACTTTGATACTGCCAGGGGTCCAGGGCCCTCTGGTGGGGGGTGGTCTCCTGTCAGGCATTCCTCTCACAGGTGTCTTCCACTCCAGACAGGTGCTCTTATTACCTGCCACCTGCTACTAAAGGTTCCCATACCCCCTCTTCCTAGTGTTGGATGATGCATGAGAGTGGGGAGCAGCAGTTGTGGAACATCTGCCATGACGGCCCAGCTCACCAGCAATCCCTCAGGCTTGACACCATCAGCCACATGCACTGAGCATCAAGCAGGGCAGAAAACAGGCTCAGTGCCAAGTCAGGTGGTGAGGCTTCACCTCTGACAAGGGCCTGTCCAGGCCCCCATGGGCTCCCGATTGGGGTAGGAGGATAAACATGATAAACGGGGCCTTCTTGCAGCTCTCTCGACAATCTGTATGCCATAAGGCATATGTGAAAAAGCTCACAAGGAGTAATTGAGGCACCTGGGGCAAGGATGATGGTGGCTCAGAGGACTTACCTCAGTGAGCACGGCATTTGAGCCAAGCCTCAAAGGGGGGGCAAGACCTCACTATGTGAGCAAGAGAGGAAGAGGAGGGAACCACTGTTGGGGGAGGGGGGAGCAAAAACAAAGGCCCAGGGGCAGGGGGTATGCACCACAAAAGGCCAAAAGCTGGAGGAGTGTCCCTACACAGTGGGCTGTGGACCACCAGTGGGTGGGTTTTGGTAGTTAGGGAAGTAGTGTTAGAGAACATGAATCAATTCTCTTCAGATTCCCCAGCTTCTATCTCAGTATAGTGGTAGAGCCTGGCCAGCCACAACCATTCCAACATCGGGAAGCTCCATTAACAAGAAAGTGGGCCTCATCTGGGAGCCTCAGGAAGCAAGGGTCTTCAGCGAGAATAACCTTGTTTTGATTTCACTGCATTTATTTATTTTTATGTTTGAATGAATGTAAAATGATACCAGTTTTCAATTTATAGTAGTAATAAAGGTTTTTAAAAGTAAACTTTCCCAAGTAAAAAAAGTGAGTCATCATAAAGAAAACATTCTATAAGTAACAGTACAGATGATTCATGGATAAGGACTGCACATCACGCAGCTGACTGAGGTCACCTCTGAGGAGACAGTAGGGCGGGGAAAAAAGGGACTTTCACCTCAGACAATACAGACTTGTGCCAATTTATACGATATAAACCAAAACCAAACCCACTGCCGTCAGGGCAATTCCAACTCATAGCAACCCTGTAGGACAGAGTAGAACTGCCCCCATAGGGTTTCCAAGGCTGTGAATCTGCAAAAGCAGACTGCCACATTTTTCTCCCACAGAAATGCTGGTGGGTTCGAATGGCCAACATTTCAGTTAGCAGCCGAGTGCTGAACCACTGTGCCACCAGGACTCCTTATACAATACAGACGTCTGTATTGTCTAATCTTTTAACAAGAATGTGTCCATGTGTTAACACCTGTTCACTGAAGGACAAACGAAGAAACAGCTTTGGGCTGCCCAGTTGGCAAAGAAGGCCGAACACAGGCAGTCTTTGGGGTCCGCTGTCGAGAGGCCCCTTGGCACTGGAGCTACTACCCCATCCTTTGACACCTGGCCAGATGGCTGGAGGCTGGGTACTAGCACTGCTCCTTCTCCAAAGGCAACTATACTACCATCACAGGGCTGCAGTGGGCTCCTGGGGGGCTGTACCCAAAAGGCTGGTCCCCTCCGCTTCACCAACCTCCATCCTGTCCCTTGGTGGAGCTCTGAGGCAGGTACCATTTCATACCCTTCTCCCTAACTCTACCAAGTGTTTAAACTGAAGACTCCTGGGAACATTATCTCAAACAAGAGTACTTTATGAAGTTCAATGACAAGCACTTTCTTCTCTCTTTATCCTGTCAGCTCCTACATCCTTCAGAACCACACCCAGGCAGCACCTCTAGGAACCTTTCTTTTCCCAGCCCCAACCCAGGTAGACTCAACGCCTGTCCTCTGAGCCTCCACAGTGCTTTGCACCCACTTCCATCACATGGCTCTTCATGTCTCCCTCTCAGGGCAAACTCCCCATGGGCAGTGACTGTGGCTCACCCATCCCCAGCATCAAGCAGAGGAGGCATTTGGAGGCCCAGGAGGGGCTATTCCACCCCTGTACCACACTGTGACCTGCCCTGACTGTGTACCCAAGGCAGTGAGCTGCCCCACAGGCAGGCTTCTTTGTTGTGGGGAGGGAAGGGGTGGAGACATTGCTAGATTTTAATCTGTCATTTATTTGGAGTCCACTATTGCAAAAATGTTGGTGTCAGACCTCGTCTACTTTCACATAGGGGAGGAGAGAGAAGATCAACATCAGCCCAAGGCTGATTCCTATGAGGTAGAGGTCAGACATACTTCCTCTCTCCAACCTTTATCAATTCTGACCCTAGCCATCCCTCCTATGGCACTCTCTACTTCTTTGCTGGGTTCAGTAATTCGTTGCAATGGCCACACAGAACTCACAGACTATATTCACAGTTACGGGGTTTATTAAGGAAGCAAGAGGTTACACCACCATTTGTCTGTCAGTTTGTCATGCTGTGTGGGCTTGTGTGTTGCTGTGATGCTGGAAGGTATGCCACCTGTATTCAGATACCAGCAGGGTCACCCATGGCAGACAAGTTTCAGCTGAGCTTTCAGACTAAGAAGACTAAGGTGTGCCCGACCCAAGCCGTAGTATTTTCACTCGCATTATACGCATGCAAAAGCTGGACAATGAATAAGGAAGAGCGAAGAAGAACTGACACCTTTGAATTGTGGTGCTGGCGAAGAATATTGAATATACCATGGACTGCCGAAAGAACGAACAAATCGGTCTTGGAAGAAGTACAACCAGAATGCTCCTTAGAAGCAAGGATGGTGAGGCTGCGTCTTACATAATTTGGACTTGTTGTCCGGAAGGATCAGCCCCCGGAGAAGGACATCATCCTTGGTAAAGTATAAGGTCAGCAGAAAAGAGGAAGACCCTCAATGAGATGGATTGACACAGTGGATGTAACAATGGGCTCAAGCATAACAACGATTGTGAGCATGGTGCAGGATCAGGCAGCGTTTTGTTCTGTGGTATATAGGGTCGCTATAAGTCACAACTGACTTGATGGCACCCAACAACAACAACAACAACAGGTTACAACTCAGGATAAGGATACAGGATACAGTTCTTTGGTCAGGACAGCTTTTTGTCTGTGCCCGAAGGCAGGCCTCTCCCTCAGGCTACTGGCCCCTCAGCCTGACCTCTGCCCTGCTTGAGCAAGTATTACAAAGCTCTTTAGCTCTACCAATGAGTGCCTGGAGGCACCCCACTCCGAAGGTGCTCAGCTCTCTCATTCCGGGAGATCGGCACACCCACTATGGCCGCCTTGCTCCGTGGGCCAGGAAGCCCACTGCCATATCGCGCCAGCCTGGCTCTGCTACGCCAATTCCCTGCCACGCTTGCTGCCACTTCTCACCATCTCGTGCCTTCTCTGGTTTTACAGCTCTCTGTCTCCTGGGTCTAGGAGATTCTCAGCACAGGGACCCCAGGTCCAAAGGATGTGCTCCACTCCTTGCTCCTCTTCTTGGTAGTAGTAAGGTAGTAAACAGGAAGGTCCCCTTCCTAACCTCTGGGATTAACAGGTTGTCCAAGCCCCCCAGTGGGCCATAAACACCTTATTGTATAGTCCCACCCAACTGTTTTGTGGGTGTCAGAAAGACCACGGCTAGAAGTGCCATATTATAGTAATTAACTACATTGCAACTATCCCTGGGGGACACCCATTCACCAAGGGCCAAGATAATGCTACCAGCCCAATTGAGTGCTATAATTTCTGTTCTGTCACCTAGCCAAAAATGACCCCTCAAACTCCTCTGTTCCACCATTGCCTCTAAACCTGTAAGACTGGTGGCCACCCTCCCTCCCAACAAAGCAATTTTGTATAACAAAAACAAGTATGCAGCATCCCCTAGCAAATATGAAATGCAAACATAAAATACACGCTCCAAGGTTCTGATGTTTTGCCCTCCTACCACGCTGAGGGCTCTGTGGAGGCTTAATATACCCCAAAAAAGTATACAGAGAGTTGTTCTGTGCCTTTAAAAACCAAAGCCAAGCCAGTTGCTGTCCAGTTGATTCAGACTTATGATGACCCCATGTGTGTCAGAGTAGAACTGTGCTCCGTAGAGTTTTCGACGGCTGTAATCTTTCGGAAGTAGATTGCCAGGCATTTCTTCTGAGGCACCTCTGAGTGGATTCAAACCAGTAAATTCTAACTGCCAACCTTTTAGCTAGTAGCTGATGGCTTAACTGTCTGCCCTACCCAGATAATCCTCTGTACCCTTAAGGTAAGGAAGGCAGAGGAACGGGCAGAGCAGGTGTGGGGTCTGTTACAGTTGAGCCAGGAGAAAAAGCCTGATCAGCAAGGGTCTGAAGTCCAAAAAAAACCCACGGCCGTTGAGTCGATTTCGACTCATAGCGACCATATACCCTGGTGGCGTAGTGGTTAAGTGCTACGGCTGCTAACCAAAGGGTCGGCAGTTCGAAACCACCAGGCGCTCCTTGGAAACTGGATGGGGCAGCTCTACTGTGTCCTATAGGGTCGCTGTGAGTCAGTCTGAAGTCCGGGCTAAGTTTTTCACACATTCTCAAGGACACAGGAAGCTCCAGGAGTCTTCTGAGCAACAGGTAGATCTGTCAGAAGCCTCGAGTGGCAGCCAAGTGCAGAAGGGGAGGGAGAATGGAAGGGAGGAGACCAGTCGGTGGCACCTGCTATGGTCCAGGGCCTGGACTAAGTTAGAGAAGGTGAAAAAGAAGATAATGAAACAAATGGTAAACACATTATGAAGGAATAACTTTTTAAAAATGAAAGTTCCACACCCACACTGAGCTGTACATCGAGGCCAGGATCCACAGACCCTCCAAGGCACAGGGCCATGCCCTGTCCGTCTGCTTAGCCCTTCCTGACCATCTTTCTTTCTGCCCCTGCTCATCCCTGGAGCGATCTGTTTTTATGTTCAAAAAGTACTTATGAAGTTAAAATGAGTGCATCTTATAGACACCTTGCCAGAAACGTGCCATTACAAGTGACATTTTTGGGTGTCAGAGTTAGACTCTCATCTGCTGGTGGATCTGATTTGCCCAGTTGACAAGTGAGAAGACTGTGACACCAACAATTATAGAAACAAACTCAACCTAGAATCTGTAAATCAAGCTATTCTCTACATTCCTCGCTCCACACTCAGCAAACAATGTGGTGGACACTGGCAGAGGACCCTGGCTTCTCAAGCTACTGTCACTCCAGGCACCCAGACCCTCAGGCTACATGGCCTTTCAAAATGGCAGGTAATGAAAAATCGTGTATCCAATTTCTTAGGACTGTAGGAAGAAAGCAGAGAGTCTCTTCAAAATAATACCAGGATTCGACACAAGAGAGTACATATTGTATGAGTTCACCTACATGAACTTCCAGAACAGGCAAAACCAATCTATGGTGATAGAAGTGATATCAGTGGTTGCCTCTGGAGGGGTATGTTGAAGAGAAGCATGACTGGGGAGCGGTACAAGGGAACTTTCTGTGACGACGGTGACAGGGGAACGAGTTACCGGGGTGCGTGCATTTGACAAAGCTCACTGAACTATAACAATTAAGATCTATACATTTCACTGTAAGTAAATTATACCTCAATGAAAACTATTAAAAGGCATTTATATCTATATCTACCTATCCAGTTGATTCTCATCATTCACTGTAGTCGTGTTCTATAAAGTTGCAGCAAACACTGAATTAGTAAATACTGAACCAACTGAACCAACATAGGGGAAATATAGGGTTAGGTTCCTGCAAGTGTCTGATCACAACGTTATTGTCAACTAATCGATACATGACCTTGTTAAATAAGATATATTATTTAATATATATTGTTGATTCATTCACACTGAACTCACGGCCAACAACACTATAACACATGCCTGCATGAAGTTTATCTAACACTGGTATTTTCTCTGTTAAGGCACATTAGAACCTTCTTCTGCTTAGGAACACTATACAGCACTTTACCACTACACTTGGGCACCATTTTAAACAGTGAAATCACACAGAAAATGCAAAAATATGCAAAAAACGTGGCACTAAATAGACCAGGAACAGAATAGTTCTTTACAGTATGAAAGCTGAAAAAAAAAGAAGGCAGAGTGTCACTTTGTTTGACCTCAGCTGGGAGCTTGCATGTTAGGCAACTCAAATTTTTCACTGATCTCTGTCTGTATATGTCCATGAATGGCCCCCAAAACACCACAAGTGTTGATTTTGAGGTTGCAGATAGATTTTAGAGAGTAGGCAAGTTCACAAATATGGAATCCATGAATAATGAGGATTGACAGTGTGTGTGTCTATATATCTATACATAAATATCTCTATCTATCTATATATATTTAAAACCAGATTCAAAAGGAAGTAGAGTCTTCTACGGAGGCTAAACCCAAACCAAACCACTGCCGTCGAGTCGATTCCAACTCATAGCGACCCTACAGGACAAGGAGCGCCTGGCAGATTCAAACTGCCGACCTCTTGGTTAGCAGCCGTAACACTTAACCACTATGCCACCAGGGTTTCCAATGGAGGTTAAAGGTTAAAGGTCTTAAGAAGAACTTAAAGCCACTTCAATTCAGGCCTTAGAATTACAGAACCCTCAAGCCTTAGGCCTGGAAATGAACTTGTAGACCCTGTCGTTCAATCGCACTCTTCAGTTGAGTGAACAGGTAGGACATGATCTACCCAAAGTCACACAGCAAATCAGCAGCAGAGCCATGACCAATCCAGATCTTCCGAGTCCTAGCCTGGAATTATTTTCTCTGTCCTGGACGGGTGCCAAAAAAGCAGATGAAACAAAGGACCTAGAGTGATTTTATGAACTAATTTTATCTGAGCTATCAAACCTGGAACTAAATAGTACCCCCCACCAAGCTGGTCTAAATGAGGAAATTAAGTTTTAAACAATAAAAATGAATTTACCTTTCATAAGGCTGAGTCAAGAACTGTCCTTCCATTAAATGGCAAACTTAATACTATCTTGCTTAGAATTCCTGCCCATATATAAATACCCAAAGGACTGGTAAGAGGCGATGAGGTAAGAAGAAAGACATTCAGCAATCATTAACTGGGTTCTTACCCCAGCTTTGCTACTGACTCACTGTATGACCTTAGTAAATCACGTAGTGTCTCTGGGCCTCAGTTCCTCCACCTACAAAAATGAGAAGGAGGTTGAACCACATGCTGCTAAAATCCCTTCCAGCTCAAATCCTTTGACCTTTGCATTGCTGGTTTAAGAATTTCCAAGGTTAACGTGAGGCATTCTCACTCTATGGAGCCACTAGCAAATTCAGCCTTGGAACCCCAAGTAACATCATTTGGCAGGCCTCATTTCCTATTTTGAGTAATGTGCCAGAACTCTGTATGATTTCTCCTTTGAGGAGCAGCAAAGAAACTCAACAATGTCCCATTATAGGGCTCTGTCCTTGTCCCCTGTTCTCAAAGACTCACAGCCCAATTTTCTGAGATGAGAGAATCAGTCTCTCTCCATTACATTCAATTTTAAACCAAAACCTGAAACAGGATATTTGACATGCCTCCCAGACCACAAGGCTCATGCTTCATCAATGATTAAAAGAGCAGCTCATAATGTCTGAAAAGCAAGCTTGTCACTTAGACAGCTTAGCATCTGTTTAAATCCCCCATCTTCCAACACTAGTTCCAAAGCACATCCAAAGAGAAAGTAAAACACACAGGTCTTCTGTTACTTAGAGGAGACTCTGTGAGGTCATAAGAAAGCACATCATTTGACTAAATGCTCAGAAAACTTGCTGGGTTGAAGAGGACACTCATATACTGAATTACACTAGGGGTGACTGAAACGGGGCGAATAAATTATAATTCCAAGGCAGATCTGAATTTGAGACAACTATTATCCAATTACTTTAGAATATTGAATATACCATGGACTGCCAGAAGAACGAAAAAGTCTGTCTGGGAGGAAGTACGGCCAGAACGCTCCTTAGAAGCAAAGATGGTGCAACCTTGTCTCACATACTTTGGACATGCTATCAGGAGGGACCAATCCCTAGAGAAGGACATCATGTTGGTAGAGAGTCAGCAAAAAAGATGAAGACCCTCAATGAGATGGATTAGCACGGTGCCTGCAACAATGAGCTCAAGCATGACAATGATTGTGAGCGTGGCACAGTGTTTAATTTTGTTGTACGTATAGGGTCGCTATGAGTCGGAATCAACTCGATGGCACTGGGTTTGGTTTTTTTTTTTTTTTTTTTTGGTTAGGGTCACTATGACTCGAAACTGACTCAGCAGCCTCAATGGGACCTAACCTAATAACATTATCCAATTTCCAGCCACCAAATTAATTCAGGTATTCAATTCCACCACTAATTGGTAAGCTCTACAACGTAGTCACTTCTGACATTCATTTTGGTCTTTTCTTTCTTTCCTGTCTTTTTAATGACCTCTTGCTTTCTTCATATATGATGTCCTTGATATCATTCCACAACTTGTCTGGTCTTCGGTCATTAGAGTTTAATGCATCAAATATACTCTTGAGATGGTCTCTAAATTCAGGTGGGATACACTCAAGGTTGTACTTTAGATCTTATGAACTTGTTCTAATTTTCTTCAACTTGAACTTGAACTTGCATAGGAGCAATTGATGGTCTGCTCCACAGCCAGCCCCCTGGCCATGTTCTGACTGATGATATTGAGCTTTTCCATCATCTCTTTCTACAAATGTAGTCGATTTGATTCCTGTCTATTCCATCTGGTGAGGTCCACATATATAGTTGCCTTTTGTGTTGTTAAAAAAAGGTATTTGCAGTGAAGAAGTTGTTAGTCTTGCAAAATTCTATCATGCGATCTCTGGCATCATTTCTATCACCAAGGCTGTATTTTCTAACTACCAATCCTCCATCTTTGTTCCCAACTTTCCCGTTCCAATCACCAGTAATTATCAATGCATCTTGATTGCATGTTTGATCAATTTCAGACTACAGAAGTTGGTAGAACTCTTCAATTTCTTCATCTTTGGCCTTAGTGGTTGATCTGTAAATTTGAGTAACGGTCATATTAACTGGTCTTCCTTGTAGACATATGGATATTATCCTATCACTGACAGCATTGTACTTCAGGATAGATCTTGAAATGTTCTTTTTGGCAATGAATGAGACGCCATTCCTCTTTGTCATTCCTGGCATAGTAGACCTTGTGATTATCTGATTCAAAATGGCTAATACCAATCCATTTTAGCCCACTAATACCTACGATATAAATGTTTATGCATTCCATTTCATTTTTGGCAACTTCCAATTTTCCTAGATTTATACTACATACATTCCATGTTCCAATTATTAATGGATGTTTGTAACTGTTTCTTTTCATTTTGAATCGTGCCACATCAGCAAATGAAAGGTCTGGAAAGCGTGACTCATCCACGTTATTAAGGTTGACTCCACTTTGAGGAGGCAGCTCTTCCTCAGTCGTCTTTTGAGTGCATTCCAACCAGAGGAGCTCATCTTCAGGCACTATATCAAACAATGTTCTGCTGCTGTTCATACAACTTTCACTGGCAATTTTTTCAGAAGTAGACTGCCAGGCCCTTCTTCCAAAACGGATGTCAGAAAAGACTCTGAAAGTTACTCTTGATTGTAGAGTAGCTAAAGCAAAAGGAAGAAATGATGATGTAAGAGAGGTGAACAGATTTCAAAGGGTGACTGGAGAAAACAATGTAAAATATTATAACGAAATGTACAAAGACCTGGAGATAGAAAACCAAAAGGGAAGAACATGCTCAGCATTTCTCAAGCTAAAAGAACTGAAGAAAAAATTCAAGCCTGGAGTTACAATACTGAAGAATTCTACGGGGAATATGTTAAATGACACAGAAAGCATCAAAAGAAGATGGAAGGAATACAAAGTCACTGTACCAAAAAAGAACTGGTCAACGTTCAACCATTTCAGGAGGTAGCATATGATCAAGAAGCAATGGTACCGAAGGAGGAGGCGAAGGCACTGGCGAAAAACAAGGCTCTAGGAATTGACAGAATACCAACTGAGATGCTTCAACAAATGGATGCAGCGCTGGAAGTGCTCACTCGTCTATGCCAAGAAATTTGGAAGACAGCTACCTGGCCAACTGACTGGAAGAGATCCATATTTGCACTCATGCCAAAAAAAGGTGATCCAACAGAATGAGGAAATTATCGAACAATATCATTAATATCACACACAAGTAAAATTTTGTTGAAGATCATTCAAAAGTGGTTGCAGTAGTACATCGACAGGGAACTGCCAGAAATTCAAGCCAGATTCAGAAGAGGACATGGAACCAGGGATATCATTGCTGATGTCAGATGGATCTTGGCTAAAAGCAGAGAAAACCAGAAAGATGTTTACCTGTGTTTTATCGACTATGCAAAGGCATTCGACTGCATGGATCATAACAAATTATGGATAACAATGTGAAGAATGAGAATTCCAGAGCACTTAACCGTGCTCATGAGGAACCTGTACATAGACCAAGACTGAGTGGTTTAAAGTCAAGAAAGGTGTGTGTCAGGGCTATATCATTTCACCATATTTATTCAATCTGTTTGCTGAGCAAATAACACAAGAAGCCAGAGTATGTGAAGGACAGGGCATCAGGACTGGAGGAAGACTCATTAAAAACCTGTGATACCCAGGTGATACAATCTTGTTTGCTGAAAGTTAAGAGCACTTGAAGCACCTATTGATGAAAATCAAAGGCTATCGCCTTCAGTATGGATCACACCTCCCCATAAAGAAAATAAAAATCCTCACAACCAGACCAATAAGTGACAACATGATAAACAAAACTCTGAAGTTGTCAAGGATTTTATCTTACTTGGATCTACAATCAATGCCCATGGAAGCAGCCGTCAAGAAATCAAATGACACGTTGCATTGGGCAAATCTGCTGCAAAAGACCTCTTTAAAGTGTTAAAAAGCAAAGATGTTACTTTGAGGATTAAGGTGCACCTGACCCAAGCCATGGTGTTCTCAATCACCTCACGTGCATGTGAAAGCTGGACAATGAATAAGGAACACATATGAAGAATTATGGTGTTGGTGAAGAATACTGAATACACCATGGACTGCCAGAAGAACGAACAAATCTGTCTTGGAAGAAGTACAGCCAGAATGCTCCTTCAAAGAAAGGATGCCGAGACTTGTCTCACATACTTTGGACATGTTGCAGGAGGGACTAGTTCCTGGAGAAAGACATCATGCTTGGTAAAGAAGGTCAGAAAAAGAGAGAAACGGATTGGCACAGTGGCTGAAACAAGGGGCTCCTGCCTAACAACTGTGAGGATGGTGCAGGACTGGGCAGTGTTTCATTCTGTTATACATAGGGTCTCTATGAGTCAGAACCAACTTGATGGTATCTAATGACAACAACAGAGTAGTGGTTAAAAGCACAGACTCTGGTGTCCACAGACCTGGGTTCTGTCCCTACTCTCCTACTTATTAACCATAAGGCCTTGGATAAGTCACTTAACTTTTAAACCTCAGTTTCCTAGTCTATAAACTGAATGACAGTACCTGCCTCACAGGGCCTGTGGTGACTAAAGGAAATGATACAGTGAGGTACATAACCCAATGCTTGGCGCAAGGTCATGCTAACTTGTACTGTTTAGCACCATCAGCATCAACCTTTAAGGTACTGTTTTGGCCTCTACTGAAAAATCAGAGTAAACAGAACAAGTGCCCTCATGGAAGGTTTAGTCTAAACAATGCATGGGAAGACGTAAGAGCGCACCTCTATGTCACTTTTTAGTTATGAAGTGCTTTTATATACAGTATTTCCCTTAACTCTCTTAACAGCCCAGTAAGACATGGAAGAGCAAGTATTCTTGTCCCCAGTTTACAGATTAGGAAACTGTGATCAAAACAGCTGGTAGACTCTGACAGGGCTGTCAGAGAGGCAGAGATGGAAATGATTCCAAAAACAAAAGTGCTAACTGCTAGAAGAGAACAAAGAGAGCGCAGTGGGGTCAACATTCTCTGGAATGTACTGATGGCCTGTGCTACGTATACAGTCAATTAACGCCCGTTATTGTCTAAATGGAAACATCATGCTTGCTGTCTAAAAGGCAATATGAACAAAAGGTCTGGAGCCAAAGTCCTTGGGTATGGATCACATCTCAGCCTATGTGAGCCATGAAACCTTGAGCAAGTTTCTTAACCCTTCTAAGCCTCCATTTCTTCATCTGCAAAATGGAGATGATACCATTGACCTAATAGAACTGTTCCGAGTGAAAAAAAAATTTTTTTAAATAAGAAAATTAATGGATATCAAGCACTTAGCAAGGTGCCTGGCACATGGCAAGGGTTCAGTAAGTGATGGTTAATTTTTTAGCTTTGAAAAGTGCTAGAAAATAAAATCGATCAAAGGGAATCTGTGAACAGAGTAACAGCAGAGAATACTCTACCACTTGCTGTGAAGGTCACGAGGAAACAGAAAGTACACACCCTGCCCTCAAGGAGCCTTCAGTCTTATTAGGGAGATAACATATGACAGACAGATGACAGCAGGAAACAGCACGAAAGAGCAAGAAAGGAATCAATGAATTTTGATTTTATTTGTGGAGAGCAGAACACAGTGCTAGCGACTTTACACATATAATCTTTACAAAAACCTGGAGGGTAAGTTATATTATTGTTGCTACTTTATAGAAAGAAGAAAAGCCTGGAAATCTATTTCTAAAATCACCCAATGTAAACCCCATGGAGCACAAAGGTCCGATCTACAACCATGCATGGGGACGGAGCAGGACCAGGCAGCGTTTCATTTCATCATGCACAGGGTCAGCATGAGTCAGGGGCCAATTCAAAGGTAGCAAACAAAAACAATGGCTTATCTGTCTTGGAAGAAGTACAGCCAAAATGCTCCTTCAAAGCAAGGATGGCGAGACTTGTCTCACATACTTTGGACATATTTCAGGAGGGACCAGTGCCTGGAGACGGACATCATGCTTTGTAAAGAAGAGGGTCAGAGGAAAAGAGGAAGACCCTCAAGGAGATGGATTGACACAGTGGCTGCAACAATGGGTTCAAGCATGACAATGATTATGAAGATGGGTCAGGACCAGGCAGTGTTTCGTTCTGCTGTACATGGGTTGCTATGAGTCAGAGCCCACCGGAGAGCACCTAACAACAACAATATCATGGATAACAAGTGAATGGTATAGATCACAAGTGAGTGGTATGGGTAACTAGTGAACGGTATGGATAACAAGTGAGTGGTAGGGACACCAAGTGACTGGTATGGATAGCAAGCACTGTGAGTACAGAGAGGAGACTCATCACACAAACAGGGCATCTGGGAAGGCTACCCCGAGGAGGAGGCAAAGGTTGATGAACAGCAGTGTTGACGACTGGATGGAGAAGATCAAAGAGAATCTTCCAGGTCAGGATTGCTGGAAGGAGTTCTGAAATAGGCACCAAGTCTGAGACTGACTTTTAAAAGGCCTCTCTTCTATCTACAAGAAGCTGGGTCAAAGGGAAATGCCTCAACACTATTTCTATCAACCTTACAGACTAGTAGGTTGGCCCCAAAATACTGGATGATTTGTCTGCTAGGTCAAGAGAAACCACAACCCTTAACTGATGCTTCCCTGAGCACTTCTTATTCCCCCTTTCTTGTCTACTACCCCAAGTAAAAAACAAAAAGTAGATTATACAGAAATATGTTAACAGCTATATTACAGTACATATATAATCTCCCAAGCATGGGAAAATGGAGAGGGAAATACACAAGAATGCATTATGTGAAATAAGAAGAACTGAATGAGTTTGTAAGAAAGCAAATTATGATGATTTTGTTCTCCTTTGCATTTTTCTGTATTTTCCGTATTTTCTACAAGGGTTGTAAAAATGGCATGTGACAGGGGCTTCTGACCTCTTCTAACTGCACAAAGGGGAAGGAGAAGCAAGATCAACATCTGCCCAAGGCTGCCTCCTATGAGGCGGGGGTCAGACATGCCTCCATCTACCAACATTTTTACTAATTCTGACACCACCCACCCCTCTCACTGCACTCTCTATTTCTTTGCTGGGTGCAATAATTTGTTGCATTGACCACACAGAACTCACAGACAATACTCACAGGTTACAATTCAGGATCAGGCACTCTCAGGATACAGTTCTTCGATCAGGACAGCCTCTTCTCAGCCTTGTCTGCAGGCACACTTCTCTCTGGCCCCTCAGCCACTGCCCTGCTCAGGCAAGTGTTCCAAAGCTCTTTCAGATGTGTCAATAAGCACCCAGAGGCCTTGGCCCAAAGGCACTTAGCCCTCTAGTTCCGTGGGTCACTAAGCCTAACTCTGCCACCACGTGCCCAAAGGCACCGTACTCCGCTAGTAAACTTCGGTCCAAAGGCACTCAGCTCTCTTTCTCTGTGAGCCGGGAAGCCCCCACTGTCCTGTCTCCTGCAGGTCTCCTGGTTCTGCTGCCTCTGCTCCTGCCATTTCCCTACTACTGCTTCTCGCTGTCTCTCACAATCTCTGGTGTTACAGCTTTCTCTGTCTCCTGGATCTAGGAGGTTCTCAGTGCAGGCACCCTGGGTCCAAAGGACGTGCTCCACTCCTGGCTCTTCTGTCTTGGTAGTAGTGAGATCCTCCCTTCCCGCCTCTTGGATGACTCATTCTAAGCCTGGCAAGATGGCAAAACTGACCAATCCCCTCATTAGGGTTCTATATACTTTATTTGCATGGTCCTACCCCCACAAGGGTGCCATGTACCTTATTTACATTATTAGCAAGCTATCCAATCCCCTTGGTGGACCATAAGCACCTCATTTGCATAGTTCCACCCAGTCATTTGGTGTATGTTGCAAAGAATATGGCTAGAAGGGCCATATTAAGTAATTCACTGTACCACAGGCCACACCCTGGCTCTTCTAGCCACTGGTCCTTTCATACTTGAAGGATTAACTTCCCCCTCCCAAACATTTTACCAGTCCAAAACAGGCATTAGCAATTAGTCCTTCAGTAGGACAGTCCTAAGGATGAGGTTACTCAGGTACCACCCACTCAGATCTGCTGCAGGTGTCCATCTGATCTGGTCAAGTTCTCCAAAAGTCATGTTGGCTTCACTCTCTCTGGCCTCAAATAAAATTTAACTGAGAGAAGATTATTCCCTTGCTCCGAGTCTCTCTTGAGATACCAACATGCTAGATTTCCCCTGCTGCATAACCCATTTATTTATTCCTTAGCTTTTTTTTTACCTTCAGCTGTTATTTCTCCTTCCTCCCATTTGTCATTTATTTTTACCCAAACTTTTCCACCTTGGGAAGCGGCATCAGATTCAGCTGCTGGGCTAGTCCAGATTCCTTGTAGCAAGACCAGTCTAGCAAGTGCTTCCCCCAGTCCACTCCCACTCATGTTGGGTAGGGTTACCTAGGTACAACACTAGTGGGATATCTGAGCCACCGGGCAATACGGCAGTATTTACTGTCAACCCCAATTCTGCCAGATAGGAGAAAGGTACAATCCACCCCATCAGGCCCTTTGGAATTCTGGCATATAGTGGCGTGGTGGTTAAGTGCTATGGCTGCTAACCAAAGGGTCAGCAGTTCGAATCCGCCAGGCGCTCCTTGGAAACTCTACAGGGCAGTTCTACTCTGTCCTGTAGGGTCCTTATGAGTTGGAATCGACTCGATGGCACTTGGTTTTTTTCTGGAGGTTCAGGGGTATAGTTACAGTTTCCTGCTCAGGGATCACTCCTGTTTCTGGCACCTGCAGCTGCATCAGGCAGAAAAAAGAAAATTTTAGGTGATGTAGGGAAGAACTATACAGTGGCACCTGCATCTTCCCTCACCCCCACTTCTCCAGACACCCAGAGATGCACAAGAATCTGTCCAGTGGTGATCCTCCCTGTACTGCAAGGGTACATGCTGTTTTCTAAGAAGCACAATTAGTGAGAATTTCAAATATCTCAGACAGCTGACCACGCCACGTGGCTCTCAGTGCCTGTGCTTTTTAACCTGGTCAGGCAGTTAAGGACCAGTGTTGTCAGAAACCCAGACTTCTTCCCAGCATCCCATCAACCTGCCTGGACCTCCCTGTTTCTGTGGCCTCCAAGCTCCCCTGATGGAGGCTCACACAGAGTGTCCCTACCCCAGCCTCCAGTGGCCCTGCCTGGAGGAGTCAGCACTGTCCACTGCAGGCTTCCTTCTGGGATCCCAGTTCTGCACAGATGGGGCTTTGATGGTAAGAAAGAAGAATGACCTTTTGGTGACCTCAGGGTGAAGTCTCCCTGCCTCTGTAAAGGACATTCACGCCACTCCCATCCCTAGACAGCTTTCATGGCCCTTAGTGCCACCAGGGGAAGAGCTCAAACTATTTGACCCAGAATTTAAAGCCCTCTGCAAGCAGGCCTTATCTTACCTTTCCAGTCTCTCAACTCTCCCCCGTCTCCCCTTTCCTAGGCTAATGGAAGTAATTCCAATTACCCCTACTTGCCTCTTAACGTGCAGCCTTGGCTCAGACTGTTGTTTGCCAAGACAGGATAAACATTTTCCATTTCTACATGAACCAAATCCTTCCCATGGGTCAAGGCCCTGCCCAGGGCTACCGCCTCCTCAGAGTCTTCCTGACTTCTTCCCTGCTTCTCCTACAATGCTCCCCGACCTCTCCCTTGCTGAGGGCAGCACAACATAAAGGGCATCTGGAGTCAGGGTGCCTGGGTTCAAACACCAGGTGTGTGACCTTTGGTGGGGTAACTGCTCATCGCCTCAGTGTCCCCATCTACAAAATGAAGATAATAACAGTACCTGAATCACAGCATTGCTGTGAGGATCAAGTGACAGCAAGACATATAAATCAACTACTGCGGTCTCTGGCACATCCTAATACAACACTTTACCTTCAAAACAAAACACCTCTAGGTATTATTAATGCAACTGGGAGGCAGCGGTGGTTCTGCGGTAGAGTTCTTGCCTTCCACATGGGAAAGTCAGTTCAGTTCCGGCCAATACACCTCATGAATAGGCACCACCCGTCTGTTAGTGGAGGCCTGTGTGTTGCTATAACGCTGAACAGACTTCAGAGGAGCTTCCATACTAAGATGGACTAGGAAGAAACGCCTGGAGGTCTACTTCAGAAAAGCTGCTAATGAAAACCCTATGGATCACAATAGTCAATCTGCAGCCAATCATAGGTGGATGGCACAGGAGCAGGCAGCATTTCATTCCATCGTGCATGGAGTCGCCATAAGTTGGCGGTCAACTATACAACAGCAACAACGACTACTGGAGGTGACCCCTCCCCTCCTTCAGTTTCTTAGTGCATTCACCTGTCCAATCTGTGGTACCACTTTCTACCTTATCTGTTTTAGGAACCTGTCTTAGCACTCATACTAGACTAAAAGTTCTGGTTGATGCTTAGTTTGTCCACAAGAAAACCTACATTTAATGTTTGAAGGAAGATAAAAAAAGAGATTTAAGAAACAGAAATTTTGATCTAGAGCAGCAGCTCTCAGAGTGTGGCTCCTGGACCGGCAGCATGGACATCACTTGGAAATTTGTTAAAATACAGAATCCCAGGGCTCACACTCCAATGTCTTGAAACTCTGGGGTGAGGCCTGGCAACCTGTGTTTTAACAAGCCCTTCAGGTGATTCCAGTGATCCTGAATCAAGGATCTGTAGAGCAAGAAGCAACATGATAGAACAAAATGAGCACCGACCCAAGGGGGGATTCTAGGCTTACCTCCGGCACAAATCTTGCACAAATCTCTTAACCTCTCAAAGCCTCAATGTCCTTATAAGCAATACAGGGACAATAACACGTAAATAATTAAATGTTGTGATATGAGATCTTACGTACAGGGTTTGCATATAGTAGGTATTTAATATAAGTTACTTTCACTTCTCTTCCTATGTATCTCACTGGGTTGTGAAGACTAAATAAAATGATTGGAAGCAAAGGGCCTTGTGAATTGCCGAATGTCATAGTAATCTGAGGGACAGCTATTATCCTGAGTACAAACAGCCAGACTAGAGTCATATGCCTAGTATTCACAGGGCATTGTGAAATAGTTTATGCTCAGCACCACAGAATCTACAAACACAAATTCTGCAACAGAATACTGGCCTCTCACCTAAGGAGCTGGGAATACAATAAATGAGCCTCTTTTTTTCTCCTGTCTTCTGGTCAGGGAGCCACAGTGGCACAGTGGTTAAGTGTGTGGCTGCTAAACAAAAGGTCGGCAGTGCAAATCCAAGAGCTGCTCCTTGAAAACCCTATAGAGCAGCTCTACTCTGTCCTATAGGTTTGCTAGGAGTCAGAATTGACTTGACAGCAATGGGTTTGTTTTTTGTTTTGTTTTGTTTTTTAACTCTGATCAAGTCAGAATTAACTACTCACTGATCTTTGACTTTTAAGTTTTACTCTTAGAAAAGGATTATCTGAAATTTCTTCTAGCCACTGCCAACTGCAAACATTTGCAAAGCACCATGGACCTGGCATTAGGAACTCCCAGTGTATGACATCCAACTCAGAGCGGTTGTGGAGGGCTGAGATAAATGCAGGAACATTGTGAAGCCCGTTTCAGTAAAGAGAATTAGGAAATAGCTTTCTCTTCCTTCACACTTCCTAGCTGCTCACATCACTTTTCTCTCTCTCCTTTCACTCATTCTGCTCAGGAACCACTTTCCCCAAGGAAGGGAGGGATGGATGCAAGAAATAAGCAACACAAATATGCCAGACTGAGGTCTAAATTGCTAGCTCAAGAGGAGCAGATCAAGTATTTGACCCAACAGCGTCACTTTAAACATTTGTGTGAGGCCTGCGCGTGAGATGGAGTAATAAATGCTCTAGCAACCACTTGACTATGGAAGCCTAACACTCTGCAGTTCAGCGACACCCGTAGGGGGTGTGTTACCACTACACAAGGCTCCCCACGAGCAGTTCTTTAATATTTGTATCCCCAGAGCTTTGCAGAGGCCTGGCCCCAAGAGGCGCTAAAAAATGCTTACTAAATTGGACTGACAAATTGGAACTACCGTATTTAGGTACCAGGCTCTACGCAGCTGTTAATAGGTATTACTTTTCCAGTGAGGAAAGTGAGGCCAAGAGAGACCAAAAGTTCAAATCATTGAAAGAATGTAGCCCTTGATGCCACCTACCCAGAATGGGGATCCGTCCACCACCCAAGCCCTACTTGTCTCTATTCCCCCAGCACCTCTGCTCCACTCACACTAGTGTCCACAGATGTGCCCACATCTACCTCCCTGCCTTGTCTACCTGACCCCAGGCACAAGGTATTCTTCTCTCTCTGCCTGTGGAATTCCCACCCATAGCTCACAGCCCTTGGACTCAAAGCCAGTTCCTATCGCCCAGCCTCTTCTGAATTCTTTTGAACTCTATAGCATTTACAATCCGTATCACTCAATTGAGCACTTAACTATAGATGGCCTTCTACTTAGCGTTCATTGCTACACAGATCTCTGTTTTCTCTCCTGAGTCCAAAAATCCCTTGAGTGCAAAGACCAGGTATGAAATCCCAGCTTTCTCTTGCCAGCTGAACAGTCTTCAGCAGGTCCTTGCACTCGCTGAGGCTGTCTCCTCCTCTCTAAAGTAGAAAGGACAATAAAACTTGCTTTACAGAGCAGCTGGAAGGAGCAAGTGATGGCAGTGGAATTGCTCTGTGAAAGCCAGAGCTGCTGTCTTTAATCTTACCTTTGTTGTTCTTTTATTTCTGTGTTCCCCTCCCCCCCCACAGGTGGCATATAAAACAACAACAACAACAAAATTGTCATCCAGTTGAGTCCTACTCATGGCAACCCCACAAGTGTCAGAGTAGAGCTGTGCTCCACAGGGTTGTCAACACCTGTGATCTTTCAGAAGCAACTCACCAGGCCTTTCTTCCGAGGCACCTCTGGGTAGATTTGAACCTCCAACCTTTCAGTTAATAGACAAGCATATTACCCATTTGCACCACCCGGTCGAGTTGATTCTGACTCATAGTGACCTTATATGACAGGATAGAACTGCACCATAGGTTTCCAAGAAGTAGCTGGTAGACTCGAACTGCTGACCTTTTGGTTACCAGCTGTAATTCTTAACTACTGCACCACCAGTAGGTGACATATAAACCTGCTGCTGTCAAGTCAATTCCAACTCATAGTGACCCTGTAGGACAGAGCAGAACTGCCCCATAGGGTTTCCAAGGCTGTAATCTTTATGGAAGCAGATTGTCACGTCTTTTTCCTACAGAGCGGCTTGTGGGTTCAAACAGCCAATCCTTCCATTCGCAGCCAAGCACTTTAACCACCGCACCACCAGAGCTCCTGAGGTGGCAAAGGGGCATACTTAACACCCACTTAGTTGATATTACCATCACAAAAAAAACAAAAATTACCATCACATGCAGTCTTTAATGAGTGATGCTGCCTCCCTGGCACATACTTTTAATACTAAGGTGTCATGAAAATCACATTTACATCTTTGTCACAACAGTATAGACTGAATATACATTAGAATGTCACTCTGTCCTCTAACCATTTATCTGAACTGAACTGAGTTTTCTCAGTTGAGATAACTGGTTAGAGGACAGAGTGAAGAGCTGGTGCCCACTGCCTGTCTGCTCACCCTCTCCCCCACTGAGGTGCCACTGTGAGCACACTTATCCAGCCAGCAGTCTCTCCACTGCTGACCCCCAGGACCCAGGTCTCTCAGGCCCCTGTGTCACTGAGGAACCTTCACTCTCTTTATGGTCAAATGTCTCTTAGAAGGGATGGTAGACTCTGGAGCCTAGATGGGTACTTTCCTTCACAGATAACAGATTGGCCAGTAGTTTTTCCATATCCCATCTACATAAGAACAGTCAACCCTGACTTAATCATTCTCTTATTAACAGCGACAACTAATTTATTGAGCCTCTATTGTGTTCCAGGTACTATGCTAAGTGTTTCAATACATTATCTCACTTAATCCTCATTACTCTGTGAGTTTTAGTCTCCCACTCTCTTTATTGCTCTCTTTTTCTCTTTCTCTCAACAATTAAGCAATCTAAGGCTAGAAGGGTTAAAAACTTTTCTTGAATCACACAGCCAATAAATGGGCAGGATCAAAATTAAACTCAGGTCTTCCTGACAGAAGCATCCATGCTTTCCACTTCCTTTTTATCCTACACCCATTATATTGCTATATTTTAAAATCTCCTTTACCTTATATCCTTCATTAACTACCATGACATTTCAAAAGTGTGTAACTTCCTATTATAAAGGAGACAAAAAATTAAAAAAAAATTCCTTATTTACTTGCTCCCTCCATGAGCTGGCTGGAATTCAACACCCATCTGCACAGTGAGTTTGTAGAATACAGTTGAATGAAAGAGCCCCTGAGGAAAGTGGAAAAGGCAATGAGGAAGAAGAAAGGTGGGTGAGAGGCACTCAGTGGGACCAAGAGGTAAAGTGTCATAAAGTTGGGAAAAGTCTCTTCCAGGGCCCAATGTCCATCATCCTTTTAAAAGACACTTCACCAGAAAGGAAAGTGAGGTTCCCAAATGCCAGTTAACCAACAGGAGAGGCCTCTAAAATTTCACAGATCCCACTAAAAGCTGGAAATTCATAAGCAAAACAGGAAATAAATCACTACTGCCTAAACCAGTCAGACCCATACGGACAACAAAGGTCCCTGCTCATAAAAGACGTTTTACCGGTCCTTCCACCAACCAGGAGGCACCCAGTTTGAAAAGATACTAAGCAACATTCTTTACTGATCACTTAACATAAGGTCCTGTCTTGATGAAAGGCAAGTTGTTCTTTTAGTAGGGAAATCCCACATGGTAGCCACTTCAGTGCTCTTTCACCTACTCCTTGGGCTTTCCTTATCCAGGATACTAGTCGCCTCTGGTGCTCCTTTCCAGATGCCCACAGCTCCACTACAGGATTAACAAGAACCCCCCATGCCACCAAAAGATTTCAGCATTAGCAAATTTAATATAGCAGGGAGCAATTGCAATGTGCAGAGATTACCACAAGGAATATCAAAACTTTAGAACCTGGAAGGACCTAGCACATTTCACCTCCAAACACCTCATTTGACAGACAGGGAAACTTAAACCAGAAACGGTGGTGACTGCACAAGGTCATCTGTAAAGTCACTGGCAAAGCCAGTACTGGAGTCCAGGCTTCCTGACTCCCAGACCAGGGCTCTTATCATTAAATGACACAGGCTCCCTCTTTCCCGGGAGACTCTGCAGGCACGCCACGCCTGCCAGGACAAGCACACCCTACGAATCCCCATTCCAAACCTCTACAGCCTTGCTGAGTAGCAGCTCAAATTAGAAAGTCTTAGGGCAGAGTGCCCACTCTGAGGGCTGCTGGAACTGGAACAGGGGACAAGGATGGAGAGAGACGCGGGGGCGGGGTGCTACCGCGGTGACATCCCACAGGGGCTGGGAAAACTGGGTCCTAGGGGCAGTGGCGGCGAGACTGTTGGCTGGATCGGATGCTCACAGTGGCACCTCCTAATGGGGGAGGCAGTGAGCAGACAAGCAGTTGGCAGCCGCTCTAGAAGAGCCAGGAAGGGCTGGGCCCTGACGGGTAGGAACGCGCGGAGCATCCTGAGACCGAGCCGGTTCTCAGGGGCGCTGCCTAGCAGCATGCACCGGTGCCGGGCAAAGGCCAGCCGACCAGGATGCTCCGCCCGCCGACCAGAATGCCAGGTTCACCGTGAGGTGGCACGGGCGCCCGGCAGGGGCCGCGGCCCTCGCCAGCTCCAGTCCGCCGCCGCCGCCGCTCCCGCCCCCACGCGCGGCCTTACCGAGACACTGCCCCACCGGGGTACTGAACGGGTTCCCCAGGAGGAACTCCATCTTGGGTGGGGAGCCGGCTAAGGCCGTGTCTGCTGCCGCGGTCTCCGCTGTCCCCCAGTGTTGCTCCGGACCTGACTGACACTTGCCCCCGCCCCACCCTCAGGAACGTCGAGCCCCGGGCCCTCAACCCCACCCCCTTGTCGCTTCCCTATTGGGCAACGCCTGCGCAGCCCTCCTCTGACTGGCCTTACGTCCTCAGCGAAGCCCCACCTACCCCGCGGCTAGCGATTGGGCCGAAGAGCCAGGAGTCCCCGTCGGGCGTAGCGGCATCCCCCTTTGCCCGCCTCCGAACGTTAGGTTTTCCATTTTGATTCATCTAGATGTTGGTCAATCTAGAAAGTCCTTATATTATTGGATAAAATATGAGTCAATCATCCATCTAGGGGGCGGAGAGGAGGTGAAGCTAGGAAAATCCCCGCCCATAGAGCGTGCTGATTGGAGAGACGTTTGTTTTGTCTGCGCTTGGTTGGTGTGAGGAATATTTCCCCGCCTAGAAATTGGGTCAAGTGACCCGTCAACTTTCACCCAGGATGTCTACCTTTTGACTTCCCATAGCAACCGAGTGGCTGCGCTTGGTTCCCCTAGCAACCGGGCGGTGAGTCTGCTGAGTGGAGACAGCCCCGTAGTCGGTACCTGGAAAGGTGAGAGCGGGCAACTGCAACTCCGAGAAACCTCGAAGGGGCCAGACTGCGCCCCCTTTATGACTCTTTTCTGTGACCTTTTTCTCTGAATTAGCACACAGATCCCGTGCTTTTCAGGCCTTCGGATGAGTAAGAAATTGCTAAAGAAGCATCTCCTTAGGCATGAGCAGAAGGGATTTTTAAGGGAGGAATTGTTACATCCTCCCCGCCCCTTAGCCGTATCTCTTTCACAGAAAGAGAGGTATCCAGTCCACTGATAACTTCCTCCAGACGCCTTAACTCTCACCAAACTGTTTCATATTTTTATTCTTCATTCCAGTGCTGTATTATTAATGGGCTTTTATTAGGAATATAGATACCTGGGTTCCATGTTTATCTCTCTCAGTAGCTCATTGTAAGACTTTGGACCAGTTCCTTCCTCTACCAGAGTCACAGTTTCCCTGTCTGGGGAATAGAGACATTCGGATTCCCTTCTCTAATGGCCCCCAGAGCTGGCATGTAATTAAATAATGCATGTGCACTTAGCACTCAGTAAAATGGTTGATTTTCTTCCTATTAAGTCATGGCCAATAAACCAAAACCAAACCAAACCCATTGCTGTCTAGTCGATTCTGATTCATAGCGACCCTATAGGACAGAGTAGAACTGCCTCATAGAGTTTCCAAGGAGCGCCTGGTGGATTTGAACTGCCGACCTTTTGGTTAGCAGCTATAGCTCTTAACCGCTATGCCACCAGGGTTTCCAAGTCATGGCCAATAGGGGTTATATATTTTATATCCAATTGATCCCAGGTTGTTGTTTCCCAAGATAATTCTGGATCTGTATCTCTGTGAGGAGGCTACTCCATTGACAGTGGTGTAAAGTCCTTCACTGCTTTTCCTACTTACTACGTCTGGTCTTCACCAACAACTCTATCAGCAGGCAAACTAAAAGGCAAACCAGGTTGGGTAGTAAATTACTATAAATTACTGCAAATCACTCTGGCTGCAGTACTGAGATTGGTAAGTGTAGTGAGGCCTTTATCTTACTGTGTTTGCATCTTTGCGCTGACCCAAGAACAGGTGAGAAATCAATGTCACTGTGACAATGATAGACCACAGTGCCCCAGGTACGGTTGAGTAGAGATTAAGAAAATGGTCTCTGGAGTCATAGTCTCCTGCCTCTGCCATATAGTAGGTGTGTAAACTTGGCAAGTTACTTAACCTTTCTAACCAGGTCCAGCCTTTTTATCTGGAAACTGGAGATGATTACTCTTTCATATAAATTAAGTTCATAGAGATCTCTCACATTCACATCATCTCTCAGCTTACTACTCTTGCCACTCTCAGTACTGCAGCCAGAGTGAGCTTCTTAAACTTAAAATCTGACCATGTCACTGCACTTATGAAACCCTAGGAGCTTCCCAGGGGTTGTAGGATAGTAATAAAACTCCTGCAGCCTTTTCAACTTAACATCACTCCAGCCAAAGTGGAACAGGTCTTGTTCTCTCCCACCTCAGGGCTCCCACCATGCAGTTCCCTCTTCCTTCCTGCCTTTCCAATCTCAGCCCTGTCTCCTCTGGCCAGGCCAGGTGTCCCTAACGTATGCTCCCCTACTTCCTATTCTGACAAACTTGTCATAATTATAAGTAAATCTTTCTACGATTATTTGATTCATGTGTGAAACAGAGGTAAGAAGATCTGTCCATGTCATTTATGGCACATAGTAGGTACTCAGTAAACACATGTGAGCTAAATGAATGGCCACGTATTGAGTCCATTCCCAGCCAGCAACTTGGCATGCATTGCTTCTTTTAATCCTCATAAGCAAACATAAGAGGCAGGAACAGATGGGAAATTGAAGGTTTAGACAGGTGAAGTGAGTTGCCAAAGATTGCACGGACAGGATTCAAACTCTGCCTTGGTGTGCTTAACAAATAAGGACATAACAACTATACCACACTGCATAGCAATAGCTAGGCTTGACTGAAAGCAAGCTTGGCATATCACATGTTCCGGGCCTTGATAAAGAGAGAGTGATGAGAAGTCAGTCAAATTTTTGAAATCAGGATTAAAAACCATTTCCCAAAGTAGAGCACCTTTCTTTGAAAAAGCACAAACACTTTGAGGATGACATCTGTCTAACACAGCAAAGGCAAGTTGGTGGGAAGTTATGGGAAAACTGCTTCAGAAAAGTGGAGAAATGGAGAGAAGCCAAGGACTAGAAACACCTCTAAGGAGGAGGAGCCAGTGTTGAGAGCTTGGAGAAAGTGGGAAGAAAGGGATCAAAGTTTTGGAGAATGGAAGACCCAGGTTGAGGGGGCAGGTATGTCTCCTCCCAGGGCAGAAGGGAAGGATGCAGAAGGATAAAAGGCACAGGGACATTTGATCATGGACTACCTGTGAATGGAGAGCACATCATTGCATGAGCTGCATACAAGTGGATGTGGGGAGGCAGGAGGGCAGCCAGGCAGTAGATGCCTCCAGGATCAGGTGGCAGGTTTGCCGGGCCCACTCTGGGTTTGTGGTGGACACCACCTTCCAACGTCAGGAGTCTCTCTGGCAGGCTCAGTGGAGAGAGCAGAGGGCAGGGGACTCCAGGTCAAAGACCAACAGAACAAGAGGTTTGGGGGGCCCCAGAGGCAAAGTAGAAGGTAAAGCCAGCAGGGAGGTGAAAAGCTGGGAAGCCATGGTGGAAAGTACAGGGGGAGGATGGAGTTTCCATAGGGTTCAAGAGGCCACCCAGGGAGTTTCCAGCAGACTGCTGGAGAATGTGCCTTCACGGAGGGCCCAGCCCTTCCAGATGTCCTTGCCAAGGGGGTAGGGGGTAATGAGAAAGAGGCCGAAGCATCCCCATGTTTCCAGGGCTGGGACTCTATCCAGCCAGGAATAGCAGTTGGAGATCAGCCTGCAGTGTGACTAACCGAACTCACAGATCCCCACTTCTTTGGCAGCTTCATCTCAGCCAAAGACCTTTGGACCATTAGCAACAGAAAACTACTTGAGTTAGCTTAAGAAAAACAAACAAAACCATTGCTGTCAAGTTGATTCACTCATAGTGACCCTATAGAACAGAATAGAACTGCCCTATAGAGTTTCCAGGGAGCGGCTGGTGGATTGGAACTTCTGACCTTTTGGTTAACAGCTGAGCTCTTAACCACTGTGCCATCAGCTTAAGGAAAAGAGGACTCAGTGTAAACAATCAGGAAACTCTCTTGGAACCACCAAGAGCCAGCTCACCGCCAGGCCTCCCAAGGACCTGGTATGCCAGCAGGAAGAAGGTAGCATCTGTCCGGCCTTTTGTCTCTCTCTTTCTGGACAATCTGTTTCTCTTCTCCTTGCTCATCTGCCTCATTCCCCCTGCTTTCTCTACTTCCATGTGCTAGGCCACCCCACAGCTTCCCAGTTCCTCCCAGGGCAAGCAGTTCACTCTTACAGGTGCACTCAGCCCACAGCCCCATGTCCACCCTTCTTAGAGGGATCTATGGGGTTAGATGCTCAGAGCAGGGGGCTTCAGTCTGGTAAGGAACACAGTCAGAACATAGTGCCCAGAAGCCTGAGCAAGGATGGACACAGACAGCCCAAGGCCTGAGGCAGGGCCGAGGCCTGAGGAGAGCTAAGGTGTGGAGGCAAAGGAGGCCAGTGTAGACACCAGTCCTTGGGGCTGTGGGACCAAGTGGTGAACTGAGGCCTGGCATCCAGGCAGGTGCAGGAGCTGGGCGGGGGAGGGGGCAGGCCTTGGAGTGCCTGTGGCTGCCCCCATGTCCCAGGGCCCCTTTCGAGGAGCCCTAGCCATCCATGTCCTAAACAAAAGAAGTGGTGTGGAGGGCAGTGTGGTGTTTTTCAGGAGGTGGACAGGACGATGAACCGGCTATGCCAGTCGATGGAGCCGAGAGTGATGGATGACGACCTGCTCAAGCTGGCTGTGGCAGAGCAGGGCCCCCGCGAGGAGGCCGGGCAGCTGGCCAAGCAGGAGGGCATCCTCTTCAAGGATGTCCTGTCCCTGCAGCTGGACTTCCAGAGTGCGTACCCCTGGGTGTATGGTGGGAGGACAGGGCCCCCCTCCTGGGCAGGGCCGTCGTGCCTTCTCAACTCTCAACCTCTAGCCCAGATTCCCACACCAAGCCCCAAGCTCACAGGCCCATATCAGCATCACAGCCCCCTGGGTTTGAAAGCGCAAGAACAGCAAGGATGTTTTTAAAACACCGCCTTTCAAAAATGGACATCAAGTGTTGTTGTCTAAATGTCATTAGCATTGAGTCACTCTTGATTCAGATTAAGAACAGAGGAAATGATAAAACCGCCATCTCCATATCTAAATGAACCCCAAAGGCCATGCTATTTCCAGCACACACGCCATATAGGGTCCTTGGAGTGGGCGTCCCTGGCAGGCAGAACGTAGTGGGCGGCCCCAAACAGCCAGGATCCACAAGTGGGAAGCTTGGGGCGGAGGATCTGGCCCTGGGAACAGCTTCAGAGGAGGAATGACTGAGGGGGGCTCAGGGCCCTGAGGCAGGGAGACTCAGGAGTGACAGCTTGGCCTAGCGTCAAGATGTGGCCAAGGACCAGACAGACCATAGGGCCTCAGTTTCCCCATGCACAAAATGGGAATGGCTGTCGTTCCTGTTTTCCGCCTGGCTGGGAGATGGAGGCAAGACCATATGCACACAGGGCCCAGCTTAACGAGAACCCGCATGCACCGTGAGCCAGCTGAGCAAGTGAGAGAAAGCAGAGAAGAGGGCAGGGCCTGGAGCCTATGATAAGGCCATCACCGAGTGACCCTGGCTGCTTCTCATTCCTGCTCTGTCTTTGGCCCACTCTGGCCAGGTCACTCAGTCAACAATGAGGAATGACTGAGGCAGGCCTCTGCCCAGCCTTGGTCACAAAACCCACAGCCCCTCAGAGTGTAGCCTCAAGGCAGCTCATGACTGCAGGAGTGCCCCGCAGCTGAGAGGGGCCTGGTGCTTCCTGCCTTGAAGGGGTAAATGGAGTGCAGCTGGCTGGCACGCAGGAGGGGGCTTTAGGGTTGACTCCCTTCATTCCCGCCTCCCATACACTCAAACCTAAGGTTCACATAATCTTTATCACATGTCAGGTACTATTCTAGGCACTAGGGGTTCAACTATGAGCAAAAAAAAAGACAAAAACCATGACCTCAGGGAGCTGACATTCAGGTGGAGGAGGGAATAAATAAATAAGGAAAATATACTGTATGTTTAAAGTGGTGAGTGCTACAGAGACATGTAAAGCAAGGAAAGAAGGGGGAAGCTGGGGTGGGGTGCAGGTTTTATAGGATGAAAAGTCAGAGAAGTCCTCACCAAAAACGTGATGATTGAAAGAAGACTTGAAGGAGGGAGGAAGCCATGTAACTATTGGGGAAGTGGGCCAGGCCAGGGCAGCAGGTGCAGAGGCTGGGACAGCGGCCCCAGGCATTCAGGGAAGAGAGCAGAATGAGCCAAGTGGGACGCAGGAGAAGATGAGGCCAGAGAGGCCGGGGGCCAGGTCTGGGCATTTAGCTTTTATGGTGAGTGAAGTGGGAGCCACAGGAGGGTCCTGTGCAGAGGAGAGATGGGATAGGACTTAGGTTTTCACAGGCTCCCTCTGGCTGCCTGAAGATGGGCTGTGGGGCAAGGGCCACACCAGGGTCCAGGTGAGTGATGACACCTGGGGCCAGGGTGGCAACAGTGGAGTTGGATTCTGTATGTATTTGGGAAATTAAATTGCCTTCTATGGCGGTCCTGTCATGCTGGTAACTCGCTTAGAGCAAATCGTGTGTGGTGTTGGTGAATTGTGTTTTCGTGTATGGTTTTGTCCTCTCCGGTGAACTACTGATGCCCTGGAAAAAGCTGGCCTCTGGCACGTGTTGCAGAGCCCCAGGAGGGCAGGACCCCTAGGTAGAGTGGCATCTGTCTAAGATCCAGGCCAGAGCAGATGCTTGGAAAGACCAGACCGGGGGTACAGGTGCTGAGAACCTCAGGAGCAGCTTCAGATCCAGTAATGAAATGGTCACACTCTGGAAGCACAGGGTAGAAATGATGGCACATATCATTCTGTGAAATCTGGCCAGAAAACAGGAAGTGGGAGTCCAGGCACCAGCCTCACCCAGCCCTGGGAACCTGGGGGAGGAATAGCCAGGCAGTCCAGCAGTGGGTCCTATGTGGGTGGGCAGGGAGTATGGGGGTGCCTGGTCTCCCCCAGGACCTTCAGTGCCATGTTGGCAAGCCCAGCCCTCTGCCCCTCCTGCCTCCAGTGAATATTTATCGCACACTGCAGGTGCCAGGAGCGTTCTGGATGCTTGTGCTATAGCAACGAACAAGCCAGATGGGGCCTTTCTCAAGGAGTGCATTCTAGTGGGAGGAGATGGAGAATGAGCTGTCAACAAATAAAACAGCAATGTGGACTCAGCCAGCAATGCATGGAGAGTCCCTAAAACAAGTGGTGTAATGCATGGGACTGGCCACCACTTCCTAGGTGCATGACCTTGGCGAGGTGCATGGCCTCTCTGAGCCTCAGTTTCCTAATCTGTATAATGGGAAAAATAATAGCGCCTACAGTAAAAAAAAAAAAAATTTTTTTTTTTTTTTACTGTGTAGGGCTCACAGGTTGAAACGAGAGTGTGTATGCCCTCCAAACTTAGTGCTTGGCACTCCGTATACAGTAGTGACCCTCATTCAGCCCAGGTGAGAACAGCCAGGTGTAGAGACCTGCCTGGCACATAGTTGTATGCTGCCGTCGAATCGGCCCCCTACTTATGCTGCCCATGCACAATGGAAACGCTGCCCAGTCCTGCTCCCTCCCCATGATCATTTGCAGATCAGGCCATTGTGATCCATAGGGTTTTCATTGGCTGATTTTCAGAAGTAGCTTGCCAGGCCTTACTTCCTAGTTCATCTTAGTCTAGAATCTCCACTGAAACCTGTTCAGCAGTGTAGCAACACACAGGCTCCACTGACAGATGGGTGATGACTGCACGTGAGGTACATTGGCCAGGAATCAAACCCAAGTCTTCCACATGGAGGGCAAAAATTCTACCACTCAACCACTGGTGTTCCCTGGTACATAGTAGATGCACAAGAAAGACTGAATGAACATTGAAACTGAGGCCCAGAATGTGTGGTTAAGAGTATTTTTTAAACCTTTTTTTATCTCCATATTATTGCTTTTAATGAATACTTTCTAATTTTATAAGTTTTTGGAAATTATTACAAAATAAATATAGAAAGGAGGGCAAATAAACAACAGAGCTATATGTGACTTCTAGAAAAAACTAGGGGACAAGTTTAGGCCTCTAGAATTATATATATATAGTATATATTTTTGTATACTTATGTATTAATCAGAGCCCTGGTGGCACAGTGGTCAGGTGTTTGGCTGCTAACCAAAAAGTCGGCAGTTCTAATCCACCATCTTCTCCTTGGAAGCCCTATGGGGCAGTTCTGCACTGTCCTATAGGGTCTCTATGAGTCAAAACCAACTGGACGGCAATGGGTTTGTTGGTTGTTTTTTTAAATGTGTTATTCGGAACTCTAATTTTAAATTTTATTGTGGTAAAATATATATTACAAAAAATTGCTATTTTGACTCCTATTAAAGGTTTTCAAATAGATTTGTGTGAAATTTTTTGTGGTAGAATATATATAACAAAACATTTGCAATTTCAACCATTTTTACTGTATAACTGCATTCTAGATATTTCATGTAAGTAGGATCATACAATGTTTGTCCTTTTGGGACTGATTTTTTTCAGTCAGCACAGTGTTTTTAAGGTTCATCCATGTCGTATCATGCATCAGGGTTTCATTTCTCTTTGTGGCTGAGTGATACTCCATTGTGTGTATATACCACATTTTGTTTATCCGTTCATCTGCTGGTGGACATTCAGGTTGTTTTCATCTTTTAGCTATTGTGAATAATGCTGCAGTGAGCATTGGTGGACAAATGTCTATTTGAGTCCGTGCTTTCAAGTTGTTGGGGTATATAACCAGGATTGGAATTGCTGAGTCATGTAATTCCAGGAGCCCTCGTGGTGCAGTGGTTAAAGCACTCGGCTGCTAACTAGAAGGTCAGTGGTTCAAACCCACCAGCTGCTCTGCAGAAGAAAGGTGTGGTAACCTGCTTCTGTAAGGACTGCAGCCTTGGAAACTCTATGGGGCAGTTCTACTCTGTCCTACAGGGTTGCTACGAATTGGAATCAACTTGACAGCATTAGGTTTGGTGGTAATTCTGTGTTTCACTTTTTGAGGAACTATCAAACTGCTTTCCACAGTGGCTGCATTATTTCACATTCCTACCAGCAATAACGAGTGAGGGTTCCAATTTCTGCACGTCCTCACTGACAGTTATTTTGTCTTCTTCTGATAATAGACATCCTAGTGAGAGTGAGGTGATATCACATTATTGTTTTGATTTGCATTTCCCTAATGACTAACAAAGTTGAGTGTCTTTTCATGTGCTCGTTGGCCATTTGTATATCTTCTTTGAAGAAATGTCTATTCAAGTCCTCTGCCTATTTTTTGATTGGGTTGTTTGTCTTTTTGTTGTTGAATTTTAGGAGTTTTTTTTATATGTTCTGGATATTAAGCTCTTACCAGATACACGATTTCCAAATCTTTTCTCCCATTCTGTAGATTGTCTTTCTACTTTCTTGATAATGTCCTACAATGCCCCCCAATTTTTTTTTTATGAAGTCCAATTTATTTTTTTCTTTAGTTGCTTGTACTTTTAATGTCATATCTAAGGATCCATTGTCAAACACAATGTCCAAAGATTTACCGGTTTCTTTCTAACAGTTCTGTGTTCTTAGTTCTTATATTTAGATTATTGACCCCATTTTTAGTAAATTTTTGTATATGGTGTGAGGTAGGGGTACAACTTTATTCTTTTGCATGTGGAGATTCACGTGTCCTAGCATCATTTGTTGAAAAAACTATTCCTTCCCCATTGAATAGACTTGGCACCATGTTGAAAATCAGTTGGCAACAGATGGATTGGTTTATTTCTGGATTCTCAATTCTATTCCATTGGTCTATATGTCTATTCTTATATCAGTACCACACTATCTTGATTACTGTGTCTTTATAGTATGTTTAAAAATCAGGAAGTGTGAGTCCTCCTACTTTGTTCATCTTTTTCAGGATTGTTTTGGCTATTCTGGAACGCTTACAATTCCATATGAATTTAAGGATCAGCATTTCCATTCCTGCAAAAAAAATCTTTTTGGAATTTTGACAGGGATTGTGTTGAATCTGTAGATCGCTTTGCGTAGTATTGACATCTTAACGATATGTCTTCCACTCTATGAACATGAAACATTTTCCATTTATTTAAGTCTTCTTTAATCTCTTTCAGCAGAGTTTTATAATTTTCATTGTGTAAGTCCTTCACGTTTGTGGTTAGATTTATTCCTAAGTATTTGAGTATTTTAGATGCTGTTATAAATGGAATCATTTTCTTAATTTCCTTTTCAGATTGTTCATAGCTGCTATATAGAAACACAACTGATTTTTTTGTGTTAATCTTGTACCACGCAATTTTGCTGAATTCATTTATTAGCTCCAGTAGCCTTCTTGTGGAATCTTTGGGATTTTGTATGTAGAAAGTCATGTCATCTGTGAATAGAGATAGTTTTACTTTTCCTTCCTTTCTGATTTGGATACCTTTTATTTCTTTTTCTTGCATAGCTGCTCTGGCTAGAACTTCCAGTGCAATGTTGAACAGCAGTAGTGAAAGTGGGTACCTTATTTTTTTGTTTCCAATTTTACGGGGAAAGCGATCCATCTTTCATCGTTGAGTATGAGCTTCACTGTGGGTTTTTTTTTTTTTTTTGGTAAATGTCCTTTATCATGTTGAAGAATTTCCTTTTTACTCCTAGTTAATTGCCTGTTGTTGTCATGAAAGGGTGTTGAATTTTGTCAGATGCCTTTCCTGTATCTCAGAACTCTTTTGACTGCAAGTGACAGAAACCAAACTCAAACTGGCCTAAACAGGAAAGGGAAGAGAAGGAATTGGTTTCTGTAATGGGGGCAGGTGGTCTTTAGAAATGGCTGGATCCAGATGCTTAACCACTATCAAGTCTCTTCCTCTTTCTCTCTCTCTATTGTATGGAAGATTTATTCCATCCTCCATATAGAGACATTTGGTTTTGGGTTTTTTTTTTTTTTCCTACTATTTTTCTGCCTCTAATGTCCATGTAGGTACCTGTTTGAGTACATACACAATTGTGTCTTTGCGGACAGATTCCAAGTAGGTAAATTGCAGGGTCAAAGAGCACAAACATTAAACATTTTAGTACACATTGTCAGATCGCCCTCCAAATAGACCGAACCAATTGATTGACCCTCCTGTCAACCGTACACCTCCATCATCCCCCGCAGTGGACCCATTAGGTTTTCCTGTGGCCCTGGGCAACAGCACTTATCACAGCCCTCGCACTATTAGGGGCACAGGGCTCCTCAATGCCCAGCCCACAATGCCGGGCACCTGCGTACTTCAAGGTGGGGTGGGTGGGTTGTGGGACTTTAGGCCTCCCATACACTGGCATAAAACCTTAAGCCAAAGCTGTGACCTACCAAGGTGTCTCCTCCAATTATCTCAGACATCCTCCGGATAGACAACCTCTGGCAGTTTGAGAACCTGAGGAAGCTGCAGCTGGACAACAACATCATTGAGAGGATCGAGGGCCTGGAGAACCTCACCCATCTGGTCTGGCTGGGTAAGGCGCCATCTGTATGCCCGCCCAAATCTAAGATGATGCCCTGCCAAGGTCATTTCCTCCCCAGGGGACAGTAATTGTGCTGACCCTCTGCTGTTAGCCCACCATAAGCCTTGTGCAGCAGAGGCTTCTGTCTGCTGGGAACAAGAACACCATGAGTTGTTAAAGCTTGGGGTCTGAGCTGGGCAAAGCACAGAGGTGTTCTTGGATATGCCAGGAAAGAATATTCTACTCCAACGCACCCAGCCTCTCTGGGAGAGGGACAGAACAGCAGCCACAGACTCCTGTTTAACCTAAACTCAGATTGACAGCTAACTGTGGACCCCACCAGTCAAATCAAACCTGAAATAACCATTACAGCTGCTAATGTGAACTGAGCCCTCACATATGCTAAGCATGAGCCTATATGCTTCTAAATCCGTATGGCAGCCCCATTATAGGGATGAGAACACTGAGGTCATGGCAAGTAAGTGGGGGCATCAGGCTTCCAGCCCAGCCTTGTCTGACTCTAGAGTTGTGTCCCTCACTGCTAAGGCCACAGAGAAATTTGAATAACTGTCACCATCTGCTGGTCTTGTTGGGAGGCACCCTCACATCTGATGAGGGCAGGTGGGCACCTAACAGAGAGAAGGGAATGGGCCTAGGAGTTATTTTCTGTTTAGAACACTGTTTAGTGTTCTAGGGCCATCATAAGAAGTACCACAAATGGGGTAGCTCATAAGAACAGAAATTTATTGTCTCACTGTTGTGGAGGCTGGAAGTCCAAAGTCAGGGCCACTTCGACAGGGCTATGCTCTCCCCAAAGCTTCTAGGGGAAGGTGCTTTCTTGTCTCCCTGGGCTGTTGTAGCTCCAGGCATTCCTTGGCTTGCAGGTGTGTCTTCACGTGGCCATCCTTCCTCTGTGTGTCTGTGTCTCTTCTCCTCTTCTATAAGGACATCACTCAGATGGGATTAGGACCCACCCTACTCTAGTGTGACCTCATGTTAACTGATAACATCTTCAGAGACCCTCTTTCCAAACAAGGTCATGTTCTCTGGTACCGGGGGTTAGGGCTTCAACATATCTTTTAGGGGGACACAATCCAATCCCTAACATGGTCTCATTGAACACCTACAACAACCCTAAGAGATGGATCTCTGTTATAATCCCATTCTACAGATGAGGAACTGAGGCTCAGAGAGGCCAAGTCACTTGGCCAAAGCTATGCAGCCAAGAGTAGCAGAGCTGGGACTCAAATGCACACCTGTCTGACCCTAAAGCCCACATTCCTTCTGGTTACAGGGGTACCCCAGGGCATCATACCTCATGATTTGCCAAACACACTCAGTAACATCTGTGCTGATGTTGCAAGCCAGCAGCAACCCTGTAGGCAGACCTTACTGAGCCATCTCACAGGTACAGAAAGTGAACCTCAGAAAGGCTGGCTGGCCTGACATAGTCACCAGCCCGATGTAGCAGAGGCAGACCACAGCCAGGCACCCCCTTCCCCACCATAGCCCACCTTCATCACCAGAGTCATCTTCTCTAGAAGAGATCCGGACAGTGGGCCTGGGATTGTCATTGCAGTTGTTGTGCAGCCCTGACCCTGAGCCATGTGCCTCTCAGGAAGGCCATCTGACCCCATGATTTGCAGCAAGAGCTAGCAGGCCCAGCAGTCACTTGGACACACAGTCAATGCCATGTGTCCACAGACAGCCCCTGCCAGTCTGACTACCCAGAGAAGGACTTGGTTTCTCCCCTAACAAAAGCCTGTCTCCCTACCAACTAAAGCCCCTGCACCCAGACAGGAAGTCGGCCCTGCTCCCAAGCCTCTCAGCAGTGGAAGTGCATGTTCCCAAAGGTGGCTTGATGCCCAGTACTCCCTGTTATGGGGTAAGGGAGCAGAAAGAGGATGTGCTGGGAGTGAGAGGTTACGCTGCCTTCCTCAGGGGAAGTTCTAGGAGCAGGACTAGTCATCTGGCAACCCAACTATAGCCAGAAAGAGCTGGGTGACTGGGATCTAGGGGGTGCTCTGATGATTCAGCACAGCCCCCACATCTCCAGGCACAGCCAGCTGCCACGGAGCTGGGGGTCCTGAAGCCACTGGCATTGGTTCTCAAAAAGCCAAGCTCACACAGCTCTTTGCAGATTTGCATTCAGGGACGTCAGGGTAGAAGCTTGAAATTGGCTATGGCGGGAGTGTTTACACCACAGAAATTAGCAAGTGTTGCAAATTAGGGCTTTCTCTCCTAGTTATTACACATTTACCAGCATACCACTAGTTCTGGGGGATGGGAGGGTAAGCCACCAAAGAAGAGACCCTGGTGGCCTGGTGGGAAAGGAAGTGTGCAGGCTGGGCATTTGGTGGACCCCAGTTCAAATCCCAGCTCTGACATGAACTGATTCTGCACAAGTCATTTTACCTCTCTGAACCTCAGCTCCTGTGTGTGCCGTGTGACCTTGGGGATATTACCACTCTCCTCTGAACCTTGGGTTCCTCATCTACGAAATAGTTGCTCATCCACCTAGTGATGATTACCATACTGTGAGGATTGAATAGGTAATACTTGCGTTATGGATTAAATTGTGTCCCCAAAAATATGTATTGTAAATCCTAACTTCTATGCCTGTAGTTGGAAACCCTGGTGATATAGTGGTTAAGAGCTATGGATGCTAACCAAACGGTCAGCAGTTCAAATCCACAAGGTGCTCCTTGGAAACCCTGTGGGGCAGTCCTACTCTGTCCTATAGGGTCACTATGAGTTGGAATCGCCTCGAAGGCAACGGGGTTTTTTTTTGTTTTGTTTTCGTTTTTTATGCCTGTAGTTATAATCCCATTTGGGAATGGGTTGTCTTTGTTATGGTAACAAGACAGGATTAGTGTAAGGTGTCTGTTGAGTCAATCTCTTTTGAGATATAAAAGAGATTAAACAGGCAAGCAAGAGAAGCAGGAATGGGGAAGAGAGATGCCAAGCACATGAAGATCAGGGGCAGAAGTTCAGAAGAGACAAGGACCTTCCTCCAGAGCTGACAGAGAGAGAAAGCCTTCCCCAAGAGCCAGCACCTGAATTCAGACTTCTAGCCTCCTCGACTGTGAGAAAATAAATTTTCTGTTTGTTAAAGCCATCACTTGGCTGAGTGGACACGGGAATACAGGGTGGAGAGAAGGAGTGTGCTGTCTCATTAGGGGGAGAGCCAAAAAAACCCAAACCCACTGCCGTCGAGTCGATGCCAACTCATAGCGACCCTACAGGCAGAGTAGAACTGCCCCCACTGAGTTTCCAAGGAGCGCCTGGTGGATTCGAACTGCCGACCTTTTGGTTAGCAGCTGTAGCTCTTAACCACTACGCCACCAGGGTTTCCAGGGGGAGAGCAGCTGGGAGTATATAGCAAGGTGTGTATAATATTTGTATGAGAGACTGACTTGACTTGTAAACTTTCACTTAAAGCACAATGAAAATAAAAATAAAAAAAATTTTAAGTGCCTTAAAAAAAAAAAAAAAGCCATTCACTTGTGGTATTTCTGTTATAGCAGCACTGGATACCTGAGATAGCATGTAAAGAGCCTGGCATAGAGAAGGGACACTAAATTAGTAGTCTCAGCTGCCATCAGGGAAGTGACATCTCCTAATCACAGCCCATCAGCATCACCTGATTACAGAGGAGGCTAAAGTAAGATGTGGTTAAACTGTTCCCACATCACCTTGTAAATGTGGTTGCTCGCAGTTATCATCATGAGATTTCCAAGCTCAGGACAAATTCCCTGTTTTGACCTCTGGGCCACTGGTGTTTCAGAATAGAATTGCAACCCGGAACCTCCACGAACCCTGAGAACCTGTGGTGGGACAAAAAGTACTTTTATTCACAGAGGTTGGAGATTTGAGCTGGGAGGATTCTGAGGTCTCTATAGGTGTTGAGAAGGAGCCTAAGCCAGCTGTGAGGTAGCAGGAGAGCCTGGCCAGCCATGAGTCACAAGAGGACAAGATGAACTCTGGTACCACCATTGTTAGCTGGGTGATTTGGAGCAAGTCACAAAGCCTTTCTGAGCCTCAGCTTCCAGCTTGATAAAATGGTGAGGGAGACTCCAAACCACCACTCGAGTTGTTGTTGAGGTGCACACCCACTCACTCTATAAAGTGGTCAATGCTGAGCCAGTGGGAGGTGGTGGTACTGGGTACCCATGGGTATAAGGGAAGAGAACTCTACAGTGGCCTCCCCCTGGGAAATGCACATGAGCATTTTCATCTCAGAACAATGATGTGTGTTCCCACTCAGAAAGACGATGGGGCCGGGGTTCTGGAGCAGAACTGGAGAAGGTGGTAAGAATGTGGAGCCACAGGAGAGAATCTATGCAAGGCTCCTAGAAACTCACCAACCACCCAACAGTGAGTCTAGTCTTGGCCCCACAGCTCGACCTAGAACTCACCAAGCATGAAGGAGCCTGGTGACTTTACTTCAGGACAGTTCATCCCTAACCCAGCCATTCCCACCTCCTAGATCTGTCCTTCAACAACATCGAGACCATTGAGGGGCTGGACACACTGGTGAACCTGGAGGACCTGAGCTTGTTCAACAATCGCATCTCCAAGATCGACTCCCTGGATGCACTGGTCAAGCTGCAGGTGCTGTCCCTGGGCAACAACCAGATCTTCAACATGATGAATGTAAGTGGCCAGCAGCAGTGGTGGGTACCAGGGGGACTGGGCTGAGGGTGGGCCATAGAACAGCTGGGGCTGCTGTTGGTGGTGTTCGTGCCAGGGGCCATGTAGGACTGGGGTTCCAGGTATTCCCTTTTCTTCAAAAAGCCAGAAATCTAGGTTGTTCCATGAGAGACTTGGTAAGGTTTAAATACCACGCTTACATTTCTAATCCTTAGAAGCGAGAGACACAGTAGCTGCAACAGTAGGCTCAAACATAGCCATGATTGTGAGGATGGCACAGTGCCGGGCAGTGTTTTGTTTTGTTGTACATAGGGTCGCTAGGAGTTGGAACTGACTTGACAGCACCTAACAACGATAACAACAACCCTTACAACAACACTGTTAAGCCAATATTATCACTCTCAATTTTCTGGGAAGCAAATTGGAGCCCAGAGCTTAACCCTTACAACAACACTGTTAAGCCAATATTATCACTCTCAATTTTCTGGGAAGCAAATTGGAGCCCAGAGCTTAAGTAACAAGTGAAGGCCACATGGTAAGTGGCAGACTAAGGATTCTATTTGCATAATATACAGTGAAGACTGTGAGAGCTGGAACTTGACAGGACTGCCTTGTTTTTCCGGCTCTGCTAAGTCTTTTGCCTTTGAGAAGGTGCAGTCTTACCACTTTTCTGTTGATCATTTTAGTGAAAAATATTTGAGTTTTGCTTCTCTGACAGGTTTCTGCCTCACACAGTTTCCAGGTTTTGCAGGTTTTACTATCTATCATAGTTAGTATGTTATATAGCACAATTGTATTTATATATATAAAACAAGGTGTTAAAATTGAGTTTTACACTACCACAAGAAACCAAAAAGTGCTACATAAATGGAAAAACATACAATGCTCATGGATAGATAGACTCAACATTGTGAAAATGACAATTCTACCCAAAGCAATTTATAAATACAATGCAATCCCTATCCAAATACCAGCAACATTCTTTAAAGAGATGGAAAAACTAATCATTAACTTTATATGGAAAGGGAAGAAGCCCCAGATAAGTAAAGCACTATTGAAGAAGAATAAAATAGAAGGACTCACGCTACCTGACCTCAGAACCTACGATACAGCTATGGTAGTCAAAACAGCTTCTGTCTGGAGGGGAGATGAGAGAGCAGACGAGTTCGGAAGCTAGCCAAATGGACACGAAAATGGAGAGTGGAGAGAAGGGGTGTGCTGTCTCATCGCGGGGGAGACGCACTAAGATTATAGAGCAACGTGTATATAAATTTTTATAGGAGAGACTGACTTAATTTGTGAACTTTCACTTAAAGTACAATAAAAATTAAACAAAAAAAGCCTGGTACTGGTACAATGACAGCTGCATTCACCAATGGAACAGAATTGAGAATCCAGATATAAATCCAACCACCTATGGTCACCTGATCTTCAACAAGGACCCAAAGCCCATCAAATGGGGAAAAGACAGTCTTTTTAACAAATGGTGCTGCAAAACTGGATGTCCATCTGCAAAAAAATGAAACAGGACCCATACCTCACACCATACGCAAAAACTAATTCAAAATGGATTAAAGACCTAAATATAAAGCCAAAAACTATAAAGAGCATAGAAGAAAAAATAGGATCAATACTAGAGGCCCTAATACACGGCATTAACAGGATACAAACCATAACTAACAACACACAAACACCAGAAGAAAAGCTAGATAACTGGGATCTTCTAAAACTAAACACTCATCAAAAGACTTCACCATAAGAGTAAAAAGAGAACCTACAGACCTGGGAAAAATTTTTTGGCTATTACAAATCAGACAAAGATCTAATCTCCAAAATCTATGAGAAAATCCAACACCTCTATAACAAAAAGATAATCCAATTAAAAAATGGGCAAAGGAAATGAACAGACACTTCACCAAGGAAGACATTCAAACAGCTAAAAGACACATGAGGAAATACACACGATCTCTAGCCATTAGAAAAATGCAAATCAAAACCATGATGAGATACCATCTCATCCCAGCATTACTGGCAGAAATCAAAAAACAGGAAATAACAAATGTTGGAAAGGCTGCTGGGAGATTGGAACTCTTATGCACTGCTGGTGGGAATGCAAAATGATACAACCATTCCTTAAAAAGCTAGAAATAGAAATATCATATGATCCAGCATTCCCACTCCTAGGAATATACCCTGGAGAAACAAGAGTCATCTCACGAATAGACATATGCATACCCGTGTTCATTGCAGCATTGTTCACAACAGCAAAAAAGATGGAAACAACCTAGATGTCCATCAACAGATGAATAGATAAACTGTGGTACATATGCACAGTGGAGTACTACACAATGATAAAGAACAATGATGAATCTGCAAAAGCATCTCACAACGTGGATGAATCTGGAGGCATCAAGCTGAGTGAAATAAGTCAATCACAAAAGGACAAATATTGTATGAGGTCACTACTATAAAAATTCCTGAAAAGGTTTACACACAAAAAGAAACAATCTTTGATGGTTACAAGGGAGGGGAGGGGTGGGGATGGAAAAACACTAAATAGACAATAGGTAAGTGGTAACATTGGTGAAGGGTAAGACAATACACAATACTGGGGAAGCCAGCACAGCTTGTACAAGATAAGGTCACGGAAGCTCCATAGACACATCCAAACTCCCTGAGGGACTGAATTGCTGGGCTGAGGGCTGTGGGGTCCATGGTTTTGGCGAACATCTAGCTCAGTTGGCGTAACATAGTTTATAAAGAAAATGTTCTACATTCTACTTTGTTGAGTAGCTTCTGCGGTCTTAAAAGCCTGTGAGTGGCCAAGATATTCCACTGGTCTTACCCCTTCTGGAACAAGGGAGAATGAAGAAAACTAAAAACAAGGGAAAGATTAGTCCAAAGGACTAATGGAACCACATCTACCACGGCCTCCATCAGACTGAGTCCAGTACAACTGGATGGTGCCTCATTACCACCACTGACTGGTCTGACAGGGATCACAATAGAGGATCCCAGACAGAGCTGGAGAAAAATGTAGAAGAAAATTCTAACTCACAAAAGAAGACCAGAGTTACTGGCCTGACAGAGACTGGAGAAGCCCTGAGAGTATGGCCCTTGGACACCCTTTTAGCTCAGTAATGAAGTCACTCCTGAGGTTCACCCTTCAGCCAAAGATTAGACAGGCCCATAAAACAAAACAAGACTAAAGGGGCACACCAACCCTGGGGCAAGAACCAGAAGGCAGGAAGGGATAAGAAGAGTGGTAATATGGAACCCAAGTTTGAGAAGGGAGAGTGTTGACATGTCATTGGGTTGTTAACCAATGTCATAAAACAATATGTGTACTGTTTAGTAAGAAATAATAAGTTTGTCCTGTAAACCTTCATCTACAGTATAATAAAAAAATTATAGAGATGTTAAAAAAAAAATTGAGTTTTAACAGTGCCCCAGTACAATGTCTGGCACATAATAAGAGTTTAGCCAGTGCCTTCTCTACCCATTATACTACCCAAAGAAATAGTAAACAAACCAGGAAGATTCATAATATTTTTGTCTGATGCTTCCATTAACTTATTTGCGTGATGTGAGAATTGGAGGATAACCTATCGACTTCCTTTCTTTACAGATTCTGGCAATGATCCCTATAAACATCCAAAACTGCGTTGATTGAGGTTGTTACAGGTCAATATATTTTTTGCAAATAGCAAAAATAAAATAAATAAATACCACACTCATTGCAACAAAACATTGAGGGCCAGTGGGTACCAGTCACACTGCTTTTTCCCTAAACCCCACGCTCATTAACAAACATCCACTGAGGTGAGGGCCTATGGGATATGGGGCATGTGTACTGGGCTCAGTGGATACAGAGATGAACAAGGTATGGCCCACCTAATGAAGACACAAGGTAGCCAGGAACCAGTGTCATAAGGAGGAGTAAAGCAAGGCCTGCAGGTGGAGGGAGGATACCTGGGGGACCAGGTCTGTCCATGTGAGGTGCAGTGGACATTGGTTATCTTGGGGAGAGGAAAGCTGCCCTCCTGCATCCTCTGCCCACACCCTCACCAGGCTCATCAGTGAGATTTCTGCATCTGAGACCTTGAATCTTGGGGTCTAGGCAAGCCAGACAAGGAACAGCTGGGCAGGCTCATGGCAGCTGGGCTGGGGCTGAGAGCCTGGGGGCTAGGGGTATAGCAGCATCTGTGGACCCTGTGTCAGACGTGACCCCATGATGACCTTATCACACTGCTTTTGGGCCAGGACCATGTTCTTCAGCCTGTTCCCCAGTTCCAGGCGCGCCTGATATCCTTTCAAGGGTCCTTTTCTGCTTAGGTCAGTCAGATGGCCTGGGTTCACCTCTCAGCTGCACACACCTCAGCTGCACACTTGACCTTTCTGTGACTCAGTGTCCTCATCTGTAAGAGGGACAGCATGGGTATACCCTGCCTTTCAAGGCTGCCCCAGGGGCTCATGAGAGAATGAGGGGCTGGCTGGAGTAAGTTCTCCACAAACAGAGAATATTGTAGCTGCGATCACTCCTAGGAGGGTGTTGGGCGTGAAGGTGACTTTGGATCTGATTCAATGAAATGTTAACATTTTACCAGCCAGCAGAAGGAAAGGCTTCCCAGGAGGAGGGAAAAGTGTGAGCAAATTCTGAAGGAGAACTTGAGAATGCCAACCTGGCCAGGGTCGTTAGGACCCCAAGATCCCTGGAGAGCTGGAGGGTATGCAGACAGGGGGCCAAGGACAGGAATTGGGGCCTCAGCGCAGACCCCTTGAATGGCATCAGAAGCACTGGGGAGCCATGAACGCTTTTGAGCTGGGGTGTGTTGGGGCAGGTATGTAATTCAAGGAGGAAACCTGGGGACAATGAGGGTGGGCTTGCAGGGGCTTTGAGTGAGGGTGACCAAAGGCTGGCTCCATCAGAAGGAAGAAGACTTGCAAGTAACAAGCTCAGCCCAGCTGGCTGAGTGCAAAGCCGAGATGAGGCTGGTGCCACTGGCTGTTGGGGTGGTCTCCCAAAAAGCTGGAGGGAGTGAGGGGGAGAAGGAAGACCAGTATCCAGGTGTATTACTGAGGTTGCTGCTGGAGGTGATCGGGGCTCAGAAACATCCAGAATGTCTCCCAGACTTGAACCCCTGCAGGCCTGGAGCCAGGGCATTTACCCACCACCCCTGTTCCTCAGGGGCTGAGGGGTACCCCAGGAGTATTAACCCTCCTGCTGGGCTGGGTGGGCTTCGGTGGCTTCAAAGCTGCCTCTGAGGCCAAAGTGGGACAGCTGGGGAGCTGTCAGCAAGTCTTTAACAGCAACAGCCAGGCCCTGATGCTGAGGAAGGTTGGTGGCACAATGGTTGGCCTTGCAAGGAGGGGTGGGCTCCAGGCCTAAACATCAGTGATCTTTAAGGACACAGGCTCCTCTCTGCCCTCAGCACAGGCAGCTCCTCACTGCTGCCAGCCAATACCCTCAAGGCCACATGTAGCAGAAGTGAGGGAAGGTGGGGGAGGGAGAGAGACAGATATCCCCTCAATGGGAACTGAGAGCCCTTCCCTTTAGTCGGGTTGGGCCATCTTCGGGACCCCACCCACCCTGAGAACAGCACCTCAGGGCTGGGCTGGGCATCCGCTGAGTTATCATAGGTGTTCAGCCTGTCCAGGGCAAACCCTGCAGACGTTTGGCCTCAAAAGTCTGCAAGATCGGAAGATGAATGGTCTAGGCCCACCAGCCTTCTTTAGGGTTCAAGTTCTGATTGTTCAGTTTGCTGCTTTGCAGAGGTGGAACAGCCACATGCCCCCCACCCTCACCACGGGCCACTGAGTGAGGCACGGAGGGTAGGAGAACTGAGCGGGGGCTGCGAACTGGGGTTGGCCTGTGTTCATACCTCAGCACTGCTGCTACCAGCCATCTGAACTGGGCCAGTGATGCATTCTGGGTGCCCAGGTACTCATCAGTACAGTAGGAATGATAATAGTTCCTACCATGAAAATCAATTAGAGAGTGTTAAGGGCCAATACAGGGCCTAACACATGGTAGGTACACAGGAAATGATAGCCATCAAGAAGTTTCCAATCAAAGGTTAACCGCAGACAGCCCCAAATCCTACAACTCAGAAGTATTTCTGAGCATTTGGCAGGTTTTTCTGCCTCGGTGAGTCCAATATCTGAGAGCCTAGGTGTCAGTGACTCCCTTTTGGATGTCTTGTGATGTCAAGCCTTTGGACATGTGCATTTAAACTTTGGTGACTGTCTTAGTCATCTAGTGCTGCTGTAACAGAAATACCACAAGTGGATGGCTTTAACAAAGAGAAGTTTATTCTCTCACAGTCTAGTAGGCTACGAGTCCAAATTCAGGGTGTCAGCTCCAGGGGAGTGCTTTCTCTTTCTGTCAGCTCAGGAGGAAGGTCCTTGTCATCAATCTTTCCTTGGTCCAGGAGCATCTCTGCGCAGGAACCCTGGGTCCAAATTACATGCTCTTCTCCCGGTGCTTCTTTCTTGGTGGTATGAGGTCCCCGTGTCTGTCTGCTCGCTTCTCTCTTTTATATCTCAAAAGAGATTGGCTTAAGACACTACCTAATCTTGTAGACCTCCTCATCAGTATAACTGTCGCTAATCCATTTTATTACATCATAGTGATAGGATTTACAACATATAGGGAAATCACATCAGAAGATAAAATGGTAGACAATCATACAATCATACAAGGGAATCATGACCTCGCCAAGTTGACAGATATTTTTCGGGGACACAATTCAATCCATGACAGTGACCTTGTCAAATTGCCTCTGTGGAAGTGGAACCATTTACAAACCCACCAGCCATTATGAGTAGACCTGCTTCCTTCACCCTCTACAGCACACAAGGTTATCAAACTTCTCTTTTACCAATTTGAAAAGTGGAAACTGGAATCTCTCTGAGAGATCTCTTAAAATTAAAGCAGCTCCTGTACCCCTTCCATACACACTTAAAAATCTCCAGTGGCTCCCATTGTCCTGAGATCCAAATTCAAACTCTGGACCACCAGACCCCATGAGCCCATGGGCTCATGCACCAGCCCTGCCCTCATCTCCAGTCTGTCTTGAGTCCCCTCACCCACCTCATCCCTGTGCTGCAGCCTCTGGCTTTCTCATAGAGAGCTCTACCCATCCACAGGCTGCAGCCCAGGCCTCTTTGTAGCTCCTGGTCCTGGTGAGTTCTGTCCTGCCCCAGGGCCTTTGTCTGTGCTGTTCTTGCTTCCAGGAATGCACTTCCCTCTGCTCTCCATATCCGTGGCTGGCTCCTTCAGGTCTCAGCTTAAACGCTACCTCCCCAGAGAGACCTTCTTTGTGTTCCCTAACTAAAGAAACCACTCTGCTCTTTCTCTTACAGCACCATATACATGTTCCTTGTAGCGCTCACCCCAAACCTTATGCTCTTACCTACTTTTAAAATCTGGTTGTCCTCTGCCCCTAGAATGTAAGCTCTTGCTACCAGGCAGGGACCACGTGGGCTTTCTTCCCTGCTGTGTCCCCCAGGCCTGGCACATGACTGCAGCCTGGTCAGCTTTATAATGCTTGTTGAATGAATAACAAATGATTGAAAGGAGTACCTTCAGGAAAGGAGATTAGGTCTGTTTTTTATCTTTTGCAAAGGTCAGTGTCTAGGTGTTCAGAAGGTGAGAACGAATAAAACGTCAGCCATCTTATTAATTTTTCCCCCGTTTCACTAAAAATAGAATATAGGAAAAATGAATGGCAGTTAGTAGAATGTTATCCAGTTAACCAAGGTTAATTTTAAGTTGGCTTCCACTTAATGTAAGAGATTTAGATCTTTCTCAGGGCTTTACAAACTAGAGAGGCAGTGCCTATTCCGAGTCCCTGCTAAATAATAAGATCAACTACCAGTTGAGTGCTTATTAGGTGCCAGGTGCACTTCTAAATGCATTTCATAGTTTATTTCATTTGGTATTTATAATACCTATAAAACACACAGCATTTTTTTTTATAATTTTTATTGTGCTTTAAGTGAAAGTTTACAAATCAAGTCAGTCTCTCACACAAAAACTCATATACACCTTGCTACACACTCCCAATTACTCTCCCTCTAATGAGACTTTTCACGTCTCTTTTCATGTCCATTTTGCCAGCTTCTAACCCCCTCCAGCCTCTCATCTCCCCTCTAGGCAGGAGATGTCAACATAGTCTCAAGTGTCCACCTGATCCAAGAAGCTCACTCCTCACCAGCATCCCTCTCCAACCCATTGTCCAGTCCAATCCATGTCTGAAGAGTTGGCTTTGGGAATGGTTCTTGTCCTGGGCCAACAGAAGGTCTGGGGACCATGACCAGTGGGGTCCTTCTAGTCTCAGTCAGACCATTAAGTCTGGCCTTTTTATGAAAATTTGAGGTCTGCATCCCACTGCTTTCCTGCTCCCTCAGGGGTTCTCTGTTGTGTTGCCTATCAGGGCAGTCATCGGCTGTAGCCGGGCACCATCTAGTTCTTCTGGTCTCAGGATGATGTAGTCGCTGGTTCATGTGGCCCTTTCTGTCTCCTCATAATTGCCTTGTGTCCTTGGTGTTCTTCATTCTCCTTTGATCCAGGTGGGTTGACACCAATTGATGCATCTTAGATGGCCACTTGCTAGTGTTTAACACCCCAGACGCCACTCTGCAAAGTGGGATGCAGAATGTTTTCTTAATAGATTTTATTATGCCAATTGACTTAGATGTCCCCTGAAACCATGGTCCCTAGACCCCTGCCCTTGCTACACTGGCCTTTGAAGCGTTCAGTTTATTCAGGAAGCTTCTTTGCTTTTGGTTCACACACAGCATTCTTATACCCTGTTTTATGAACAGAGACATTGGCCCTCACAGATGTTAGATAATTTGCCCAAGGTCTCACAGTTAGGATATGAGCCCAGGTCTGCTTGATTCCTTGGAGTCTGCCCTTCCACCCAGAGCCCCCTTACCTGTCGCTCCACCCAGTGAGTGCTGGGCGGAAAGGCTTCCAGGTGTGCCTGCAGCCCAGTGACAAGAAGGCAAACGGGGCCTTTTCTCTATCTCCTCCCCAGGTCATCTACCTGCGGCGATTCAAGGACCTGCGGACACTCAGTCTCTCTGGGAACCCCATCTCCGAGGCGGAGGATTACAAGATGTTCGTCTGTGCCTACCTTCCTGACCTCGTGTACCTGGACTTCCGGCGTATCGACGACCTCACGGCAAGTGTCTCCCTCCCCCTCAGCCACCAGATTATGAGACAGAGCCTTTGGGCCCAAGTTCACGGGGAGAAGGCACTGAGCAGGAGCTCCCCATCCCTCTTCAGAGTGCTTTGTGTCTGCCCTATCAGAACCATTCCCCAGAGTCCTCACGGTCACTGCCAAGTGTGTGCTCGCAGGCCTGGCCCCTCCCACCCGTGATCTCAGGGCCCCTCACAGCCTTCGCAGTGTCCGCTTTCCAGATGCAGAAACTGAGGTGGCCAAAAGAGGGCCAGCCACTAACCCAGGGTCACCAGGAGCCACACCCAGTTCCCTGGCCCCAGTCAGCCTGCTGGCACCTCACACACCTAGCCCCTGCATTGTTCTTTGCTGCGTCTATCCCAGCCTTTGAAGTGAGCTCTGCCCTCACACCAGCTCACTAATGAGGTGGCTGATGCCTGGGCCTCATGACTCACGGGTAGCCTGGGCCCAAAGCCAGGTGTCCAAAGCCAGTCGCACTCTGGCCCCTTTCATTGTGTCTCTGCCAGAGCACTGTTTGCAGCATGGTCTGTCTGTGGCCACTTTCTCCTTCAGAGAAAAGAAAAAAGGCCAGCACAACCATGAAGCCTTGGGCGGCAGGGCCGTGGTATCCCTGGTGCCAGGTGCGGGGAACCGAGGACCGCACACCCTGCTGCTCTTCTTGCAACACCTTCGGGAGAAGGGAGACTGTGTTGGGGACACTAAGGGATTCAGAGGCCAGCCCTAGTCTTCGCCCTAGCCCTGCACAGCCTGGGCCCCAGAGCAGCCCCCACAGTGGACGAGGGTGTCCCAGGTACAGTGACCCCTTCACCAGCACCTCCTCAGGAAGTCCATGGGATAGGTCAGGGCCAGAGAGCTGCCCCTTCGCTGACCGTGGGGTCTCTCTCCTGTAACAGTCTGAGAATCTGAGGTTTTGAATACTAAGACTCTTGAGTCTTGTTTTTTTTTTTTTTTTTTTTTTCATTTAGATAATTATTTTAAAGGCAGCATGGGCACAAGTGCTTGGGCTAGTCAAAGATCTGTTTGGGTGAGTTTTGCTTGTTACGAAACCATGGGACATCCCGACACTGCAGTTACCGGAGCGCCTTCCCAGGCACTCTCCTCCGTCCTCTGAAGCTCCCATAGAGAGCGGGCAGGACGCCTGGGCCTCCCCAGGGCACCATGAGGAGACTATAGTTTCTTTCAAGATTCAGAAACTTGGCTAGAATCACCAAGATAAAGAGTGATAGAAAGGTCATGGAAGCGGAGTTCTGCAAGGCAGGGGCACCTGGGATCCCCCATCCCCATCACCATCTGACTTGGCACTGACCACAGACCACCCCTAGCCCCTGGCTCCCTGGCTCCGTAGGACTTGGGTAGTGAAATAGCCAGGCACAGCCACAGGCTAACCAGGAGCTAGGGCAGGCTCACAGGGCCTCTTAACTCCACAGGCTTTCTCTTATTTTCTTCCAGGCCACTTTCATCAAGGCCCTGCCTGAGCAGGGCCTCACCTCACTCCAGCCTTGAGGAGTGAAGGGGTCCCAGCTGAGGCCACAGAGAGGGCAGGGGCTGCAAGCTTGGGGGGCTGTGTGTGCCAGGGAGAGGGAAGGTGGCAGGTGGGGACAGGGACCAGGTCAGCAAGGCTCATTCTGTTGGAGATGGGGGCCATGGAGAAGTCTAAGCAGATGGGGTGTCACTCAGCAGTTCAGGGATTTGGTGACTGGTATGGGGAAGAGAGTAAGGGAGAGATGAGGTGACGAGTCTAGGAAGCGGGCATCTTAGAGAGAGGAGACAGTGGCCACATGGGGGGCAGAGCTGTGAGAAGGGAGGAGGAGGGATGGGTACCAGACACTTCTACAATTTAAACTTATTTATTGAAGTATAAATATATAAAGAAGCAGAATGTAAGTACACAGTTCTAGAAATAACAAGAGACTTTTAGAAGAATTTCAACTCTGTGTAAGATAGATGATGATAGAAGGAAATATAAGCTGTTTTGTAGCCAAGGAGCCCCACCAAAGTGGAGGATAGGATAACGTGTGTAATGGCAGCATGTGGGTGTGAGGCCGGTGGGGGGCTCAGGCAGTACCTGGGGATGGAGCTGGACAGACCCAGGGGGAAAGCCCAGCTCAGCCAGAGCTCTTATGGGCCAGTACGCTGGGAGGGGGACAGTACAGGTGGAAGTGCGGGAGGAAGGATGAGGGCTGAGAGTATCCACAAGGGTTGGTGTGCAGTAGGCTGACTGAGCCCAGAGGGTCCCAGAAGGCTTCCCCCAGGAAGTGGCTTTTGAGCTGGGAGTCTGTGAAATGGGCAGGAGTTGGCTGGCCAAAGGAGCGGCCAGGCAGAAGGCCCTGGGTCAGGAGGTGGCATGCTGAGCAGGCTGGCAGTGGTGCTCAGAGAGCTGGAGAGACAGTGTGAGACAGGGGAGATGAGAGAGGCTCCAGAGCCTTGACGGCCATGCGGGGAGCTGGTTCTTCCCCTAAACCCAAGAGGAAGCTGTAAGAGGTAAGCGAGGGGCTCACAAGAACAGATGTGCAGACAGTAAAGACAACTCTGACTGCTTGCTGGATGGAGAACAGATTAGAGGAGGGATGGGATGGGGGAGATCAGCTGAGAGGCTGCGGCAGGGGTCACCACAGGAGATGCTGCTGAGATGTGACCAGATTGGATGAGTGTTGTTGTTGTTGTTAGGTGCCATCGAGTTGGTTCTGACGCATAGCAACCCTATGCACAACAGAACGAAACACTGCCCAGTCCTGCACCATTACAATCGTTGTTATGCTCGAGCTCATCGTTGCAGCCACTGTGTCAATCCACCTCGCTGAGGGTCTTCCTCTTTTCCGCTGACCCTGTACTCTGCCAAGCGTGATGTCCTTCTCCAGGGACTGATCTCTCCTGGCAACATGTCCAAAGTATGTAAGACACAGTCTCACAATTCTTGCTTCTAAGGAGCATTCTGGTTGTACTTCTTCTAAGACAGACTTGTTCGTTCTTCTGGCAGTCCATGGTATATTCAATATTCTTCGCCAACACCACAATTCAAAGGCGTCAACTCTTCTTCGGTCTTCCTTATTCACTTTCCAGCTTTCACACGCATATGATGTGATTGAAATACCATGGCTTAGGTCAGGTTCACCTTAGTCTTCAAGGCGACATCTTTGTTCTTCAACACTTTAAAGAGGTCCTTTTTAGCACATTTACCCAATGCAATGTGTCTCTTGATTTCTTGGCTGCTGCTTCCATGGCTGTTGATTGTGGATCCAAGTAAAATGAAATCCTTGACAACTTCAATCCTTTATCCATTTATGATGATGTTGTTCATTGGTCCAGTTGTGAGGATTTTTGTTTTCTTCATGTTGAGGTGTAATCCATACTGAAGGCTGTGATCTTTGATCTTCATTAGTAAGTGCTTCAAGTCGTCTTCACTTTCAGCAAGCAAGGTTGTGTCATCTGCATAGCGCAGGTTGTTAATGAGTCTTCCTCCAATCCTGATGCCCCATTCTTCTTCATATAATCCAGCTTCTCATATTATTTGCTCAGCATACAGATTGAATAGGTATGGTGAAAGAATACAAACCTGACGCACACCTTTCCTGTCTTTAAACCAATCAGTATCCCCTTGTTCTGTCCCAACAACTGCCTCTTGGTCTATGTACAGGTTCCTCATGAGCACAATCAAGTGTTCTGGAATTCCCATTCTTCGCAATGTTATCCATAATTTGTTATGATCCGCACAGTTGAATGCCTTTGCATAGTTAATAAAACACAGGTAAACATCCTTCTGGTATTCTCTGCTTTCAGCCAGGATCCATCTGACATCAGCAATGATACCCCTGGTTCCACGTCCTCTTCTGAATCCTGCCTGAATTTCTGGCAGTTCCCTGTCGATATACTGCTGCAGCTGCTTTTGAATGATCTTCAGCAAAATTTTGCTTGCGTGTGATATTAATGATATTGTTCTATAATTTCCACATTTGGTTGGATCACCTTTCTTGGGAATAGGCATAAATATGGATCTCTTCCAATCAGTTGACCAGGAAGCTGGCTTCCATATTTCTTGGCATAGACAAGTGAGCACCTCCAGTGCTGCATCTGTTTGTTGAAACATCTCAATTGATATTCCATCAATTCCTGGAGCCTTGTTTTTCGCCAGTGCCTTCAGAGCAGCTTGGACTTCTTCCTTCGGTACCATCGGTTCCTGATCATATGGCACCTCTTGAAATGGTTGAACATCGACTAATTCTTTTTGGTATAATGACTTGGGTGAAAGCACTTGGGGTGCATAGAAAGAGCTGAGAAGGGCTGGGGGTAGGGTTGGGTGGAAGAGACGAGGACCTTCACTCTCTCCCCTGTCCATCCCTAAAGGGAGCCTGGATGCCCACCTGGGAGAGCTGTGGGATGTGAGTGAGTTATATGCAGGCACAGGGGTCCCCAGCCACCCCACAGCACCCCACAGCCAGCCATGGGCACATTCTGCCTCACGTGGCTCCCCCACCCTTCCCGATGTTACCAAGTCGCTAAATTTAGAACTTCGGAAGACCCATGCTCACCTACACCGAGTGCACACCCTAGGCCCACCCATCAGGTGGCCTTCTGGTCATGGCCCCCATCCCCGCAGAGAGAGCTGGCAGAGATCAAGCACCAGTACACCATCGACGAGCTGAAGCACCGAGAGGAGCTGACACAGGCCCAGTGGGAGGAGGCGCAGGCCCGGAAGGAGGAGCTGGAGGCACACAAGGTACCTCAGGGAGGCCTTGGCCCTGCCCTGACCCCGCTCGCCCAGACCCGCGTGTCCTGGCTCAGAGGTGCTCAGGAAAGGGTGTATGCCAGATTAGACCAAGTTGGCAGGGGCCCCCAGGGCCCCGAAAACCTGCTTTTGATTGCAAGCTAACTAATGCTGTTCAACAATGCCTGAGTCTGCGCTGCTCTTGCCGCATGCCTGGGCCCCGCCCACCTTGCTGCACCAGGCCACCTGCTGTCCCTGTCCAGGCCGATCGCCTGCCTCTTGCTCAGTGCTGCCTGTCTGTTGTCAGAGCAGTTCCTTGTCTTAAACATGGGAGTTCCGAGGCAGGCGAGGAACAGTGCAGTCTGGAGCTCAGCATGGCCCCTCCCACCAGTCAGCCCCCACCCTCTCTCCAGCCAGGCAGAGCCCTGTAGAATGTTCTGAATGCGTTCTGCTGTGCGCTGTCTCTGGCCTCTGCATGGCCCCCTCCTCCAGAGCCACTCCTTCACCTGCCTCCCTCAGAGCTCCTCCCCCTCCAGGAAACCTCCCCAGATCCTGCCCACCAGGCAGATAGTGTGTCCTGGCAGGGGTCAGTGGGCGAACCATGTTTCTGTCGCAGGCTGCGTTCATCGAGCACCTGAACGGCTCCTTCCTGTTTGACAGCATGTACGCTGAGGACGTGGAGGGCAACAAGCTGTCCTTTCTGCCCGGTGTAGGCGAGCTCCTCGAGGCATATCCTTTCAAGCTCAGTGCTGTGCCACTACCCTGCCTGAGGCAGGTCCCCTTCTTCTCTGGGCCTCAGCTTCTCCATCTCTCTCGTGAGACCCTGGGAGGGACAGTCCCCATTTCAGAGCAGTGTACCCAAAACGTGGGTCAGAGCTGGGTCAGCAAGGGCCAGAAGTACTGTCTGGATTTCATGGGACTCACTGAAGTCCAGGCCTAGACAATGGGGTTCTCAAGGTAGAGATGTGGAAAACACACTCTGTGGTAGTGACCTTCCTCAGTCGTGTCTCCTTGTCCTGCTCTCTGCTTTGCATATGTTATTTGTTGTTTTCTCAACCCCCTGTTACAGAGCAGGACTTCCCAGCTTGGGACTAAGCCCTGCCTAGGTTCTTACCTTCTTCTGAGCAAGAATGACCAGGAGAGGCTCAGAGGTTCCACACAAACAAAGGTTTATCAGGGACAGAAAGAAAGTAAAAGGCTCGTGAGGGAGAGATGGAGAGGGGTTGCCACTTATGCTAGCCTCCAGTCTCTCGTGAACAAAGGATTTCCTAGGGTTTATAAAAGGTTTTCTTCATTCATTAGATGGGTGGAGATTTCCAGGAGAAGGGGAGGGATTGTGAAAATCAAATACGTGTGCAGTTGGAATTCAAGATGGATTTCCTTGCAGAGATTGTCAGAACTAAGATGGACTCTGTCCAGAGGGCTGCTGGAGTGTCGAATAGGACTTATTCTGGGATGTTGCACATGTGTGATGTCTCTGAATCCTGGTTCAAGTCCCAGCAAAGGATCCCTGCTCATGATTACCTCAAGAGGAAGGTCATTTTAGGCTACCTTGATTTTTACTGTGCATGCTCCGCACCTGGTGGGGGCCTTGAAAAACAACTCAAGAGGTTTATCAGTAATTTATAGTTGGTCAAGCATGTAGGGATAGGAAATACGGCCCCTTATCTTGTCTAAGCACCTAGTTTGTTAATCACAGGTAGTCCTCAGGTGCCAGCGGTAAAAGTTATATGGTGGTCTGCACTTAGGTTCAAGCATACAGGGCCTTGGAATGTAGCCCCTTATCTTGTCTGTCTCACCCACACTGGGTGGACACTGTCATACATTCCACTTAATGGTCAGGGAAGCTGAGGCCTGGGCCAGCCAGTTAGAAGCTAGGCTTTAAACCCCATCCTGAGTCCTAAAAACCTGCATTCTTCCCCCAGTCTACCCAACAGCATGCTGAATAGAGAGAAACTCACTCCTAAAAGCCCGGTACTCTAAAAGCCAGTCGGGGCAGGAGCATAGAGGTGAAGCAGAAGGGGGTGCGGCGAGGGTGTCTAGGGCCGAGTGTACGGTTAAGAGCAGGGCTCCGAGCCAGACACCCCAGGCTTCTGCCTGGCTCTGCCACCCACCAGCTGGTGACCTGCAGCCAGGCAGACCCACATTTGAATCTCAGCTGTAGCATGCTGTGGCTACATGAGTTTGGGTGAGTCATCACCTATTTGAGCATTGGTTTCCATCCCTGCAGGGTGGCTTGATCCTCTTGGCCTCAGTGACACCTCTCTCCCAAGGATACTGGTGGCAGATGAGGACCCTGAGGCCTGGAGGAGGGAAGTGACTTGCCAGGGTGGGGTCCCAGGGTCAGCGGCACAGCAAGGGACCAGGCCTCAGCAGAGGAGCTCTCCTAGATAATATACCAGAGACAAGACTCCCCAGGCACTCAGCCCCACCCTGGCCTCCCCCAGGGACCTTCCTGGAGCCCTTCTCAGCATGACTCTCCCTGCTCTGCTAACGTCTTCCCCCTTGAAGCTTGTTTCTGAATCCCTTAGGCTGAGGGTGGAGAGACCTCATCTCAAGCCCATGGCTGTGACCCTGGCCAGGTCCCAGCGCCCACCCTAGGTTTCCTCACCAGGCAAATGGACCAGATGAGATAGATTGTGGGTTTCTAGTACCGAGCTCAGTGTCCACACCAGCTTGTGCTCCATGCCAGGAGCCCTGATATTATTGTTCTGCAGCTTTTACCTGTGGCCCTGAGGCAGTCTGCTCCTGAGAGACAGTGTGAGCCTCCTTGACAGCCACTTACCTACAAGGACAAATTCGTCATCATCTGCCTGAACATTTTTGAGTACGGCCTGAAACAGCAGGAGAAGCGGAAAATGGAGATTGACACCTTCAACGAATGCATCCAAGAGGCCATCCAGGAGAACCAGGAGCAGGGCAAGCGGAAGATCGCCGAGTTCGAGGAGAAGCACCTGCTGGTAGGCCCTGCACCTCTCAGGTCCTCTCTCTGCCCCCACTCCCAGGGCTGAGTCCTCAACCTCAGGCCACTGTGCTCTAGAGTGCCAGGCACACCACCATGGCCGACCCTGCAGTGCCCTGGCCCCACCCAAGGGGCTACAACTCATGTTCCCTGGAAGCCCTTGAGGCTCAGGTCATTATCCCCAGTGACAGAGGTCACAGAGCTATCAAGTGGCAGAGCTGAGATTCAGCCTCACACCACCAACAACCACAGCTCCTTCCTGCACTACCACTGAGTTGAGCAAGGGGCCCAGAAGAGAAAATGTAGAGGGGGTTGGGTCAATCCCCTCCAGCTCCACCCAGCCACCCACTTCTCCAGGGGCACCTGCCAGAGATCATTTAGAAACAGATAGATATCTATATAAGGAGCCCTGGTGACCCAATGGTTAAGCACTTGGCTACTAACCTAAAGGTTGACTGTTTGAACCCATCAGCCATTCTGCAGGAGAAAGCACCTGGCCATGTGCTCCTGTAAAGATTACAGTCTAGGAAACTCTATGGGCCAGTTCTACTCTGTCACCTAGGGTCACTACAAGTTGGAAGCAACTCGATGGCACACAACAACAACATATATCTCTATATGTGTGGAGTCTCTGGGTGGCGCAAACAGTTAAGCACTCAACTACAAGCCAAAAGGTTGGCAGTTGGAACCCACCCAGAAGCACCTGGAAGACAGGCCTGGGTCTGCTTCCAAAGGGTCATAGCTTTGAAAATGCTATGGAAAAGTTCTACTCTGCACACTTGTAGTTGCCACGTGTCGGAATCAACTCGACAGCAACTGACAACAACGTATGTATCTATAACTTTCTCTACCTATTTATATATATGTGTTCGGTGTATATATATATAAACCCTGGTGGCATAGTGGTTAAGTGCTACGGTTGCTAACCAGAGGGTCGGCGGTTTGAATCCAACAGGCTCTCCTTAAAAACTCTGTGGGGCAGTTCTGCTCTGTCCTATAGGGTTGCTGTGAGTCGGATTCCACTCGACGGCACTGGGTGTGGTTTTTTGGGGGATATATATTGATATATATCTATATATGTATAGATAGGTATACACGGTGCGCTTTGCTATTTTATCTGTATCATGGAGAGCCTTCCAAAACTAGCTGTGGGTTTCCCGTTGCATGGATGGGCTGGACCCTGTGCATGGAGTTAGGTTTCTCCAGTCCTTTGCTCTTTCAGAGTGTTGCAGTGAATGACCTGGTACAAGGCTGACCTGCAGGCTGAGGCCCTAGTTGTGGAGTGGTGCCATGATACTTTTAGTAGCTGTTGCTGGACTGTGTCCCACAGCACCTGTGCCAGCTGATGGCCCTCTAGCCTGGCACCTACCAAGCTTCTCTGCCTTTGCCAGTCGGGTGCACCCAGGGTGTTCCAGGAAAGATTACTTCGTGCTGATTTTTCTCTTGGGTGGGGGGAGCACCACATGTTCACAAGCATTTCTATTTCTTGTTCTATGAACTGTTTGTTCTTATGTTTTTCCCTTGCCCATTTTCTGTTTGTTCTTAGTCTTTCTCACTCTCTTTTTTATTTTTTTTCCTAATTGTTACTTTTAGGGGCTCTTTTTAGATTAAGAAATTAGCCCTGTGTCTGTGAAAGGAGTTGCAGACACTGCTCCCAGTTTGTCATTTATGCTGTCACTTTGTCTGTGGTGCTTTTGTCATGCAGAATTTTAATTTTTTTTTTAAATATAGAATTTATCAGTCTTTTTTAGTTACATTTAGAAAGGACATCTCCACTCTGAGATTAATTTTTTCAACCGCTTGTGTTTTCTTGGAGCCCTGGTGGCACAGTGGTTAATAGCTCAGCTGCTAACCAAAAGGTCGGCAGTTCAAATCCACCAGCTGCTCCTTAGAAACCCTACGGGGCAGTTCTACTCTGTCCTATAGGGTCGCTATGTGTCAGAATTGACTCAGTGGCAATGGGTTTGGTGTTTTTTTTTTTTTTTTATGTTTTCTTCTAAAACTTTCATGGTCTTATTTTTTACATCTAAATTTTTGCTCCATCAGGACTTTCTTTGCACATAAGGCTGAGGTAGGGATTTTCCTTGGTTTTTCTCCAGGTAAGGTAGCCATTGTTCTCAACATCATTTGCTGCACTGAATCATGCACAGTTACCCAGTCCTTCTTCGTGACCAAATAGCAATGAAAACACTGTATCCAGCAGTCACTTGGCAGCTGAGTTTTCAGGTCCTTTGTTAGGGAACAGATGGTATGTGGTGATGGTATTGTTACTGCACTCGGAGGCTCAGACCCCCCATTGCTCTCCAGCTGTGAGCAACCACTAATGCTGAGCAATTCAGCATTTGCTTACCCCTGGCCTCCACTTGCTTACCGGGGTCTGCGTGGTTTGCTTTGTTTCCTCAACGCCTGGCACTGTCTCATGTTCCCAGTGTTTCTCCCTCCCTGAGCTTGTTGTGGAGTCCATGGGTGGTACAAACAGTTAACAAGCTCAGCTGCTAACTGAAAGGTTTGAGGTTCAAGTCTACCCAGAGGCACCTCGGAAGAAAGGCCTGGTGATCTACTTCTAAAAGATCAGCTATTGAAAACCGTATGGAGTGAAGGTTTAATACAGTTAAGATATCAATACTACCCAAAGCAATCTATAAATTCAAAGCAATCCTCATCAAAATCCCAACAGCCTTCTTTGCAGAAATGGAAAAGCCAATCCTCAAATTTATATGGAAGGGCAAGGGACCCCAAATAGCTAAAGCAGTCTTGAAGAAGAATAAAGTAGGAGGACTCACACTTCCTGATTTCAAAACATACTACAAAGTCGCAGTAATTAAAACGGTTTGTTTGTAAAAGTCACATAAGTCTGATCCCCAGAATGTGAGGATTAATCAAATCCTAACTTTTCCACATCATCATGTCTGATGCCAGGCACCCATGTGGCACTTTCTCTGACCCTAGCCTACTCAAGCTAGGGCAGATCTCATAAGTTAAAAGGACACCACCCTTCAGATACCAACTGCAAGTTTGGGGAGCACACATAGCACCTCAAACTTCTGGCCTGTTGGCTACAGATTCATTCGAGGTTTTCCTGTTACCCCTTCAGGTTGCTAGCCTCAAGCTCACAGGCCTCCAGTGGCTTCCCTTACTTTACCTGCTGGCTCCCCCTACTCCCTTAGGTTTGGTAATTTGCTGGAACAACTCATAGAACCTACAGAAAATATATATAGGCAGGCCCTGGGTTATGAACATCCAACATCCAACAACTCCTGCTTGTCCTTTAATGTTACGTAGATTTGCCCTCACTTTGAAACTATTGAACCAAGCCCTACTCATAACAAATTCTTCATCCTACAGTCACCTTCACATGCTGCACGTGCAGCTTTTGAATCATTGATAAGGCTTCAAGCCTTTTTTTGCATTAAAGTAAGGCTAAATAAGAACCGTATGCATCTGTTCCGACTTACAAATGTGACTTAAAGGCACAGTTAGGAATGGATCTCGTTGTAACCCAGGACTGCCTGTAGTTACGATTATAAATTTATTATAGCAAAAGGATACAAATCAGGATGGTCACAAGGAAGAGACACACGAGTGAGGTCTGGGAGGGTTCCCAATGTGAAACTTCCATGTCTCAAAGAGGGGACATCACCCTCCCTTCACCACACTGGAAGCTCTCGGAGCCTCCGTGTTCAGAGACTTTGTTAGCCTCAATCATTACATAGTCAGAATTGAGGCCTCATTGCGTATGCATAATAGGTTAAATCATACCTCTTGGTATTGGCTACCAGGTAGTTTTTCTGGTCTGGCTAGCCACCACTGATTTATACAAATCTTCAGGCGTGATCCCCCACCTCAAACTGTGTTGCCCTTGAGTGGATTCGGACTCATAGTGACCCTATAGGACAGAGTAGAACTGCCCCATAGGATTTCCGAGGAGTGGCTAATAGATTCGAACTGTTGCCATTTTGGTTAGCAACTAAATGCTTAACTGCTGCACCACCAGGGCTCCTAAAGTTACCTCAGTTACTCAGGAAATTCCAAGGGTTTAGCGTTATCTCCTTAGGAAACAACAGCAAGACCATATTCCAAAGACAAAAACCAAACCCATTGCCGTCGAGTCGATTCCAACTCATAGTGACCCTATAGGACAGAGTAGAACTGCCCGATAGAGTTTCCAAGGAGCGCCTGGCGGATTTGAACTGCTGACCTCTTCGTTAACCTCTGTGCCACCAGGGTTTATACTTTAGGTTAAATTCTTCACACCACAGCCTGATACTGGTATAATAATAGACATATAGTCCAATGGAATAGAATTGAGAGTCCAGAAATAAATCCGTACATCTATGATCAACTGATTTTCGACAAGGGTGCTAAGTCCATTCAATAGGGAAAGAACAGTCTCTTCAATAAGTGGTGCTGGGGAAACTGGAGGGCAGAAGAATGAAATAAGATCCATGCCTCACACCATACGCAAAAGCCAATTTAAAATGGATTGAGGACTTAAATGTGAAAACTAAGATCATGAAATTCTTAGAAGAAAATATAGGGCGTGGTTGCAGGTTCCAGTTTTTAACAATGGACTATAAGCTATCACAACAAAAGCACGAGCAGCAAAAGACAGAATAGATAAATGGGAACTTACAAAAAGTAAATACTTTAGTTTTCAAAGGACTTTATCAACAAAGTAAAAAGACAGCCAACAGACTGGGAGAAAATTAAGGGGAAGCATATATCCAATAAGGGTCTAATACCAAAAAAAATTTTTTTTAAAGTAAAACTTAACAAAAAAAAGGACAGACAACCCAATCAAAAAAACGGGCACACGACTTGAACAGACATTTCACCAAAGAGGATATTCAAATGGACAATGTCATGGATTGAGTTGTGTCCCCCAAAAATATGTGTCAACTTGGTTAGGCCATGATTCTCAGTATTGTGTAGCTGTCCACCATGTTGTGATTGTAACTTTCCTATGTGTTGTAAATCCTAATCTCTGCCTGTGGTTAATGAGGCAAGATTAGATTACGTTAAAGGATTAGGGTGGGATCATAACACCCTTACTAAGGTCACATCCCTGATCCAATGTAAAGGGAATTTCCCTGGGGCGTGACCTGTACCACCTTTTATCTTACAAGATGTAAAGGAAAGGGAAGCAAGCAGAAAGTTGGAGATCTCATATACTACCAAGAAGCACCAGGAACAGAGCGCGTCCTTTGGACCTGGGGTCCCAAAGCCTGAGAAGCTCCTCAACCAGGGGAAGATTGATGACAAGGACCGTCTTTCAGAGCCGACGAAGAAAGCCTTCCCCTGGAGCTAACACCCTGAATTCAGACTTCTAGCATACTAGACTGTGGGAGAATAAACTTCTGTTTGTTAAAACCATTCACTTGTGGCATTCTGTTATAGCAGCACTAGGTAACTAAGACAGCCAACAAGCACATGAAAAGATGCTCAGTGTCATTAGCCATTAAACAAAAAACCCATTGCCGCCGAGTCGATTGTGACTCATAGCGACCCATAGGACAGAGTAGAACTGTCCCATAGGGTTTCCAAGGCTGTAATCTTCTGGAAGCAGACGGCTACATCTTTCTCCTGCAGAGCAGCTGGTGGGTTTGAACTGTAGACCTTTCAGTTAGCAGCCGAGCGCTTAACCACTGCGCCAGCAGGGCTCCTTTATTAGCTATTCCCACTGCTGGCGAGTCGATTCCAACTGACAGTGACTCCAAATAAAGCTCTGAGGCTGTAAATCTCTACAGAAGCGGACTGCCACATCTTTTTTCCATGGAGCCACTGGTAGTTTCAAACCTCCAACCTTTCAGTTCCCAGTCAATCGCTTTAACCACTGCACCACCAGGGCTCCTTTCATCAGCTATTGGGGAGATGCAAATCAAAACCATAATGACATATCACCTCGCCCCCATTAGAATGGCAAAAAAAAAACAAAACAGGAAACAAAAGGTGTTGGTGAGATTGTGGAGAAACTGGAACGGTCATCCATTGCTGGTGGAAATGTAAAATGGCACAGCCACTGTGGAACACAGTTTGGTGGTTCCTCAAAAACTTGAACATAAAATTATCATATGACACACCAGTCACAATCCTAGTACCAATACCCAGAAGAAGGAAAAGCAGGAACACAAAACAGAAACCTGTACACCAATTGTTCATTGCAGCACTTTTCACAATGGCCAAAAGGTGAAAACAACCAAAATGTCCAGATGAATGGATAAGCAAAATGTGGTTCTTGGATCGAGTAGACACATGAGACTACGTGGGCAGCTCCTGTATGGAGGGGAGATGAGAGGGCAGAGGAGGTCAGAAGCTGGCTGAATAGACACGAAAATAGAGAGTGGAAAGAAGGGGTGTGCTGTCTTATTGTGGGGAGAGCGGCTGGGGGTATATAGCAGGGTGTATATGGGTTTTTGTGTGAACTTTCACTTAAAGCACAATAAAAATTAAAAAAAAAAAGATTGGCTTAAGACACTACTAATTTTGTAGAGCTCATCAATATAACTGCCGCTAAGCCATCTTATTACATCATAGTGATAGGATTTTTAACATACAGGGAAATCACATCAGAAGATAAAATGGTAGACAATTATACAGTCATACAAGGGAATCATGACCTAGCCAAGTTCACAGATACTCTTTAGCAGCACAATTCAATCCATGACAATTGCAAAAGAAGAAATACTGTGTGATCTCACTTAGAGAAAATAAGCAAATACATAGAAACCAAAGAATGTATAGGATATAAATATATGGAAACCAAAGTGGTTACAAGACGGGGAAAGGGGAAGTTTTCGCTTAAGGGGCGTTTATGTTAATGGTGGTGGAATAATTCGGAAGAGGGAGGCGAGAATGGTTGCACAACGTGAAGAATGTAACCAACATCATTAGATTATATATGCAGAATTGGTGAATCGGCGACTGTTTTGTTGAATATATTTTCACCACAATAAAAGAAAGAAAACCTATGGAGCACAGTTCTACCCTGACGCACATGGGGTCATCGTGAGTCGAGTCAACTCAATGGCAACTGGTTTTTGGGGGCCCGTTGTAGGCATTTTAAGGAGCCCTGGTAGTACAGTGGTTAAAGTGCTTAGCCGCTAACCAAAGGGTCAACAGTTTGAACCCACCAGCCGCTCCGTGGGAGAAAGATGTGGCAGTCTTGAAAACCCTATGGGGCAGTTCTGCTCTGCCTTATGGAGTCACTATGAGTTGACAGCAGTGGGTTTGGGCAGGCATTTTGTAGGGTCTCTTAATTGAGCCTCTGCTGTGTGCCAGGTGTTCATATACCTGAACTTCACGAGCACAGATGAGGAAGTGGAAGCTCTGGGAATGGAAGTTGCTAATAGAAGTCACGTACTAATAAGCAACCCGGGTGGGGTTCAAGTTCAGTCCCAGCAGACCCTGGAGCCACAGCCCCTGCCCTCAGCCCACTAGTGCTGGGGTCTGCCCCAGGAGCCTGAGGCGTGTTCTCTCAGTGCTCATCACAGCAGTGCCTTGAGGTGCTGACGAGGCTACCGAGGCACAGGGACAGTCAGTAAGTAACTCTCACAAGGTCAGGTAAACTTGGTGATCCAACACCAGAGCCCACGTTTTACCCACAAAACCAATTGCCACCTGACATGGGCTAATTACAATTAGCTGCTGATTCCTAAAGCACAGGTTTTGTTTCCAGAACTTGAGTGCTATTCGAGATGAGTCTGAGATGCCTGTCATTGAGATGAAGATAGTGGAGTGTGGTGAGGACATCACTCAGCTGTTCAACGTGCTCATGACCCTGGAGATGCAGCTGGTGGAACAGCTGGAGGTGAGCGGACCCCGGATGGGAGCGTGGACCACAGCCCACGGGCTCTGAGCCTATGGCTCCTCCACAAGGCTTGGATAGGTAGACTCCAGCCTGCAAGGCTGGAGGCCTGTGCTGTGCTCCTCGCAGCCAGCCCCACGGTCAGGTCTTGCTCACCAAGCTGGCACTGCTTTTCACGCACTTGAGTAGCCTAGATTTGAGGTTGTCCTCCTGGAGAATGAGAGGTGAGTCCCAGCCCCAGTGGGGAGAGGTTTGGTATAGCCCCAGAAGCTGTTGGGAGCTCAGGAGACAGAGTGCCGCCCCCCTGCCCCCCAGCCTGACATCGACCCACCTCAGAGCAGGCCAGGAGCCTACAGTTCAGCATTCAGTGCTGCTCTCCAAAATCTGTGCACGGCCAGAGTGATGTGTGTTCACCAAGCTGGGGGTCTGAGTGGTGTGATGAATTGAGCCTCCTTGGATGCTGCTGCAGCTGGGCCAGGAGATAGCACCTAATCAGCTTCTCACAGGCCCAGTCCCTACCCCAGACATGGGACAGACTCCTCATGCGTCCCACAACAGAGGTTTTCTCCACACAGCACGCGCTTGCTCCGGGGAGGCGTGAGGCAGCCTCTCAACCTTCCCAAGCAGGGGACGCTTTCTCAGCCTCCACATGTTCCCCAGAGCCCATGCGCGGGGCGTGCTTGTGCTGCCAGGGCCCAAGAAGCTGCAGTGCAGTGTACTTTCCAATGACTGTTTGTATACATCACAGCCACATTCACACCTGGTTAAGAAATGTGTAATTGGCTTGGCCTGCAGACAGGCCTCGTCCAGATTCTGCCTGCATCTCCTGGGGTCTAGAGCCATCTGTGCAGGGGATGACCCATGGGGGGGACGCAGGGCAGCAGCCTTAGGATGGCATCTGCACTGCACATCCAGCCCACTGAACCCCACGCAGGCCCTTGGTGCCCTGAGGCACAGGGGCATGCCTTGCAGAGGGTGCGGCTGTGTAGGATCTGGGTGATGGCTTTCCTGAGGGCTTCCCTGTGCAGGCACCTTGCCACACACTTTATGTGAAATAACTCCTTAAGGCCTCATAACATCTCTGTGAGACCAGGCAGTATGTTAAAAAAAAAAACATTTTTTAGATGAGGACATGAGGCCCACACAGGTTAAACACTGTCCCATAGTTGCAAGGAAGGGGTGGGGCAGAACTGGGTGGCGACTCCAGCACTGTTTCTGTCTAGTGATAAGCAGGCGCACTGAGGTGGGTAGCTCTGTGGTAGACCCAAGGGAGGCAAGACTGGGACGGGGGTTCCTGGCAGAGGGACCAGGCCAGGCAAAGGCCAGGAGAAAGCAGTGAACATTCAGGGCACGGTGAATGAGCTGATATGGCCAGAGAGTGGCATCTGTGGGAGGAGGTGGAGTTGCCCACAGCGTCCCAGTGAGGTGGAAGTGGGCCTGAACCCCCAAGCTGGAGAGCAGAAGCTGCCCAGCTGCTGCTGCGTTCTGAGCAGTACCTCCTGCCCTGACTCCAGACCCTCGAGTCTAAATGCAAGCATTAACTGTCATCTTTATCATGCCCAGGAGACGATAAACATTTTTGAAAGGAACATCGTCGACTTGGTGGGACTCTTTATCGAAAACGTCCAAAGCCTATATCCTTCCCATGCAGACCTTCCATGGGGAGGCCAGGTGCTGCTGGCCTGTGGGGTCATCCCAGCGGTTCCAGTGCCCCTCATTCCCGCCTCCAGGGGGCAAGGAGCAGGGGAAGGGAAGCTTCTGAGCAGACTAGGCAGGAGGTAAGTAAGCAGGTCCCTTCCAGGTGACCTCCTGCAGGTCCCACAGCTGCCCCTCCCGCTGACACCAGCACCCTGAACAGGAGGTTTAGACAGAGGTAGAAAAAGTCAGCATTTTATAGTTTCCGTTACCAGAAATAGCCACTCCCCACAACTGACTTGCAGGAAGAGCTCCACCTCCACCAAGATGATATTTAAATTCACACAGGATCCTATTTAGTGAGAACCTCCACCTTGGAAAGTAGAGAAATGTCAAACCTCCTGTTTCTCACCAAGGAAAAAGCTTACGTTCAAAGGCTCAAGATTGGGCAACCCCTTAGAATGTTCAAAAGATGCAGGGTCCAAGGGTATCTCCCAGACACCCAGCACAATGATGGCTTTGCTGGAATATCCGTGCAGATGCCCAGTGTGGCCCTGTGTGGGGAGAGTCCCGGTGTGCTTATCTCCAAGTGGGTGTCACGCATAGGCAGCAACACTCCGGAATCGCCAGCATGCCGAGTTTGGTGGGCAAATAAGTGCTGAGTGTAGGGCACCTCCACCTGGAGGACACTGACAGATTACTTACATGAGCTTGTCAGATTAAAGGTCAGGGATAGGAGCTGGTGTTTGGGGCATGGCCACCCTTCTGCTGATGAACTCAGGGCCCTGCTGTGCAGGCAGAGGCGGGGCAAATGGTTGGGCTCTGCCCCAGAAGCACCCTCTGGCTCCTGCCTCTGAGGGGCGCTCAGGCAGGGGACAGCAGTTATAGATGTGACAAGTGGCAATGGAGGTGCAAGGTGAGCGGCACCAAGCCAGTAGACCTGAAGGGAGGCCTAAGAGGCCAGGTAGAGCCCTGAGCACAAACCTTGAAGTCTGTCCAAGAGGAGGCTGGCAGGCCACTAGCTCATTTAGGCCTTAGGCCAAGTGGAGGGTGCGAACAGTGCAAGTGATGGGCGGCTCTAAGCCAGTGGATGAGACCCAGTCTGTCGCCACCTCTGAAAGTTCACTCTGGCTGCTGCAGGAAGGGGCAGTCAGGTGGGACAGGTCCAGCGGGAGGTGGTGGTAGGCATGGAGAGAGGTGATGGTGGACAGAGATGGGGTATGAGGATATCCGTGCGCTGGGAGTCGTGTTGGCCTTGGGTGGCCCTGTATGGCTTAGAGCACGCCCTTCTGCCCCTAGAGCCTGTTCTGTCCTTGCTGAGCTCACATCAGAGCCCCCACCCCGTCAGGGCTGTGCCCACCTGCTGCCCCTCCTTTGCTTAACTCATGGTGCACCATGGCTCAGTGCCGGGACCTAGAGAGCCACCACCATGAGAAGCTCCTGGAGATATCCATCAACACCCTTGAGAAGATCGTCAAGGGGGAGCTCGATGAAGACCTGCCTGACGATGTCCGTGCGGTGAGCAGCTGGGCTGTGCCATGGGGCATGGGGCAGGGGACTGAATCTCACGGAGCCTCAGGGTCCTCATCTGCAGAAAGGACAGTGGCCTGCTTTGCAGGGTGGGGGCTGAGAACTAAAGCACTGGCAGACACCACGGAGCCCAGTTAGACAGGAGTGTACAGAAGTTAGGTGGTTTCCAAAACCTCACCTCTCTGGGGGCCTCTGGTACTTTCTGAGATCTCCCCCAGAGGCCTCCTGGGTCCTGCCCCTCTGTGATATGTGATGCGAAGCACTGTTTCTGACCCAGCGTGGTGCAGTCCCGTTCCTGCCAGTACACGCTGCAGTGAGTGGGTCAGCAGGTCAGAGGGTCATCCTCTGTGCCCGGCCCTGTTCCTTGGGCCTGTGCTATGGGATGCACTGGGGCCTTCAGCACTGAGGCCATACTTCCTGTCAGGGCTGTGTCCCTCACTCACTGATCCCTCCACTGCCACATTCCTCACCTCTCCCCATCTCCTTCCTGCCGACCCCCAGACATGCCATGTCACCCCTCACCTGGACCACTGAAATGGCCTCCTCATGATCTCCTGCAGGCTATTCTCCATGCGGCAGCCAAACCAGATAATCTGTGCAGTGCACAGAACCCTCGGGTGGCTGCCCACCGCCCCACTGTGCCTCCCCCTGTGCTCCCTGTGGCTCCCACCTCCAGCCTCAGTCTGGGCACTGCCCCAGCCTTTCCATCTGACATTCCGTCCAACAGACCCTCTCCCCTCAGGGCTCGGGTGTCTGGCTCCTCCTTGTAGTTCAGAGCTCAGCTCAAATGTCAGCTGCTTGGAGAGGCCTTCCCTTTGCCTCATATCTCTCACACACCTGTTTTTCCTGGTCCCAGACCCATCACTGCTTCCTGTGGTCTTGTTCACATGAACGTGCTCCTTTGATTCTCTGTGGACACTCAAAGGAAGCCTGCAGGGGCCGGGGTGGTTTCTCACCACCGTCCTGGTGCAGCAGCAGTGGGCACAGCACAGTGTGGAGTCGGGGTAGGCTGTGGACCGAGCAAGCCGGAGCGTCCACTCCCTGAGCTTCTGCCCTGCAGGTGGGTGCAGCTTAGCCCAGCAGACACAGAGGGCCAGCATCCCCAGCTCAGAGCCTGCTGGGCCAAGATAAACCCCAGCCAGCTGCAGATGGCAGGGCCACACATCACGAAGCCTGAGCCACCAGCCTTCTCTCCCTAAATACTCGCTAAATGCTGCTAACAGTTGCTGACCAGACTCAGGGAGAAGCCATCTCCCAGAGCCAGGAAGTGAGGCTGCCTGCAAGAGCCCACTCTGGGATGGCAGATGGTCAGTGCAGGGGGCCTGTGATAACCAGCAGGATAGGGCTGAAATGTGTATGCTTCCTGATGCCTTGGACAGGAAGAGAAAGACAGACTGGCCGGCACTTCTCCACTGCCAGCTGGCTCTGCCTGGGCATCTGACACCTGGGTGCTCCTGGGCTCGAGGGGCACCAGCCACCTGCTGAGGGAGGAGGCTGACCTCGCCAAGGGCTCGCTGAGCAATGGCTGGGCACTGTCTGAGCCTGATGGTCATGCGCCACCTCACTGACTTCTCCAAATACCACTGCACAGGAGGCACTGTGCTCATCCCCATTTTACACATGGGATGTTGTTGTTGTTAGCCACCACCAAGTTGGCCCCCAACCCCGTGCACAATGGAAAGAAATGCTGCCTGGTCCTGCGTGATCCCCCGTGATCAGTTGCACATTGGACCGTTGTGATCCACAGAGTTTTCATTGGCTGATTTTTGAAAGTACGTCACTAGGCCTTTCTTCCTAGTCCATCTTAGTCTGGAAGCTCCGCTGAAACCTGTTCAGCGTCGTAGCAACACACAAGCCTCCACTGAGAGGGTGGTTGAGGTGCTTGAGGGGCATTGTCTGGGAATCAACCCAGGTCTCCTGCATAAAAAAAAAAAAGCATGGAGGGCTAGAATTCTACCACTGAACCACCACTGCCCCCTACAGGTGAGAAAACATGGTAAACCTGAGGCTGAGGGAAGTTTAGTAAATTGCCCAAGGTCACACAGCCGTGAGAAACAGTCTGGATTAAAATTCAAGTGAGCGGTGCCTGAGCCAGCCTCGCAGCAGCACGGGCCGTCCCCGCCTGCAGACCACAGGATGGCATCATGGGTAGTGCAGGTCTGCCTCTGACATGAGGAGCTGCCTTGAAGCCTGCCTGCAGGGCTGGTCTAAGCTCCCTGCCGGGAGTACCACCCTTGAGGCCTCGGGGGTGGCCGAGCACACTGGAGAGCCTGCCTCTGTCGGCTGGGGTGCACCTCTGCCCTTTGGGGAACTTTCACGGTTGCAGCAAGAGACATCACGCGTACCTTACACTGTTTCTTAGGTCTCCTTATATGTAAGCAACAAAACGAGGCATATCTTCTGAGAGGAGAGTTTGTCCTAACTGGGGGAAGTAATAGGTACCATGATGGCTCCCTTTTTTACAGATGAGGAAACTGAGGTACAGAGCAATAGAGTAATCTGTCCAAGGACACAAGCTGTGGCGTTGTGTGAACCAAACCCAGATAGTTTGATTCAGAAGCTTTGACAAATGTCCACTGAGTCTGTAGCAAGACTGGGGATGTTGAGATGCGGGATAGGGCCTGTGGTGAGAACTTAGTCATCGATGAGCAAATCCTGATCAGAAAGGCACTCTGTGAGGTCAGCTATCTCTTTATGTCTCCTCTCATTCAGCTGAGTGACTGTTACCAGCTAATGCCAAGCCTGTCCCAACTCTATATCTGTAAGCCCTGCCAGGTGTTAGAAGAGAGAGCAAAAACCCTAGCCCAGGGAAAGCCCCAACCTGGCAGTGTGACAGGGCCCTAGACAGAGGCCGGTGCGGCTGTGACCAGGCAGGAGCACAAAACCAGCCATAAGTCTCCATCAAGTGGCAGAGGTGGCAGGAAAGCCAGACACCTTCCCGAGGGCTGTGAACACCTGGGTCGGTGTCCAGCTTTGAGGCAGGGTCAGTGCCCGAGCCTAGGCCATGGAAGGACTTGCAAAACCCCGAGAGCTACTCCAGCTGGTCAATGTACAGGGGCAGTAACAAGGCCTGGCCGGGGCTCAGGCTGCAGTCCATGTGGGGGGGCCATAATGAGGACTGGGTGGGACCTAGGTGGCTCCCTCAGCACAGGAGACTGACCAGTCCAGTCCCTGCCATGTCAGCCACGCTGGGGGCAGGGCATCTCTGCAGCAGGGGGAACCACGGTGCCATCAGGTACTCTGAGCAGGTGACAGGATAACGGGGCAGCAAATACTCAGACCACCAGCATCACAGTGGTCTTGGGGTAAGCACCAGTTGTGCCCTTCTCAAAAGCTCCCCACAAGAAGTTGCTTAGAAAGAAATGTGCTCTTTCCCATGATCAGGGCTGCTGTTGTGGAAGGCCAGCCAGTACCACAGAGTGGCAGGCCACTTGGGGCCATCACTGGTGGCCTGCGTTCCCCATGGTTTCACCCCTGCAGAAACTAGAAAGGGACCTGCAGCCCTCTGCACATAAAACCATTCCAAGAAGAAAAGAAGAGCCAGCACTCTGGGCCACCCGAAGTCTAGAAACAACTTTGCAGTTTTTATCTCACTTCTTTAAACCAGACCTTTAATTTGTATTTTACAATATCACTGTTTTTCATAACAGACTCTATCTAACCGTTCACCTTTCTAAGTAGACTTCAGTTTCTCTTGTCACTGCTTACAAAGCTTGTTTTCCACGTCTGCAAAAGTTGGGGGAAAGATTTCTCCTCTTGGCTAAGGATATCAGCTTGTCGTGGATTGAATTATGTCCCCCCCAAAAATGTGTGTATAGATTTGGCTAGGCCATGATTCTCGGTAAATTGTGTGATTTTCCCATATGTTGTAAATCCTGCCTCTTATCCTGTTCATGAGGGAGGATGGGTGGCAGTTGTGTTAGTGAGGCAGGACTCAGTCTACAAGATTGGATTGTGTGTGAGGCAATCTCTTGAGATACAAAAGAAAGAAGCAAGCAGAGAGACAGGGGGGTCTCATACCATCAAGCAAGCAGTACCAGGAGCAGAGCGAGTCCTTTGAACCCGGGGTCCCTGTACTGCACGGAGAAGCTCCTAGTCTGGGGGAAGATTGATGAGAAGGCAGACAGAGAAAGCATTCCGAAGGAGCTGATGCCCTGAATTTGGACTTTTAGTCTACTTCACTGTGAAGAAATAAATTTCTCTTCGTTAAAGCCATCCACTTTTGGTATTTCTGTTATAGCAGCACTAGATGACTAAGACACAGCTGTAACCCGGTTTTTAAAATGAAGAAGGGGGATCTTCCATGAGGAATTGATGTGAATGGTGGCTTTTTCTAAAACACAGCTGGAGACCTTCACTGGGATGACCACCTGTGTTCCTGTCCTGTTTCTCAGGAAGGCAGGCTTTACAGGTCTTTATAGGTCAATTAGCGTGACTCTACTAATTGGTTCCCCAGACATTCCGTTGCCCACATCAGCTAACCTGGTTTTTCCCACCTGGAATTCCATGGAAAGCCAGCACCCGGCAAGTTGTTAATGGTATTACTCTGAAAAGGAGTCTGTGCCAAATAAGTCAGAAAACTGAGAGAAACCAAGTTTGAAAAATTTGTTTTCTGCAGAACTTTCTGGAACCTTCAAAATGCTTTGCGTGCTGTGGCTGCTATAACAAAGTACCACAAACTTAGTGGCTTAAAGATTTATTCTCTCAAAGTCCTGGAGGCCAGAAGTCCAAAATTAAGGTGTTGGCAGGGCCTTGCTCCCCCTAGAGGCTCTAGGGGAGAATCCTTCCTTCCTTCTTCCAGCTTCTGGTGGCTCCAGGCATTTCTGGGCTTGTGGCCACATCACTCCATGTCTGCCCCTGTGGTCACATGGCCTCCTCCTCCGTGTATGTGAGAGAGAGACTGCACTCAGGGCCCACCAGGAAAATATAGGATGAGCGCCTCTTCTCAAGATCCTTAACTCAGTCGCATCTTTTGCCACAGAAGATAATATTCACTGTTGCCATATAAGGTAATACTCACAGGTTCTGCGGATTAAAAGTGAATATATTTTGGGGGGACCACTTTTTCAGCCTACCACAGGTGTGTAGGATTTCACAAACATATTTGACAAGAATACATTTATTTTTTGCAGAAATAATAACATCTTGATTCTACAGAACATATTCTGGAGACCGTTAAGTTAACTACTACTGTATGAAAAACCAAAACACAACACAAAGTGGACTTGCGGTCCTCTCTGCAATAGAGAATACTTTCAGGTCCTTTGCCATCCTGGGCGTCACAAAGCACCTTCCCTTCAAAGTGGAAGCAGCTGCTTGCTAAATGCTTAAGCAGCCTTGCCTAGCTCCAGGAGATAATTCCATTCGGTAATCAACCACCACATGCACACAACAGCCATAGTCTGAACACCTAGAACCTGCCAGTTGTTCTTGACAGAAAACAAGGTCAGGAACAAGTGAAGATACAAGGAAACACCAAATGGAGCCAGAGATTTGACTTTGTTAACATGGGGCAGTGGAGAGACAATCATGGTCTAAGCACCTGTCACCTTGCAGGACCCTCTGTCCTCAGGGAGCAGCCTTGAGCCCCTTGACCAGCTTTCCATACCCCACCAGCCAGCAAAGGTTTTCGGCAGGTCAGACTTGGGAGCAACCAGGGAAGAGGAGCTTTCCTGGCTGTGGCCCACCCAGGGCTGCTACCTGCCTTCTTCAGGAGAAAACCTGCTACAACTGGGCTTCTGATTCAGCAGCCTGGTTTGCCCTTCCCCATAACTGGTCTGGAACTGCTCGGGTCTAGGAGGCACTGAGACCTGCAGGCAACCTGCAGGATGTGCGAGATGGGTGGCACCTACACCAACTGGGGTACTTGGGCTCCCTTTTTGATTTAGCATGAACATCGTGCTCAGGGTGGAACACCACCATCTCTTTGGTCATTCTCACTAGCTTTTTGTCGACAAAGACACAATTGTGAACGCTGTTGGGGCATCACATGACATCCACCTCCTGAAGATCGACAACCGGGAGGATGAGCTGGTCACGAGAGTCAACTCCTGGTGCACGCAGTTGGTGGACAAGGTGGGTACAGTGAACCTGCTCTAGCTGGCTCGGCCTGTTTCCCTAGCAGCCAGCCAGAGAGAAGGTGGGAATTCTCCCTAGGCAGTATACATTATTTTCAAGAAATAAAATTATGGATTGTAGCATTCTACACTGAAGACCTAATTTTGCCCAGTCAGAGGCATTAAGGGGCCCTGGTGGTGCAGTGGTTAAGAGCAATGGCTGCTAACCAAAAGGTCAGGAGTTTGAGTCCACCAGCTGCTTCTTGGAAACCCTCTGAGGCAGCTCTACTCTGTCTTCTAGGGTTGCTATGAGTGGGAATCAACTTGACGGCAATTGGTAGAGACGTTAAAGCCCACATGCTTCATTTTCTAACTCCTACCTCAAATATTTGTTGCCGTTCCGAGCCATCGAGTCAGCTCAGAAACATGGTGACCCCATGTATAAGCAAACAAAATGTTACCCAGTCCCATACCATCCTCATGATCGCTGGTATGCTTGAGTCCATTGTTGCCTTACAACCTAGGGGGCTCATCTTCCAGCACTATATTGGGCAGTGTTCTGTTGTGATCCATAGGGTTTTCATTGGATGATTTTCCAAAGTAGATCACCAGGCTTTTCTTCCTCGTCTGTCTTAATCTGAAAGCTCCACTGAAACCTGTCCACCATGGGTGACCCTGCTGGTATTTGAAACACCAGTGGCATAGCTTCCAGTATCACAGCAACACGCAAGGCACCACAGTGCAAGCCACAGACAAACTGACAGGAGGTGGCTCAAGTATATAATCGACACGTGGTGGGGGGGCAGTAAAGTAAATGAGGAACTTCAACTATACAAATTTTGAACAACCACCCTCCCTTCCCTCACACTGGACTCAGAAGAAGATGTTACTTTAGGATCTGAATTAGGGACATTGTTTTCCCTCATTCCTAGATTCACACGGATGAAATTATGAGGAACCGCAAGCGCGTGAAGGAGATCAATCAGTACGTCGACCACATGCAGAATGAGCTGGACAACCTGGAGTTCGGTGATATTCTCGATTAGAAGTGCGTTGGCCCTCACACGCCCTCTGGAGGAGGGTGTGCTGACCACCTCCGCAGAGAGGATTGCTGGAACTCCTCAGCTGCTGCTACTAGCACCATCCCTCTCTCCCCACCCCTGACACGATTTGATTTCCAAATGTAGAAAGTAATAAAGGACTTATGTGACCTTTCCTTCATTCTTTAAAAGAAACTAGAATTCCTGTCCATGTACGAGCAAGGGAAAAGGCCTAGAGGAGCAGCAGATCCTCACAGGTGGTCAGGTGGCTGCATGTGACCCCCAACGCAGCAGTGGCTGGGCTGGGCTGTGGGGCCCAGCGACAGCTCCAGGTTCCCCTGCCGCACCCAGGGCAGAGCCCTCCCCTCCTCTGGTGCCAAGGAGTTGTGGAGCAAGAGAGGCCAAGCTGCACCACTGCTGGGGACTGGGCCATCTGCGAGGCTGGGAGGCAGGGACCCGAGCTCCACAGGAGGGTCAGCCATAGGCAAGGTGCGATCGTCTGGACTGGGTTCAGGTCCCACTCTGACATGTCCCCTCTGAGGCCTCAGTCTCAGGGGATGTGCCAGCACCTACCTCAAGTGCTGATGCAGAGCCAGGGGACTGTGTGGGGAGGGCATGGGTATGTGACCCCCTTCAGTTTGGAAGTGACTTGTGGGGCAACCCGAGCACGGAGAATGTGACAGTGATCATGGTGGGAGACCTGAGAATAGACTAGGACAAGATGGTGACCATGTGGAAGACTCAGGAATAGAGGAAATGGAGGGGACCATGTGTAGGGACCTGGGCACAGAGGGCATGAGGATGACCATGTGGGGAACCTGGGCCATGACAGGGACCATGTGGAGAGACCCAGGCCCGGAGAGCATGATAATGACCATGTGGGGAGACCAGGTGTAGAGGACATGGAAGTGACCAAGTAGGGGGGGAGGACCTGGGCATGGAGGATGTAGAGGCGACCGTGTGGGGGCACCTTGGCATTGAAGACATGGAGGTGGCCATGAGGGGGGACCTGAGTATGGAGGACATGAAGGTGACTATGTGGGGGACCCAGGTGTGAAGAATGTTGAGGTGACCATGTTAGGGGACCTGGGCAAGGAATGCAGGTGACCGTATGGAGGACCCAAGTGTGGAGGATATGACTGTGACTGCGGGAGGGGAGAACACAGACCTGGAGGACCCTGGTGGAGGATCTGGGCATGGAAAACGTAATGGTGACGTGGAGGGGGACATAGGTGTAGAGGACATGATGGTGATCTCAGGGGGATCTGGGCCTGGAAGATGTAATTTTGACCCTGGTGGAGAATCCAAGCATGGAGGATGTGGAGTTAACCATGTAGGGGAGGCATCTGGGCATTGAGGACATGAAGGTGACCATAAAGGGGGACCTGGGTGTGGAGGACATGAAGGTGACCATATAGAGTGACCATGTGGGAGGACTCAGGAGTGGAGGGCATGGACATGACAGTGTGAGGGGGACTTGGGTGTAGAGGGTGTGATGGTGATTGTGTGGGGGTACCTGGGCACGGACATGACAGTGACTGTGTAGGGGACCCAGGTGTGGAGGGCATGATGGTGACTGTGTGGGGGTACCCAGGCATGGACATGACAGTGTGATGGTGACCATGTGGGGGGATCTGGGCATGGAGCACGTGAAGGTGATTGTAAAGGGAACCTGGGCCTGGAGGACATGACAGTGACCTTGGTGGAGGGTACAAGTGTGGAGGACTTGGAGGTGACCATGTGAGCATGTGAGGGAGCCAGCCATGGAGGATATGGTGGTGAGTGTGTTGAGAAACTCGAGCTTGAAGGATGTGACAGTGACTGTGTGTGGGATATGGGTATGGAACACATGACTGATCATGTAGGGGGGGACCTGGATATAGAGCATGTGGAGGTGACCATAGGAAGGACACAAGCCTGGTGGGCATGATGGTGGCCCTGGAGGTGGATACACCATGGAGGATGTGGGAGTCACGAGGAAGGACATGGAGGTGTCCACAGGAGCAACCTGGGTTTGGAGGACATGACAGTGACCCTGTGGGGACCCGGCTGTGAAAGACAAGATGGCAACCCTTGTGGAGTATCTGGGCATGGAAGACAGGGATGTGACTGTGTTGGGGACCCAAGTATGGAGGATGTGTTGGTGACCATGGGGAGACCTAGGCCTGAAGGATGTGACAGCGACCATGTGGGAGGATCTGGGTGTGGAAGACATAGAGGTGATCATGGCGGCGGGGTGGGGGGCCTGGGCCTGAAGGACATGGCAGTGACCGCTGGGGGAGACTGCGGCCTGCAGGACGTGGTGGTGACTGTGTAGGGTGACCCAGGCATGGATAACATGATGTTGACCATGGTGGAGGAGGGTACCTACATGTGGAAGTGACCGTGTAGGGAGACCTGGGCATGGACAACATTACAGTGACTGTGTGGGAGGACCCAGATGTGGAAGACATGACAGTGACCATGTGGGGGACGCAGGCATGCAGGACGTGACAGTGACTGTGTGTGGGAGGCCTGGGCATGGAGCAAGTGGAGGTGACCGTGGGCGGGGGCGGGGCTTGGTTGGAGGACATGGAGGTGACTATGTGTTTGGGACTTAAGGAGAGAAGCCTGCACATCACGGGACCTTGCCCTGTTCCTGTCCTGGCTTTTAAACCCAGGCACAACTTGTATTTTCTATTTTCTGCAGTAAATAATTTTTTTCTCAATCAGCAGGAACAAATAGATACAACTGGCTTGGAAGGATTCACTTTGAAAAGATCATTTGATTATAAACCAGGAAACAATACCTGTCACTGACATGGTTTTCTCCCCAGTGTAAGTTCCCAACCCAGGGCAGCAGGTATCAAAATGTGTCCGTGGAAGGTCAGCTTAACCTTGGTGAAATGCAGACATCACAGGAGTGGAGAAAGTGGAGGCATGAATTAAAACAGGGCACATTTTCAGACTGGAGACATATTTAATAAAATAAGGTCACTAAAATAAGAGGAAGTCATGTACAACCCGTTGCCTGTCACTGGCGGCTGGCCGGGTGCCTATGCCGGCTGGGGCCCCACAGGGCTCTGCTGCCCATGGCCTGGCTGCAGGCCTCACTCCTGCAGAAGCTTGTGCTTGACAGTAGTGCTCTCGGAGCAGAGGTGCACGAAGAGGGCGCCGGCGGCTGCACGGGCCCGCAGCTCCTGCAGCTCATAGTCGTGGGCCCACTCGATGTTACCCCACTTCTGGATCTGAGGGGAGAACCAGACAAGCTGCTGGGAGGGCACCCAGTGCCCAGCTCCTGTTAGGCCAAAGCTGCAGGAGGCCAAGCTGAGCAAGTGCAGGCCCCAAGCCAGCACACACAAGACGTGCGGGGGTGTGGGGATGGGGAGGGGGCAGTTGGCCAGCAGCCGTCCATGCTCAAGAGGCAATGGTGATCCGAGAGGATGTGGGCTAGACCCAGGGCCAGTGGACCCTAAGTGCTCTCTCCTCCAAGGTGCCCAGCCCGTGGGATGGAAGGAATGGACAGTCACTGAGGCCCGTGGTGGGCTGCAGGGCTGACTCTGGAGAGGGCCCAGGACTGAAAGGGCCTCTGCTCACACACGGGCAGGCTGCAGGGCTCTGAAGCCCAGAGGGAGGCAGCCCGATTCCAGCCTAACCTGCCAGTTCCTCTCCCGCTAGAGGCCCAGGAGGCCTGGCCCGGCCTGGCCACCTCAGCTTTTCTGGTCACCCTGAATCTCATGTGCCCCCACAATTCTCCGCATTTCTAAGCTGCCCAGTCTGTCTTGAAAACTGCACTATATTCTCTGAAGAGCATGTTATGCTGCCAGAGCACTGTCACTACATAATCCAGGCTACCCCCATTTTGTGGAGGGTCAAAACAGACATTCAGAGAATGAGGGCCTGGCTCAGGGTCCCACGGCCAAAGGCAGAGTCCAGACCAGAAACCAGGGCTCCTGGCTCCCAACCAAACCCGTAACACCAGGAATCACACTTCGCCCTAGTCAATCCTTCCTAACACCAAAACCACCAGCTTCTTTTGTTGTTCGGAAAGAAATATTCCCTCAGCACTTCCTGGATCACCAGATGACTACATGGACTTGGGAAAAACTGCCATTACAAAGACATTTTCATCCTACTGAGACTCAACTCCTAGTAGCAATTCACCTTATAACTGCAAAATCTACTGTAATGTTCAGAGTAAAAAAATGCAAATGATAGTCCAGCAAACCCTGGTGGAATCTGAGCCCACTAAACCACAACTGGTGTGTAGACAGCAGCTCCCTCTGCTCCTCTGGCAGCCAGGCTAACTGCTGGGGAGACTTGGGGGCTGAAGCAGGGTAGCCCACTTGGAAGAACACAAATGTGACTTTCAGCAATGGTAGCACCGTGTGTGTGGATTGGGCCCAGATGATTCATGTCTGTCCACGAGTGTCTGTGGGGGAGAAGGGCCGTGGCTCTGGAGGCCCCCAGACCTGGCTCCAAAGCCAGCTTGAACATTTCCCAGCCATGCAGCCCTGTGCCTCGGTTTTCTCCTGTAAAATGGGGTAACGGCAGCCCACCTGTAGCTGTTTCGAGGAGGTGAGACCCAGGGGTGAGGTATGATCCCAGGGCTGAAGCACAGGGTTGAACTTACTGCCATGACCTGATTATCTCTGTTACTTGGCAGTACTTCTACCGGCCCTTAGTTCTGGTTTCAGTACGTACATGAAAGTAATAGGGCCAAGTTCACATTCAAAAAACTCAGATGGGTTGCCCGTCCCCCAGTCCATGTAAATTAGGAAGGGGTGTTATCAGAATCTATCAGTGGTCTGCTTCTCCCCTGGTGGGTAGAGAACTGAGGGCAGCCCCAAGGCCATGGTTCACCTCACCTGGTACTCTTCCTCCAGGCGGGACAGCAGCACAGCCTGCTCCACCGTCAGGCGCAGGTCCATCAGGCCCAAGGTCAGCACCATGGACTTGAGCTGGGCCACCACAAACTCAATTCCTGCAGGACACAAGCCAAGTCAGGACCCAGGAAGCCCCCACTCAAACAGGGCAGCTGCTCTAATGCTCCGAGTGGTAAAAAGTCGCTAAATGGGGGAGAATGGTCCCAGGAAGAAGCTGTTGTGTTGGCCTGCTCTGTACCCACCCCTTTTCTTCTGAAGAGAGCTCTATCCTTTCTTGGGGATGGTCCTCTGCTCTCACTTGGTGGGGCGGGGAGGGGGGTGAGGGCGGTGCATATGGCCGGCACCTGGCAATCAGAGCATTCCACACCCCTGACCCAGTGACAGGTTCAGGGATGGGCATGTGACTCAAGCCTGGCCAATGACACATGGACCCAAGACTTGTGCTGGGGAAGAGAAACCCAGCTTTGTGCAGGAAAGGTGTAAGTCTGGAGCACAGCCTGAGTAAAAGGGTTGGTGTCAGAGCCAGCCTCTGTCCTTAAAAGCCACCTTGGAGCTTCCTTAGGGACAGGTAGGCACAGGCTGCAGATGCAAAAGCCCATCATCCCTGTCCCCCAGCCCCAGCCAGCTCCATGAATACCTTGGAGGGCCCACATGTTGTAAGATGCCAGATGGCTGGCAAGTGCCTCATGAGTCTTGGCTGGGATGTTGGGCCCCATGATGCTGGTGGAGGTGCCAATTTCCACGCCATATCTGAAAGGAAAAAGCTTCAGCTTGTCTTCGTCTTGCCGTGGCCCAAGAGCAGCCCAGCTCTTGCCCAGACCTAAGCTACTGAGCATATATGCACCCCGTCAGGATATCTGGCCAAGGAGCCAGTCTTAGGGGTTTTGGGATCCACCGCCACTGGCCAGTGGCCTCCTGACCTAATTTTTTGTCCCCCAAGAGCAAACCCAAAGGACCAGGAAAATGCCCTGCATGGCTGGTGAGTCATGCGAGCTGGGTACAGCCGCCGGAAACTCTTCAGTTGTGTACCTGGAATCTCCAGCAAACACGTGGATATCTGCTTTTTAAACTTTCTAAAAAGTCTTTCACATTCGAGGCCATAAAAGATTTCTTTTAAATATTGCTTTCAGGAATATTTGTATGTGTCTTACATAATTCATTTTCTTTATTCAACAAATATTTATGGCCCCTATACTATACAGGGCATTGTTTTTGGCCTGGGATCTATAGGACATGCGCTGGCTTCAAGTAACAATAAATCTTCAAGAAAAAAAAAAAAAAAAATACTATACATGGCATTGTTTTTGGCCTGGGATCTATAGGACATGCGCTGGCTTCAAGTAACAATAAATCTTCAAGAATAATCATAACTATATAAAGCACATGACAAATATAATGGAGAAGAACAATTTTTGTAATTTCTTTCATGTATCACAGAGTCCCCAGTGGTTTAAAACCATCCTTGCTGAAATTCCTAATAGTACAAATCGAGTGTAGGAGTGGCTAAGTTCTTCTGTAAACTGTTAAGGACAAGAAAGCTCAACTGCCACAAAAACCAGACTATTGTATACCGTGGCACAGATCTCTAGGCACCTGAATTTTGTTACATTTAATTAGACCTTAAGATGACATTGCATCTTCATATTTCTCATCCAGTACTGCAGCTGTTAGGCATCCCCGGGTGGTGCAAATGGTTAAGCACTCAGCAGCTAACCAAGAGGTTGAAAGTTTGAGTCCACCCAGAGGCTCCTTGGAAAAAAGGCCTGGCAATCTGCTTACAAAAAACCAGCCAGTGGAAACCCTACGGAGCACAATTCTACTCTGACACACGTGGGTTTGCCTTGAATCGGGTCAACTGGAAACCTGCTGCTGCTGCAGCTGTTAACCTCACTTGATCTCTTTATTTTAAGTCCCTCGGAGCACCGCCTGTGCCTTTTACTTTAAAACCCCAGGGTCCTGGCACACTGTGGGCACTCGGCAAATGTGCAGCAAATGAAGGAGACAGACTGGGGGACTCACTTTTGTGAAAAATGTTACACCAGAAACATCCATGTAAGCTCACAAAGTACTGTGGCCAAGGCAGTACCCCGACGCCAGCCCTCCCACACTCCCTTGGAATGAAATCAAATTGAATTTCTTCTGCTGCCTCATCAATAGTCCTTTCAGTTTTGCACTCACAGGAGTCTTCCCGTAAAGGAAAAACATTGGGACCCCTCAGCTCCTAGAGCTGTGCACCCCTGGGAGAAAACACTGCCTGTGGTTCTGTCACGGCACTACCCGGGCTGGCCCCTGCATGTGCACGTGTGCCATGTGACTGCTCCGTGACCCACTGAGGGGTGTAACAATTGTGATGATACAAGATGACCACTGCCAGCATGTGAGCATGTGCATGGGCCAGGCCGGTGCCAGCCCTTCACAGGCACCGCTGTGCTCACGCCCCAGTCCTGAGGTTTCACTAGCTCCACCTCAAAGACAGACACTGAGCTCGGGGGCCAAGTCGCACAACTGACAAGTGGCAGACCTGGGACTAAACCAACACTGCTGCTCTCAGCCGCTTGGGGAGGGCAGCCTGGGAGCCCCGGTGCTGCCCGAGGACGCCCAGCACAGTGTGCACCAATGGCAAGTGCCCAGTGCCCAGCATTGGGACAGGCTGAGAACGCCTGACAGCACTTTCCCCAAGGTGACCCTACACCAAACGTCCAAGAGATGCCTAATCCCAGGACATCTGAGCACAGAAAGCAGAGCAGCCAGGGTTTGTATGGTGTGGCCCTGGACCCCAACCCTGCCCAGTCCTGGTGACCAGTTAAGGGGTTGCCTGGAGGTGGGGTGAGGAGGGGCAGTGCCTTGGCAAGCAGTGCATCTTACCTCTTCTCAGCCCACTCGATAATGGGGTCCCATTCATTCTTCTGAAGTTCCACTAGTGTCTCTGGCTCCTCCACCCTGTAGCTAATTCATCGCAAAAGTCACCTTCAGTGACAAAAAATACAGCTCCTTCATTCGGCACAGACAAAGGGAAACCAGAACCAGAGCCAACACTTCTTCTCCACCACCCCAGCCTCACAAGCCAGCCTCTCAGCTCTTCCCCTAAAGCAGCAGCTCTCAAAGTGTGGTCCTGGGACCAGCAGCATCAGCCGTACTGGGGAACTGGCCAGACCGAAGTCAGAACTCTGGGACGAGGCCCAGCAATGAGTAGCTTAACAAGCCCTCCAGGTGATTCTGATGTAGGCTCCAGTTTGAGAACCACTGCCCTAGAGGCCCCTCATTACTGGCCAGGTAATGGCACTGATGACATTCTAGAACAGATTTGCTTTCCTAACTGCACCCCTGGATCCACATCCACTTGATGCTTGGATGCTGAACATGGATATTGTGCTAGGAGTTCAGTCGTGGCAGCCCTGACCTTCCCCTCCCAAGAGACAGTGCATGCCTCCGGGGTCCATCCCTAGCTATCGGTGCCGAGGCTGCGTGGAAGCCTGCCCTGAGGGGACCTGACACTTGTTTTGACCTGGAGAAATGGAGCCGGAGTCAGTTGAGGGAGCTGAGCTGCAAGGCCTCATGGGATGGGCCCCAGGTGGCCCTGTGGAGAGCCGTTGGCCCATGTAAGCAGAGGGGGTAAGACAGAGTGTAAGGCGTAGGAGCAGAGAAGTGGAAGAACGGACAGACTCAGCGATGGCACCCCTAGGGCGGGGGCGGGGGGTTGCGGTCCAGCTCCAGCTTCTCATCTTAAGATCCCAGCCCCGGTGGCCCAACCATTCTTCATCTCCTGTCAAGAGTCCCTCTATCATTTTCAAGGAATGTTTTCCCTGAGTTAGGTTAAGTGGTCAGTCAAATGGCCCCTAACCCAAATGCACTTGGCTTTCTGGCTAGCAGCTCAACATGGGCACTATGGCAACCTGGTCAGGGGCACCTTTGCTCCTCCCAAAATTTCAGTGCTGATTTTGGATGTCGTCCACAAGGCACCTAGAATTTTAGCACCTCAGACCAGCAGAGAGCAGACGTGGCTGCTCCCCTACATAGTTCTTCCCTCAGCTTTCCTTCAGCATCATTGACCGACTAGCCAGAGAACATAAACACGGGAAATTTAGAGCTGGGAGAAGCCAGCTCCTTGATGTCAATATCTGATAGGCTCTGTATGCCCAAGTTGAGGAATGACCAGAATGTCTACATAAGAATGGTGGGTGTCAGGGCCACAGCTAGGGTCAGAGCCCCATTGAGGGGGTGCTCCTTGGATCCTGGAGTCTGAAGTGCTGCTTATACTCCCCCAGACCAGGAGGTAGAGGATGGGCTGCAGAAGGGTTGTATTCTGACACAGTTGTAGCTGAGGCATCCCCATCCTAGGGAGGTACAGGGGAGCTTAGTGCTGATGTCAAGAGGGGTGCCCCACCCCTACCCCACACGAGACAATGGAAACCAGTCTGCCACCCTTCCACTAATAACTGCCTGGCACACGAGGCAAGGTGACCCAGAGCAATCAGCTTAGTCCCAAGGGAGTTCCAGCAATGTCCTTTACCAGATGGTGTCAGTGTCCAGAAACTTCAGAGCCGCCTGGATCAGCTGGTCCTTGCTTCGCTGGGTTGGGTTGTCCAAAGAAGTGTTGCACAAGGTGGTCTGGATCAAAAGGTAGAGAGTCCCCCCGTGATCAGCTGTGGGGCTCAGGCCAAAGCACTACCCTCCTGAGGACACTGTACCCAACACACAGCAAAAAGGAGAGAAGCCAATGGCCACACCAGGGAGATGGCCTGAGGAGTCCTCACAATCACAACAGCAGCACATCGGTCGAAAGCTTGCGACAGCAAGCTTTGTGCTGGATGCTTATGAGATCCTCAAGCTAGCCCTCCTAGGCAGGAACTTTCACCCCCACTTAGCAGATGAAGCTGAGCCTTAGAACAAATGGACTTCCCCAAGGTGTCATGCTCTTCACTGCCTGGTGCTGCTGTATTTCATGTAATCCTTACCACAACCCTCTGGAGTAGGTACTGTTGTTCTACCCATTTCAGAGATGTGAAAACTGAGGCCCAAAGAGGTTAAGTACATCATCAGATACTGCAAATAAGATATGTAAGCAGAACTGGAATGCAAGCCTGCTGATTGCATGCTTTACCACCTGGCTCCCCAATGCCTCAGAAAGCAGGGAAACAAACCATCCAAACCAGGGTCAGGATGGTTTTTCCAGATCTGCCTTGCTGACAATGAGTTGCTTAGGCTACTCGAACAACTAGCTGTGGCCCGGTCACCCTGATTTCATCATCGAAGGAGCAGAGAGCAGCACAGATGGCTGTGAAGGTTGCGAGGCAGCCAGCCCAGGTCTGCATGTCAACAGGGAGTAGAGCGATGGCTGGTCCCACAGCTACTGAATGCTAACTTGTGCCCGCACCTGGCCAGAACTTCACATGCATCACCTCGTCTAATCCTGACCTCACTCCACATGGCACGTACCACCAGCATTCCCTTCTCACAGACAGGGACGGGAACCGGGCTGAGAGAGGGACAGGCACTTGCCCAAGGTTCCAAAGTCTAGAAGCCAGAGAACCTGGACCCAAAGAGCTCAGTGGCCACAGTGCCCATGGGAGCCACTCTGTGTGGGTGGGAGAGGCTGGCTTACAGTGAGCTGCCCCCACCCGTGGCTCCATTTGTTCTTTCATTCAGCCATACTTACCAGTGCCAGCTAACCTTCGTGGTAGGGCTTGGCACACCTGGTGAGTGAAATAGACACGGCCCCGGCCCTCATGCTCCTCACAGTGCAGTGGTTGGGACAGACAACAAACATGTGAACCTAAAACGCACAATGTAGCTGCCATCACAGACAATAAGAGGGCTGGAGTCCCTCTGAGGAGATGGCATTGTGGCAAGGCCATAAGGGGGAGAGGTTGCTGTAGTCAGGGGACTGGAGTCCCTCTTGCAGAGTCGGGCCAGAATCTGGAGAGGCATCTACATTTTTGCAGAGCCCTGGACGAAGTCACGGGGACAAGGAGAGGACTAGGGCACAGGCCAGCACTGTGAGCTCATTACCAGGTGCATGGTGTAGAACTTGATGGTATCCTGCTGGGAGTCCCATTCAGTGGCTACTGCAGTGGCCAGGGCCTCACTGGGGACAGTAAAGAGCTTGGCTTGGGGTGTTTTCAGCTTCCTGTGGTCCAGGTTTATCTCAAAGCCACCTTGAAAGAGCAAATGCAAACCTCTCAGGGACTGTGAAATGGAACTGAGTGGCCATTCCTATATTTAGCCATGTGAATTGGTACAAAGCAACCCCAAGTCCTCTCACTGAAGGGCTTACAAAAACATATCTGACAAAAGCAAGAGGTACCATCTCACCACAGAAGTAGCTGGAGCTGAAAAATGTTCCCAACCTTTCATACACACACACACACACACACACACACACACACGCACAATGGTGGGGGCAATCAGTTTCAGACACTCACCTTCACCCTGGGTGATGGTGACATTCTGATAAAACCGCTTTCTTTCTGCAAGAAAGATTTTTCAAAAAGGCAGGTTAACATAGTGACAGCTTAGGAAGTGACAAGCCCAGCTGTATCATTACTGCTGATGTTGCTTTATTTGCTTGATTTTCCCAGCACCGTTCAAGTCTGTCCTACTCTACACAGTTTCAACAACAGCTCTGACTGAGGCTGGAGGAGGTGGCTAGCTGGGGAGGGGAGCACTCTGGGGATCAAGAGAGGAGCAGGACATGCCAGTCATGTCGCCCTCCAGTCACCAAGCCCCAGGGACAAGTCTGATCACGCAGCATCCCCAAGCTGCAAAGCCTATCTCACTCTACAGGTTTTCCTACCACCTTCAGTCTGACCTTCCCCACCACCCCCTCCCCCGCCACCAGTACTGTCCCCCCAACGCCCGCACAATGAGGATGGGATAAAGCCAGAGCTCCACCCCAGAGGCCCACTTCTAAGCAGGGATGAGTGAAAAGCCAGCATTTTGTGTGTGTGTGTGTATACGTGCAATAACCAGGCAGTAAGCACATGTCGCAAGAGTACTTTCTATTCCCTCTATCCAATTAATTAACCTAATTAGCCAACCTGCTTATATATTCAACAGAGACTCCAAACATTTAAGGGGAAAATCTGTGTTCTGTATTCTCTTTTGAAAATAACTTCAATAAAACCTTATATGAAAATATAAACATATCCTCCCTCTTTTATCCAGGAGGGATTAAAAACCAAGAGCACCTCGGAAGGAATCACACAGATTCTCTCAACTAATAAAGAACAAATAGGTCACATTTTGGAAGCCAAAAACCATAACATGGTCTTCAGTCCCTAGAACAGATACAATACTTTCATGCATTCGCTCATTTGTTCACCCATTCACTGGGTACCAAGAGCCTCAGGGTCCCTGACTGAAGTTACTTATTGAGGTAATGATGTGGCATGTGGAGGAAAAGGAGGCTCATTAAATCATCTGGTTTTAACATCTTTTTTTAAAAATCGACCAAGTTTTGGTTAAAATTGCATTAATTCAAATAGAGAATTGAACTAATTATTCAGTTAAGCAATTAATTCAAATTCAGGAGAACTTGGTGCGTGGGGGGAGATAATGGTACAAGGGTATCTGAATAACTGAGCGCGTTCTTCTTCTGTTTTCCCACGTACCTGTTTTTACCCCACAAATCTCATTACTATACTTCCTACCTAAACACAGAAGGCCCAAAATTGCATTTCCAGGGTTGCATTACTAAACTAAAGCCTAAGCTTTTTTCCCACAAAAAATAACATTTTGTTCGCCTACATGTGTCAGGCACTGCTCTAGGCACTTGGGATACAACAGTGAATAAAACAAAGAAAACCCCTGGCCTAAAAAAAGACTAAAAAAGTTTTTTTTTTTTTTGCTGTCCTAAAAAAATATTTTTTTCTTTTCTTTTTTTTTTTTTTTTTAGGCCTAGTGGAGCTTAAATATATATATACACATATTTAAAAATGTGGTCAGATCTGGCCACCAAGATGAGGATGTGTTATTCTGTCCTTCTTCACCGCCTTCCTCAGAAATCCTAACACTGATTTTCTCACACACTTGACCCCAGAAAGGAGGTTTATGCCACACTGTGCTTTTAAACTTTCCTTCTGTCCATGCTGTCCTGGTCTCATCCAAATGGCAGGTCCACGGGGGTCTGGGGCCTCCTTTTGTGCCTCTGGTCTGGACTGAGGTACCCAGACTACGTCCATTCTGCCTTCGGATGACTGGGCTGGCTGGCTGCCTCCATCTGACCAGGCCAGGTACAAAGGTGGGAAGGCGGAAGTGCTATGAAAGCCTGACTCAGCACTGGGTAGGGTCTTCCAGCATGTGTAGGAAGTACCGGGGGAGCACAGAGCAGCAGTGCTGCACCAGCATGCTGCCCTGATGCAGGCCTGGGAAAGGGCCCAGGGGACCTGGGCACTGAGGAACAGACTGGGCAGATGCTGACAGCACCAGCTACACTTTACGTATTGCCAAAATAGCTGGGTTTCCCACGGGGAAGTCCTTTTTCTGCTTTGCTCCTCTGTCCTGGCCAGGCCCACTGCTGTACTTGAGTAAGAATAAGAAAAAAACTGGAGGGAAGTGGGCTGGATGGAGGAGCAGGAAAGGAGCAAAAAAGATTGCTCTGAACAGGAGAGAACCAGGCAGTCAAATAGACACAGCAGGGTAAAAAGAGCCCGGGCTGCCAGCCCCACACACCAGAGGCAGGCCCAGGTGTGGACTGCTCTGCACAGACACTTGGCCGAAGTAAGCTTCTGCATCTGAAAGTGCACTTTTCAGTCTTTTAACAAACTTCCAAACCAAAAGCCAAATCAGCTGCTGCCGAATCAGTTCCCACTCATGACAACCCCATATGTCAGGGTAGAACTGTGCTTCACGGGACTTTCAATAGCTGATCTTTCGGAAGTAGATTGCCAGTCCTTTCTTCTGAGGTGCCTCCGGGTGGACTTGAACCTCCAGCCTTTTGGTTAGCAGTCAAGCACTCAACCATGGGCACCACCCAGGGACTAACAAACTTCAGTGGATACTAACCAAGTGCCAGAAAGTGTGGTAAGTCCTAGGGACATGACTGTGCAAAGCTCATCCTGCCCTCAAAGTACTTACTGTCCCATGAGGAGGACAGACATTAAACTAGCCAAACAGTAAAGTCACTTTTTCAATGGTGAAAATACAAGGAACAAGGAAAACAATACCAGGGAAGCCACATCTCATCTTGGGCTCAAGAAAGAGCCCCAAGTGGTTAGATTTAATCGGAGACCTGAAGAAGAGCGAAGAGTTAGCCAAGCTTTATTGACTGATTTGTTTTTGGAGGGGGTGGTGTACGGAAGTCATCTCCAACAAAAGAACCGGTCTTCAGTAAGGTCCAGGGTCTTTGTGGACCAGAGAGCAGTGTTTTGGAGAAGTACAAAGACATCAGAAGGACAAGACTGTAGTAACCTAGCCGAGAAGGGTTAGAGATGATCAGAGGGGACGGTGACAGCTGATGTTGGGGAGGCAGACGCTCTAGGTTCCCTCCGGAAGCCAAAGGAAGCCAAGTAAGGGTTTCACGTAGACAAAACAAAACATGATCTAGAAAATTCATGTGCCAGGACTCACGCTCTCCAACAATATCAGAAAGATGGGAGTAATTCGCCTAGGCCCCCAGAGGTCTAGAGTCACATAGGACAAATTGTGAGACACTGGGGAGCTTGTGAAGCTTCCACACTCCTGGTGAAAACAGGGCTAGCCAAAGGCTATGGGAGCGGGCTCCAGAGAGGAGAGAAATGGCCAAGCACGCAGACCAAGGTCCGTTCTGAGTATGAATTATTCCCTTTACAGGACATCTGTGGCAAACACACATACACAGTGCCTTTTAAGAGACAATCTGTAGACTATGTAGATGCAAAGAAACAGGTATGTAAAAAGTGTTGAATTTTAAAAGCTGGCCACACAAAAACAAAAACTTTGTTAGAACAGCATCATTCACAATAGCCAACAGGTGTAAATAATCCAAATGTCCATCAACAGATAAGAGGATAATAAAATGTGGTCTAGCCATACAATGGAATATTATTCAGCAATAAAAAAAAATGAAGTACTGATACATACTATGACATGGATAGTCCTTGAAAATATGCTAAATGAAAGAAGCCAGACACAAAAGCCCACATGTCATGATTCCATTCACGTGAAATGTCAGAACAGGCAAATTCACAGGGACAGGAAGTAGATTAGTGGTTGCCTAGGGGTGGAGGTGGTAGTGATGACGGCTGCACAACTCTGTGAATAAACTAAAAGCTATTTTACACTTTAAATGGGTGAACTGTATGTATGTGAATTAAATTGCAATGAAACTGCTAAAAAAAAAACCCAAAACTTCAGGCCAATTGTGTCTGCCATAGCAACTAATTTCAACGGGCTAAATGAACCAAACAGACTCCCCATTTTCCAAACTGCTCTTGCTCTGGAACGGGGATTGGCAACCTCTTTCTATTAAGACCCAGACAATAAACTACTCAGCTCTGCTGTTGTAGTGAAAGCAGACAGAGACAATATGTAAATGACTGAGCACTGCTTCATTCCAATAAAACTTTATTTACAAAACTTATAAAAACAGGTGGCAGGCTAGAGAATCACTGGTAATCTACCCAACCCCCTTATGAGGAAGACAAGGCAGGTAATGCCTCTGTGGTAGTAAGGGCTCTGACAAGCTACATGACTTGTCCAGGTGACTAACAACTTGTGAATGGTGAGTCCTGACTTCATTTGGTGTTTGCTGCCTCTCCAGAGCATCCGCAACCCCCACATCCAGAGTCAATGGACTTATGACAAGCTAGTGCAGGGACCTAAACCCCTTTTGAAAACCTTCAACAGTATGACCATTCCTAAAGGGTCAGATTCAATCTCCTTAACCATTGAAACCTTACCCAAGAAGGCCCATAGAACCTCACCACTGATAACGTCTTTGTACAGCATGCACAGACCTGATTTATGGGTGTTCCTCCCACTGTACCTCATTCATTCTTTCATGATTGACCACCTACCATCTGCCAGGTACTGCTAAGAGCCTAACTAGTAAGTCTGCAGTAGAAAGGACAAGGAGAGGATAGATCAAGTGCCGCAGTGATGGAAAGCAGGCACCCACAACCTAAATCAACCCTTTGCTTTTGCCAACGTGGTGAATGCTTGAGCATGTCTCCTTTGCTCATGCTGTGCCTCCCTAGAATGTCCTTCCTTCTTCCTCTTTACTGGCTCATCATGGCCCACCTCCAAGCCCTTCATCTGGGCCCTGATAGCTGAAAACTCGGCTCCCCGCTGCACCGAACCCCCTTCCCTATTTGTATAAATTTATGGAGCTTAAAAACTGAAAGGACCACAGAAGCAGCTTATTCCTTCAGCTCGCAGAAGAAAATGAGGCTCAAAGGAAGTAGTAGCTTGCCCAAGATAACACAGTGCCTCAGACATAAGAACCCAGATTTGTACTCCAGCCACAATGTTAAACTGCCCATGTTCTGGACTTTCTAAAGCAGGCAGTGTATGGCATAGTCCCTCAAGCCACACTCCCTGTCACCTCTGGACATATTCTAGCTACCCATCACTTCTTCCTCCTCTTCACCAAACTCCTTCTCATCTATCAAGGCTCAGGTTAAATGTCCTTTCACTCAAGGCCCTTTCTAGGCCCTCAACCCCTCCCCAAGATGGGACTAGGTGCCTCTTTGTGTTCTCAGTTTCTTTGCACGTCCTTTATAAACCTCTATTTAATCAGAATACTATAATCCCCTGCCCTCACCAAGATGGGGACCCCTCTGTCTTGAAGACCACTGCACCTTCTGCCCTAGCATAGGAAAACCAACAGCCCGGAAAGAGAATGTTATTGCTCTTCATTTACTGAAGCAAGTCACTCACACTCTTACCGTAAAACTTAGCCCCTGCACAATGCAGGAGTCACTACCTTCTCCTAGGCTTTATCAGAATCGTAGGTGGAGAAAGGAGGCACTTGGTGTCCACTTCCGTTTACCAGAAAAGGCTGGGGGTGGGAGGGGTTCCGGTAGGGCGCCTAGAGTGAGGGCCAGGAAATGTGGTGCAGACAAAGTGGCCAGGAGGGAGGACTGCAGGCCTGGGTTCCAGGCCCTTCCTGTGTCAGGTCCTGTGCTAGGCGCTGGTGACACAGAAAGGGGTCAGACAGCCGGCCTTTACAGGCCACAACCTCTCACACAGTCTGCTCAGTGACCCTGGTGAAGTCTTGATCCTGAACCCAAATGTTCTCATCTGAAAACAGGGATAACATCTGTTTTCGTTACAAGCTTTGAGAAAAGTGGCGCGGGCCAAATGTCAATGCTTGCCTTGTGCGTTGCAGCGCTGCGTATCCTCCCGGAGTCCCCTGCCCGTCTGTCTGCACTTTCCCGGCCTGTGGCAGGGTCTGAGCCCTCAGCCCACCCTAACCGAGCTCGGAACCTGGCCCAAATAGGATGCGCCCTGGCCTCACCTGCTGGGGGGGCGTAGGCCCGGGCCCGGAGCTCAGGGGATGGCCCCGGCACCAAGGGGTCGATGGGGCCACCCAGGGGCCGTTTCAGGAGGTGGCGGCCCCAGTCCCGCAGCTGGAGGCAGCTCCTCCACATTGCGCCCGAGGGTCTCCGAGGACGCGCAGAGCGAAGCCTGAGTGCAGCACACACTGAGCGCAGGGAACCCACGACACGCGCGCGGGATGTTCGGAAACTTCTCTCACCGACTCCCAGAGCCCTCAGTTGCCCTGGGCGCCGCCATCTTCTTCGTGACACCACTGGCAGGCTGTCGCAACCGCGCGCAATCAGCATCACAAATGCACGTCGCCCCGCCCCTCCGCGCTGCGCCTCGAGAAGAAGACTACAAATCCCAGAGGGCCGATCGCGCACCCCGCCACGTGTTTTCTCCGCCTACCAATGGGCGGGCGCGCCGCGTGAGCCTGAGCTCGGCGCCCCGCGAGCCGGGGCCAATCGGAAGGGTCACTGTGTGTGTATGTGTGTGTGTGAGTGTGTGTGTGGTTGTATGAGCGCGCGTGTGCGTGTGTGTGTGTGTGCGTGTGTGTGCGTGCGCGCGCGCGCGCGCGCGCGAGGGCGAGTGGGGGTACCCGGCGCAGCGCTGGGAGGCCCTGCTCGCAGGTCCCGGGGTCCCGGTGGCGGCCGGAGCTCTGGTCCGCAGGTGGCGGGCGGGTGGTGCCCCCAGAGGCCACCCGCGCGTGCGCGCCCGGCCCCCCTCCCCTCCCCCTCTTCGGCTCCCGCGCGGCGGCGGCGGTTCCTCTCCCCTCCCCCAGCCCTGGCTCCGGGGGACCCCGCGATGCCGGTCCGCACCGAGTGTCCCCCGCCGACCGGTGCCTCGGCCGCCTCCGCGGCCTCCCTCATCCCACCGCCGCCCATCAACACGCAGCAGCCCGGCGTGGCCACCAGCCTGCTATACAGCGGCTCCAAGTTCCGTGGCCACCAGAAGAGCAAGGGGAACTCGTACGACGTGGAGGTGGTGCTGCAGGTGAGCGCCGGCCGGCGACTGCGGCCCAAGGACCTCCTCGCGGCGCTCACGGCCCGAGCCCGCCCGCGGTCCTCGAGCTTGCGGCCGCAGATCAGGCCCTGGCCGCCGGGGCCTCTTGCGCCCGGCGCTTCACAGCCGGGACCTGCCCAGCTGGTGTCTCAAACTCTGCGAGCCCTAACCCTGACCTGCCCCCTAAGACTGGGACCCACTCCCTCAGACATGGAGCCCCTTGACCAGATACCCCGTGACTGTGACCTAACCCTCTGGGATCCGGAAGCCCCCCACTACTTGGACCAGGTTACTTCCTACCCGTGACCTGTCTTGTCACCCCTAGATCAGCTCCCACCAATCCCTCTCAGAACTCCTTATTGGATTCATCCGAATCGGGACGCCCCCTCCCATGGCTGGGCCCGTGACAGTTTCTCCCAGACCTGAGACATGTCCCCCTTTCCTCAGTCCCAGGAATCCTCCAAGATCAGACCTCCGACCCCGGGGTTCTCCTCCTGCTCTGATTTCCTCCTTGGGTGAACTCAATCTGACTCTTAAGCCTTCCTCTTATTAGACCCTGAGCCTGAGAGCCCCCAACCCCACAACTGATTGCTCAGACCCTGGCCCCCCTCAAGACCAGACCCTCACACCCTGGCTGCGTGCTGTGGCTCCTTATAGTCTGTTGCCTCTTGTACCCCACCCTCTGCTTACCTACTGCTGCAGTCTCTTGCTTCAAGCACCCAGCTCTTCACAGCTGCCTCCACCTCCAGGCCTCCTGTCCCAGGCCTCTCATACCCTTTACCCCCATTCTTTGGCCACTTCCAATCTGCTCCGCCTTCCTGGCCCTGTACTCAGACCTCCTTCCCACCCCATACCTGAATCTTCCTCATTCCTTGCTCCAGGGGAACCTCTTTCTGTGTTCTTAATATTTACCCACACAGGCACAGGGCTTCCTCCTACAGTCTCTGATACCTGCGTACTGGCAAATCTAACTCACCCAGTTCTGTTTCTCACACGGATTATTTCCTTTCCACGTTCATCCTCCTCCCCCCATTTGACCTGGATCTCTGAGTACCTGCTGCCAGGTGCTGACCAGCTTTGGAAGTATACCTTCACCTCTCCTGGCCCTTCACTCTACCTCACCCCTTACACGCAAATGGTAGCACACTTGACATTTTTTCCCAGTCAAGGGATGGTGATGGTGGTGGTGAATACGTCTTTCCATCTTCCCTCCCCACAAAACTGTTCCTCCTCTATGTCTGCCTTTGCCTCTGGACCCACTTTCTCCCTCCCTTTGCCCCCTTTTCCTTAGTCTGTTACCCCACCTCCTAGGCTGTTCCTAAAAGCCCCTCCAAGTATCTGTCCCTTAGACAGCCCTTACGGAGAACTCTGAGGCCCTGGCATGATGTACTCCTGCTTTCACGAGCGAGGATAGAATGTAGAGTGTGTCCTTTCTTCATGTTCACCCATTGACCTTTTTTATTTTGAATCTTAAAGAGCATCTCTTCTGAACAAGTAGGTCTGCCACCCAAAAGACAATGGGGGTACATTTTTCTTTCTGCTAACTATAGCTCCCTTCATCAATTTCTTTTTTTCTTATTGTTCTGTGGGAATAAATTTTTTCTTTTTGATCGGGAAAACAGGATTCTCACATTAATTATGTCTTTGGTCTGTGAACCTAAAACCCTGCTGTGAGCTGTGATATTTATTATAATTGAAAAACTAGTGTGGTTGACATCTTTCAGCCTCAAAATTATATTTCTCATGAGGCAATTCCTCTTATGCTTAAAATGTGAGAATTTAGTGTGAAGGTACAAGCTTTTTTTTTTTTTTTTTTGGTAACCATAAAATTCTGGAAATGAGATCCTTGGTGTGGGTCATGTTTGGAATCATATTGAATTTGTGCCCATTTTTAAAGTTAATGGTTTCTGATGTTTTAGGGGGTAACTTAAGTGTCAAAACGAAATCTGCTTTGGTTACTTCTGCCATTAGTGTGTTGTTTCTGAACTCCTGTCAGGTGCCAAGTTTCTTTGTGAACCCACAAGGCTGAGTGAGTCAGTGGGCTTTAGAATCTGATGTTTGGGGGAGACTTGTGCTCTGCTGACAGGTTTCAGGGCAGCACAGAGAAGACATCCCTCCCAGGGCTGGCAGCTACTTGAGTAGGATGCCTGGTGGGGGGGCTGTCATCATGTCAAGGAATGCTGCCCTGCATCTGGATTAGTGAGCTGCTTGTTTGTCATGGGGACTAGTCAGTGGCATGTAAATTGCCCCATCTTCTGGTTTTTCAGCCAGGACTAGTTTCTTGGACTCAGCTTCTCAGAATACTTCTCCTGCCTTTCATAACTCAGCTACTTTGTTTTTAAACAGTTTTATCAGGATATCATTCATATACCATATGGTTTCACCCATTTAATGTGTACACTTCAATAGTTTTTAGTATGTTCATTGAATTTTGTAACTACCACCCCAAACCTGTTGCTGTCGAGTTGATTCTGACTCTTAGTGGCCCTCTAGGACAGAGTAGAACTGCCCCATAGAGTTTCCAAGGAGCACCTGGTGGATTTGAATAGTCGACCTTTTGGTTAGCAGCCATAGCATTCAACCACTGCGCCACCAGGGTTTCCAACCACCACCACAATCTAATTTTAGAACATTTTCATTACCTTCCCCCACCCCCTGCAAAAAATCCATGCCCCTTAGCTGTCACCACCTCCCCCCACCCTTATTCCCCAGCCCTAGGCAACCACTAATCTACTTTCTGCCCCTATAGATTTGCCTATTCTGGACATTTCATGTAAATAGAATCATACTGTTTGTGGTCTTTGTGACTGGCTTCTTTCACTCAGCACAATGTCTTCACAGTTCGTCCACGATACAGCATGTATCAGAACTTCATTTCTTTTAATGGCTGAGTAATATTCCATTGTATTATGTACCACGTGTTCATTCATTCATCAGTTAATTGACACCTGCGTTGTTTCCATTTGAGCTATTGTGAATTGTGCTGCTGTGAATGTTCACATGCAAGTTTTGTGTGAATGCGTGTTTTCAGTTCTCCTGAGTAGGTACCTGGGACTGGAGTTTCTGGGTCAGATGGTAACCCAGTGTTTCACTTTTTGAGGAACTGCCAAACTGACAATCCAAACTGACTGCACCATTTTACATTCCCATCAGCAATGGATGAGGGTTCCAATTTCTCTACATTCTTGCCAATGCTTATTATTTGTCTTGTTTGTATTAGCCACACTAGCGGGTGGTTAAAGAGCTCAGCTGCCAACTGAAAGGTCAGCAGTCCAAATCTACCAGCCACTCCTTGCAAACCCTGTGGGGCAGTTCTTCTCTCCTGTAGCGTCACTGAGTCAGAATGGACTCGATGGCATTGGGCTTTTTAGTGGCTGTGAAGTAGTATCTCTTTGTGGTTTTGATTTGCATTTCCCTAACCCTGGTGGCATAATGGTTAAGAGTTCGGCTGCTAACCAAAAGGTTGGCAGTTCGAATCCACCAGGCACTCCTTGGAAACTGTATGGGGTAGTTGTGCTCTGTCCTATAGGGTCGCTATGAGTCGAGATTGACTCCATGGCAACAGGTTTGGGTCTGTTTAATGTGGAATGATCATCTTTTTTGTGCTCACTGGAGCACTTTCTTTTTTGGGATTCCGTTTTAAGGCATTCCTCAAACCTTTGTGAGGTCCTGACTGGATCATTTTGTCTTTATTGTGACTACTTTGTTCTTCCTCACCAACCAAGAAGCTCAGCATAAATGAAGCCCAGTCACTCTGACAGGGACATTAAAAAGATCAGCTGCTAGACACAGCTGTGCCAAGAGACCTTCTTGCTAAGCATGGGCCTTGTTATCTTTCTCATTGAGATGCTGACCTGTCGTGTGCCTTGTGGTGTATTTGAGTTCACCGTCCATCATCAAGATGAATTTGGGTAGAATAGGAGAGACACATGGTTGAATGGAGGCCGAACTGAAATTCTGATTCTTGAGTGTGCAAAATGTTAGCGAATTTACAGTTCAGATTTTAATTTTATTATGAAGTGTCCTTGCCACCTGGTACCCTTTCCAGCAGTTGTGGAAAAACCCCAAACTGTTGAATTGAATGACAGTTGCATACATGACATGTAAGGCCTCAGGCTAGAGCTCTGTGTCATTTATTACAAATTCTCGGCTGACCCAGGTGAGTGTGTATCAGCTGCCTTGATAATGCCCAATGGCCAAGATCAGCAGATGAGGATATTTCAAATGCTTTCACAGCTTTCCCATGGAATACCGTTGTCACCAGCACGTTAGCCTTATTGAAGCTAGTTTGCTTTGGTGCTGACATCATCTGGCTGACTAGGTTCATTGCAGTTTATAAAGGACTGCCTTAGTATTTGACTTAGGGTATGATTGGAAGTAGTTGAGTTCCCAGTTCTGATAAATGCCGCGGAACTTTTCTAGGTTTTTTTGAAAGGAGACTCCTATTTAACATTAAAATCTCAATGTGCTAGCATTGTTTGTTTTGTTTTTTTAACTTAAAATTTGTTTTATTGTGGCAAATATATAAAACAAAACATTTGCCATTTTTGAATGTGCAATTCAGGGATATTAATTACATTCACCGTGTGGCACAGCCATCACCACTATCCATTTTGAAATACAACTAATTTGTTTTTGTTTTTAGTTTTTTTTAATTGTGATGAATATATATGTCACAAAACATTTACCATTTTAACATTCTTCATAGGTGCAGTTCAGTGACATTAACTTATATTCATTACATTGTCCGACTATTACCCTTATCTGTTTCCACAGTTTACCATCAGTACTGGTGTATTTTGTTTTGCTTTATTCCAGGGGTTTACTTTGTGAGTGAGTCCAGTTGTCATGAAATCTGAAAATCTGCCTATTCAGAATGAGTCTGTATAGATTTGGATGAAACGTACTGGTCGATATACTTTCAGCGGCAAGTAACCATGCCCGTTTAAAAATAAAGGATAAGTGAATCTATTATCTCATGTTACGTGGTTCCAGGTTGGCTAATTCGGGGGCCCCCGCCAGGTCCAGTTCCTCCCATCTCTCTGTGCTGCCGTACTTGTACATCCACCACCACTGGAAGACAAAGAACCACTTCTTCCTCAAGTGCCTTTCTCGGAAGCCAGCCAAGCTCCCCTAGAAGCACCCAGGACACTTACACACATCCTATTGGCCAGAACTGGTCGCTCACCCCTAAACCAATGACTTGAGAGGGGAGCGTCAGTTTGTCTTAGGTCTGTCAGGGTCGACCAGGCTTTCCGGGGGCAGGGTGGGCACCAGAACAAAATCAGGGCCCTGCCAGTGTGGAAAAGAGGAAATTGATTGTTGTTGGGTAGGCATCTGTCAACCAGTGATTGGTGGCTGCTAAACCTCAAAATCTACTATGCCTGTTATTTCTATTTATTTTAGGCTTCTAACTCATTTCACTGAGAAATTCAAATATCTATGTATAAAAGGGGCCAAGTGGACGTTACAATATAATCATATTTTTCATTGGTATTTTGATTCATAACTGAAATTTATAGCACATAAGTTTTCATAAAACGCTTTTCCTGAATATTCTGCCATTTCACAAAGAAATCATGTGATGCTGTTTAGTGTAAATAATAGGGGTGGAGTCAACTTCCTAGCAGTGATTGAGCAGTGCAGAAATAGAAATAGGCTAAAAAGACATCAGAAAGAGAATAAAGACCAAGATTGGGGATGATACTATGAGTACAAGCAGACATGGAGACCAAGGGCCCAGCATTGCATGCACAAAGTCTGTAGGTTGGCGTACGCAATAGAAGGTAGCACAGCAAGTGGTGTTTGAGAGTGCTCACTGTTCAAGTAAAACACTTCCATCTCAAGGTATTTAGCTGAAAGAAGTTAAGAGGGTGCTGGGATTGGTTGAATCATGATGGTTTCAAGGTTGGGTATACACTGGGCATGCACTGAGTTCCGGGTCTCCCTCACCTGAGTTGGGCCCCCGTATGCTCATGGACTGGTGGATGCTAATGGATTTCCGAAGTGTTCCCCAGCTTGTCCCCTACTAGGCTCATCCATTTGTAACGGGATTGTGTGTCCTTTCTTTGTAGCATGTGGACATGGAAAACTCTTACCTTTGTGGATACCTGAAAATCAAAGGCCTTACTGAGGTAAGTATTTACTCAAATGGATTAAAAGTAGACAGCCTACTTAGCAGTTTAACAGAATTAAGGGTAGCCAAGTTTAGCTCTTGGGAGACCTGATTAAAGCACTCTGGGTTTTTGTTTTCTTGGGTTTTTTTTGTTTGTTTCTTTTATTGTGATAAAATACATATAACAAAAATTTTACCATTTTAACCATTTTTAAGTGTACAATTCAGTGACATTAATTACATTCACTGTGTTGTGCTACACATCAACACTATCCATTTCCAAAAGTTTTGCAACACCCCCAAACAGAAACTCTATACCCATTAAGCAATAACCCACTGTCATCTCTGCCCCAGCCCCTGGTAATCACTAATAAACTCTTGTCTCTATGCATTTACATATTCTGGATATTTCATATAAGCGGGATCGTATAATATCCGTCCTTTTGTGTCTGACTTATTTCACTCAGCATAATGCCTCCAAGGTTCATCTATATCCTATCATACATCAGGACTTCATTTCTCATTATGAATAATATTCCATTATGTGTATGTACCACATTTTGTTTATTCATTCAGCTGTTGATGGACATTTGGGTTCTTTCCACCTTTAGGCTACTGTGAATAATGAATGCTACAGTGAACATCGGTGTACATCTGTTTGAGTTTCTCCTTTTTATTCTTTTGGGTATATAACCAGGAGTGGAATTGCTGGATCATGTGGTAATTCTGTATTTAACTTTTTAAGGGACTTCCAAACTCTTTTCCACAATGGCTGCACCATTTCACATTTCCACCAGCAGTGCATGAGGGTTCCAGTTTCTCCACTTCGTTGCCAACACTTGTTATTTTCTGTTTTTCTGATAATAGCCATCCTAGTGGTATAGAGTGATATCTCATTTTGGTTTTGATTTGCATTTCCCTAATGAAGTCAAGCATCTTTTCATGTGCTCATTGGCTCATATCTTCTTTAGATAAATGTCTCTTAAAGTCCTTTGCCCATTTTTTGATTGGGTTATCTTTTTTGTTGAGTTGTAGGAGTTCTTTATGTATTCTGGATATTAAACCCTTATCAGATAATACAGTGTCTAAATAGTTGCACCGTTCCATAGGTTGTCTTTTCACTTTCTTGATAAAGTCTTTTGATGCATAAAAGTCTTTAATTTTAATAAAGTCCAGTTTACCAACTTTTTCTTTTTTGCTTATACTTTTGGTGTTGTATTTAAGAATTCATTGTCAAACCCAAGGTGTGGATGCTTTACCGCTGTGTTTTTTTCTAAGAATTTTATGATTTAAGTTCTTATATTTAGGTCATTGAGTTAATTTTCATATGTGATGTGAAGCAGGGGTCCAACTTTATTCTTTTGCATGTGGAAATCCAATTGTCCCAGCACCATTTGTTGAAGAGACTCTTCTTTCCTCGTTGAATGGATATGTTACACTTGTCAAAGTTGACCATAAATATGTGGGTTTATATCCGGATTCTAAATTCTGCTCCATTGGTCTACATATCCATCCTTATACCAGTACCATACTGTTTTGATTACTGTAGCTTTGTAGTGTGTTTTAAAATAGGGACATGTGAGTCCTCCTACTTTGTTCTTTTTCAAGATTGTTTTGGCTGTTCAGAGCCCCTTGCAAATTCTATCTGAATTTCAGGATCAACTTTTCCATTCCATTCCCTTTTTGAAGTTTTGATAGGAATTTCATTGAATCTATAGATCACTTTGGGTAGTATTAACATTTTAACTCCATTGAGCCTCCCAATTCATGAACACTGTATGCCTTTCCATTTATTTAGGTCTTCCTTAGTTCCTTTCAGTAATGTTTATAGGTTTCAGTGTACAGGTCTTTTACTTTTTTGGTTAAATTCCTCGGTATTTTATTCTTTTAGAGGCTATTGTAAGTGGAAGTGTTTTCTTAATTTCCTTTTTCAGAATTGTTCATTGCTGGTGTATAGAAACACAGCTGATTTTTGTGTGTTGATCTTGTGTCCTGCAACTTTGCTTTTTTCATTTAATAGCTTTCTTGTGAATTCTTTGGGAATTTCTGTATATAGGATCCTGTCATCTGTGAATAGAGGTAGCTTTACTTCTTCCTCCCTTCCTGAATTGGATGCCTTTTATTTATTTATTTATTTATTGCCTAATTGCTCTGGCTAGACTTTCCAGGATAATGTTGAATAAAAATAGTGCAAGTGGACATCTTTGTCTTATTCCTGGTCTTAGGGGAAAAGCTTTTAGCTTTTAATTTCCCGAGTGTTTTTATCATGAAAGAGTGTTGGATTTTGTCAAATGCCTTTTGTAAATTAATTGAGATTATCATGTGGCTCTTTTCCTTCATTCTATTAATGTGATGTATTACCTTGATTGTTTTTCTTATATTGAACCACCTTTGCATTCCTGGGATAAATCTCACTTGATCATGGTGTATAATCCTTTTATTATGTTTGTGGATTCAATTTGCTAGTATTTTGTTGAGGATTTTTTGCACCTATATTCATAAAGGATTTTGGCCTGTAGTTTTCTTTGCCTGTGATATCTTTATCTGGCTTTGATATCAGGGTAATGCTAGCCTCATAGAACGAGGAAGTGTTTTCTCTTTTATTTTTTGGCAGAGTTAGAGAAGAATTGGTGTTAATTGTTCTTTAAGTGTTTGGTAGAAGGTTGAGCTGCTGTGTGACCCAGCAATTTCATTCCTAGGTATGTACCATAGGGATCTAATAGAAATGACACAAACAGACATATGCATACCTATGTTCATTGCAGCACTATTCACAGTAGCAAAAGGATGGAAACAACCTAAGTGTCCATCAGTGGATGAGCGGATAAGTAAAATATGGTACATACATACAATGGAATACTACTCAGCAGTAAAAAAAATGAGTTCCCAAAACATCTTGGAACATGGATGAACCTGAATAACATTATGTCGATCGAAATAAGTCAGTCACAAAAAAATACTGTATGTTCTCACTTTTATGAAATGACATGAACAAGTAATGTTCATTAGTGGTTACCAGGTATTGGGAGCTGGGGGAAAAGGGGCTTCACTCTCTAGATAGTAGACACTTACTATTTTTGGTGATGGGAAAGGTGACACCAAATGAGGGTGAAGTGTACACAGTTTGACAAAAGGTAAACGATTCCACTAAAAAGTACACAAGAAAAAAGAACCTGTTGGTAATTGCTATGGCATACATAATTTTGAAACTTATGTATATGTATATACATCTATTTGATTGTATGCGTATACATTCATACATAGAGTAAAACCTGTGAGAGCCAGAACTTGATGAGACTGCCTTGTTTTTCCAGGTCTCACAAGTTTTCCACCTTTGACAGGATGCAGTCTTAACCACTTTTCCTACCACTCTCTATTAGTGGAAAACATTTGAGTTTTCCTTCTTCGACAGTTTTTCACCTTACACAGGGTTCCAGCTTTTGCAGGTTTTACTGTATAATAAAGTATCTAGAGGGTATAATTGTGGATACTTAGACATAACAAACACATCATGGGATTGATTTCCGAGTTTGAAGGGTTAGGACCACTGTCACATGGATCATCTCAGTCAGTTGGCATAATATAGTTCATAAAGTTACATTCTACATCCTAGTTTGGTGAGTAGTGTCTAAGGTCTTAAAAGCTTACGAGCAGCCACCTAAGACACAACTATTGGTCTTTACTTGTCCAGAGCAAAAGAGAAAGAAGAAAACCAAAGACTTAAACCATGAACCATGGCCTCAACTACCCTGAGACCAAAAGAACTAGATGGTCCCCAACTACTACTACCTACCATTCTAATCAGGGCCACAGTAGATAGATCCTGAAAAAATGCGAGAATAATATGGAACAGAACCTCAAATTTCTAAAAAATAAAAAACTAGACCTACTGGACTGGTTAAGACTGGAAGACTCCCCCAGATTATTGCCCTGAAATACTCTTCAAACCTTGAACCAAAACTAATCCCTGAGGTCACAAACAACAAATTAGCTTAAAGAATAATGACTATCACCTGTAGGTACTGTGCTCCTTTAAAAAATCACCTGTATGAGACCAAATGGTCAACAATTACTTTAATACGAAGATAGGAATATAACGGGGCAGGGAAACTAAATTAATGGAAACGAACAACCAGAACGGAAATTAATCAGAAGGTTTACACATAGTGAAGAATGTTACCAGTGTCACTGAACAATTTGTGTAGAAGTTGTTGAATGGGAACCTAAACTGCTGTGTAAACCTTCACCAAAAACAATAAAATGTTATTAAAACAAAAAAATGTTTGGTGGAATTCACCACTGAGCCCATCTCGTCCTGGAATTTCTTTGTTGTAAGGTTTTTGTCTACTGATTTAATCTCTTCCTTTGTTATAAGTCTATAGTTTCTGTTTCATCTTGAGTCAATTTAGGTAGTTTGTTTGTTTCTAGGAATTTGTCCCTTTTGTCTTAGTTATCTAATTTGTTGGCCTGCAGTTGTTCATAGTATTCTCTTATAATCCTTTTTATTTCTGTAGGGTTGATAGTATTATCCCCACTTTGGTTTCAGATATTAGTTATTTGCATCCTCTTGCTTTTTTCCTTGTGAGTCTAGCTAAAGGTTTGTTCATTTTAGTGATCTTTTTAAAAAGCCAGCTTTTTGTTTTGTTGATTCTCTTTTTTTTTTTCCCCCTCTAGTCTCTATTTCATTTATCTTTGCTCTAATCTTTATTATTTCCTTCCTGGTAGCTTTGGGCTTAGTTTGCTCTTCTTTTTCTAGTTCCTCAGGTTGTAAAGTTAGGCTATTGATGTGAGAGTTTTCCTTTTTTTTATTGTAGGTGTTTGAAACTCTCTGTTTTTAAGCATTGTTATTGTAAAGTGAACATGAAACTCGTAGTTTTATGTTTTCATGTGTCTTGATGGCAAGTATACAAAATCACAAATATCTTAAAGAAAAGTTTATAAATGAGTCACAGTAGGACCAACACTAACAATTTTATTTTCATCTTTTTTTGGGGGAAAAAAACAAGCATATAACTACCAGTCTCATCATAATTTCAATAGTTTCAGAGATAAGCACTAATTATTCAAGAACTAATAATTTTTAAGTTCTTTAAACCCCTTAGTTCATGGAAACAATAAAAAATGATCATCCAGCTTCTAATAGAAGTAGCTTTTTGTGTAAATATAAGATGTTTTCTTTTCTTTGAACCAATTTTTTAAAGCTTGCCAGTCATGGGAATTTAGAAAGCAAGAAAGAGCATCCTTTTTTTTTCCCCCCTTCCCGTTAGTGAGTAAACAGGAAGAGGAAGAAGGTGGCTGAGCTGGCGGCCTGACTCCACAGGAACGCCGGGAGTTGATTTGGCGGCTGTGTCCTGTTGGCCTGTTATCAGTCTCACTGTCTTTATTACCCAGCAATGTTTAGAACTACTGGATGGAGCAGTAGAAAGGGCCCTAGGGTGAAATTCTGGCCCTGCCACTCACTGGCCATATGACCTTTAATTTCTCTTCATTTCAGTTTCTTCGTCTGTGAAGTGAGAATAGAAAATACCTGCTCTGGCTATTGAATAAACTAGTCCTAGGGAGGAGGAAAAGACCCTGGGTGGTGCAGTTAATGCACTTGGCTACCAACCAAAAGGTTGGAGGTTCGAGTCCACCCAGAGGCACCTCAGAAGAAAAGCCCCACATTCTGCTTCCAAAATATCAGCCACTGAAAACCCTAGGGAGCACACTTCTACCCTGGCACACATGGGGGCACCATGAGTCAGAGCCAACTCCATGGCAACAGGTAGATAACTAGTGACATGAAGAAAAGTGTATGATTATTTGATTGAATTTTATACCTGTATTTTTCATTTTTGTTTTCTCATTTATAATTGTTAAAATATCAAATACAAAATTTATTTCAATTAAATAAAACTAAATGGTTTGGGCTTTGGTCACAGTAGTTGTCTTTCTCATGTATGCAGTGTGGCAAAATTATTATTACATTAGAGATAATTTGCCTTAGTTACTTCATATTCACAAATGAGCACCTGAGAGTTTCAATGAAACCCCAGCTTTGTGAAGAGTGAGATTCTGAAAAAGACAGCTGCCAGTAGGAAGAGGTACCTCTCCTGGGGAGGCCCACACGTCCTCACTGGGAGGGTTGGGAAGCTCCAGCTGAGGGTGTGGTAAACTTGTTCAGAACCAGGGAGATGGTTCTACTCTCCAGTTTACTTACCTATAAGACGAGGTACATAAACATTCTGGAAGTTCTCATTAACTTGCTGGTCAAATGAACTTTAATCTCCCAGAAGGCAATTCTGCTAGGGCCAGCCTGGAATGGTGGAAGGATCTGGTTGGGGAATTGAAGTGGCTGATGACAGCCAGGCAGGGGAGGAAGACCACGCCTGCCGCGGGTGGATGGGGCTGATGGCCAGCTTTTCCGTGCTGACTCATTTTTCTGATATCCTTCCTTCTGCTGACACGTTTTTTCTTTAGCTCTGTAAATACCACCAATTCAGTTGTAGTCAAGCACTTGAATTTCCTGTTGCTGCCCTGAGAAATATTTTATCTTTTTGATGACTTCTGTACATATCGAATCTTATTCCTTAGATATTTATTTTATTTAACTCTCTGATGTACTGTCTAAAAGTGTTTTTAGAGAGAAGTCAGTGCAAAAGCACTCCTTGGAAAAACGGGTGGTTTAAACTACAGGTATTTAATTGTGTTGTAATAGAGCCACTTTATCATTTTCTCCTTCTCTTCCTTCTGTGGTGGTTCTGAAAAAATATTTAAAGCTCAAAAACTCAGGGGAAAAAGAAAATATATTTTTTAATTTAAAAATCTCAAGTCATGAATGATGACATACTAGAAAAGCCTGCCCAGGGGCTACATTCTGGTGTGGTAAGAACGCTCACTTGCCTCCACTGACTGCTTCCTCTGAGAGCCTGAGAGCCGTGGTGCTGACTCAGATGGAACAGGCTTGTTCATATAATTCAGCTTATACCTTAAAAATCAGGTTTCTGTTTAGGAAACTTTCTCCTAGCAACTGTAGTGGTAAGTGGGTTGTGGGGTTTCTTTTGGTGTTACATTTACAGTATTTAAAGTTCACTATTAAGGAAACAATACCCTCAGCAGTTTCTTCATAATCAGACCTCTTCAGTCAACTAAAGTCCTGGGGAGGGGTTTCTGGTCCTGGGAAGCCCCAGGAGCCCATGGCTGCAGTGTGGCAGGCCTGCTCAGGAAAGCACGACAGGTAGGCTGAGTGGGGAGAAGTTGTGAGCCGTCTGTGAACATGGGAGGACGCGAAGGGCTGACCTAGGATCTGAAGAAATGGGCCTTCTGTGGTCCCAGGCATATTAGCACTCTTAATCATGGCTTTGCTGGGCCGCTGACTCTTTGTAGCTATGCTCCCCAGAATCACCAGGGGCTTGGCAAGCTAAGCTGGGGGCTGGGGGAGGGGAGAGGTTGTCTGGTTTTTATAAATGTAGAGGAGTGATATTCTCTACATTGTTAACTTTTTCTAACAAATCTTTGGTTCCTACTTATTAGCAGATGAACAAATAGCAAATAAAATTAACAGTAGTGTTACAAGCATCCAAATTAGTGTGACAGCTTTTAATTATTTGATACCTAATTATTTACTTTGCTTTTTTAAATATTTTATTGTAGAAATATATATGTAACAAAAAATTTTTACCATATTAACCGTTTTTAAAATGTACACTTCAGTGATATTAATTATATTCACCATGTGTACAACCATCGCCACTATCCATTTCTAAAAGTTTTTCATCACCCTAAACAGAAACTCGGTACCCCTTCAGCACTAACCCCCATCCCCCCCAATCCCTGGTAACCACTAATAAGCTTTTGTTCTTATTCATTTGCCTTATTTAGATATGTTATACAAGTGGGGTTATATAATATTTGCCCTTTCACGTCTGGCTTACTTAACTCAGCATAAAGTTTTCAAGGTTCATCCGTGTCGTATCATGCGTCAGGGTTTCATTTCTCTTTGTGGCTGAGGGATACTCCATTGTGTGTATATACCACACTTTGTTTATCTGTTGATCTATCAGTGGACATTGAGGTTGTTTTCACCTTTTGGCTATTGTGCATAATGCTGCAGTGAGCACTGGTGGACAAGTGTCTGAGTCCCTGCTTTTGAGTCTCTTGATAGGAATGGAATAGCCAGGTCATGTGATAACTCTATGTTTAACCTTCTGAGGAACAGCCAGACTTCTCCACGAGGGTGCACCATTTTGTATTCCCACCAGCAATGTCCACATCCTCACCAACAGTTGTGATTTTTTTGTGTTTCTGATAATGGACATTGTAGTGGATTTGAAGGAGTGTCTCGTGGTTTCGATTTGCATCTCTGTAATAACTAAGGGAGCTGAGCAACTTTCACGTGTTTATTGGCCATTTGTGTATCTTCTTTGAAGTAATGTCTGTTCAAGTCATTTGCCCATTTTTTAATTGCATTGTTTGTCTTTTCATTGTTAAGTTGTAGGAGTCCATTATATGTTCTGGATATTAAACTCTTATCATATATATATTGATTCCCAAATATTTTCTCCCACTCTTGTTTGTTTTTTAATGGTATGTTTTTTATGGTTGTGATTTCACGTTGCCAACACGATTTATGTATATTTCCCCTAATATGTAAATTGTTTAGTTTATATGCTAGAATTAAATATGTCCCCTGTATTTGAAAATAACCAAAACCAAACCTGTTGCTGTCAAGTCCATTCCGACTCATAGCGACCCTATACTTGAAAATAGTTTCCCCTAAAATCTACCCCCACTGGAAACTTGAATACTTGGCTTGGAAGGGACTAACTACTGAACGATTTTGAGAACCTGTGGGCCAGACCATGGTTTGAGGAAGACTTAGCTGTAAATATTGTGATTTTGAAGCTTCTTTGTGATTTTTACCTTGGAAGGTAAAATCCACTAAGTCATCGTCTGCTTTGTATATTAGAATATTCAGAATTCACTTGTGCAGATAGTCTACATTGTTTTTTGAGAGACCAAAACATAACAATTGAAGTCTAAGAAGGGTTCTCTGCTTCAGGCAAAGCCTCCAAAGCCCAAGAGACCTTCCAGCATATGGGCAAGTTCAAATCCATTTCCACAGCCTGTTGGCAAACCACCCAATTTAACTCTGGTTTGGATTGTTGATTAGCAATGTGATTATTTTTGTCAAAGTATTAGAAGTTAAAGCAAGGTCCATTCTCCCCTTGTAAAGGCTGAAGCTCTTGTTAAAACATCTCATTTTGATATTTGGCCTTTTACCGTAGGAGTACCCAACGCTTACAACCTTCTTTGAAGGAGAAATAATCAGCAAAAAACACCCTTTCTTAACTCGAAAGTGGGATGCAGATGAAGATGTTGATCGAAAACACTGGGTAAGTAAATCTTTGACCTGTTCTGGGTCATCCAGGGACTGCAGAGGGACTGAGGAAATGCTGGGCAGGAGCTAGAGACATCCCTTATTCCTACGCAAACCTCAGTTGTTCATCTTCCGTATGAAAAGAGCTTAGATACCAATTTAGATGCTCTTCTTTAGGATCCCTGGTGGTGCAGTGGCTACTAACTGAAAAGCTGGCAGTTCGAACCCACCAGCCACTCCAGTGGCGAATGGTTACCTGATGAGAAACCAGAAAAACCAAACCCATTGCTGTGGAGTTGATTCTGCTTCGTGGCGACCCTATAGGGCAGTGGAACTGCCCCCAGTGGAATGCCTGGTGGATTTGAATTGCCGACCTTTTGGTTAGCAGCCGTAGCTCTTAACCGCTATGCCACCAGGGTTTCCCCGATAGGCATAGTACAGTAATAAACACTTCAAGACAATTTAATTTCCATTCCACAGTTTTTTCATTGGTTGTCACACGTCTTATGTCTTCAAAGTCTATATTTCAACTGACCTTAATAGATTTTTGGCATAGTAGACCATGGTGATGATGTATTTTTGTTAGACACTAAGGAATTCCAATATGCTTACCTACAACCAAAAATGGTTGTGACAGTAATGAAGATTCTGAATTCCTCATCCTTCCCGTTGCCACTCACACCTGCTGCCTAAGTTCTCTCCGGATTTTGGTATAACAGTCTCTGAGTGAGCTCCAATGTAGAGGAGCCACTTTGCTTAATAATGATTTTTACTTGAGTAAGCAAAGGAATATCTATCAAATGCTGAGTTTCAATGGATTTTAGATTGAAGCTTAAACTTTTTAAAACATTTTTTCAAAGCTACATGTTTTGACTGTTGTTATAGCAAATAGACAATAAAATCAGATAGTCATTTGTGTTTCTGTAATAAGAGAATGAACATGATCCAATTATCCAAAAGGCGGGGAGAACTCAAGTGGTATGTAATGGTGCCCAGTGTTCAAAATCGGACTGGGTGGGCTCCTCAACGCCACTGGTCACAGCCCTATCTCATGCCGGCTCCTCCTTCGTGCCTTGCCAAGATAACTCCTTCCTCTGTTGGACAGCTCTAGTGTAGAAAGTTCTTTCTTGTAGTAAATGAAAACCTGTTTCCCATTCACCTTTATTTTTCATTTCAAATTGGTCCTCCAAAAAGCAAGGTCTTTGAGGTCCAATGAAAATTCAGTTTTTGGCTAGGTTGACCACGGAGTGAATACCTGCAGAGCACCTCTCGTTTTCCCGTTAGAAAACTGCAGCCATCTGAGACTCTGGCCTTTGCTACACTGGATTCAATATTTTGGGTGAAAGAAAGACTGACAAGGGTCACCCTTGGCAGCATCATGCTCAGTGTGACAGTGATAGGGAGCTAGGCCTGCAGGGTTCTCCTTCTTCTCCGGCAGCTCTGTCCGCCTGTGTAGGACTCTTGGCATTTCCCATAACTTCCCAACTCACTTCTTTTCTTAGGATTCCCTGATTGTCACAGGGGACTCCTAGGGCTCCCACAGGGGACCTCTAGGGCTCCCTACTGGGCCTCAGTTTGTCTGGGGATTATGATGTCTAGTAAACTTCATGGACATCATACTTGGCAAAGTACAGGGTCAGCGAAAAAGAGGAAGACCCTCAACGAGGTGGGTTGACACAGTGGCTGCAACGATGAGCTCAAGCATAACAACGATTGTAAGGATGGCACAGGACCGGGCAGTGTTTCATTCTATTGTGCATAGGGTCGCTATGAGTCGGAACCAACTTGACAGCACCTAACGACAACAATAAACTTCACGTATGATATCATTTTTCCATTGTAAACTCTGATCAGATGTATTGCACCCTCAAATTTTTTGAGTTAAAGGTGGTGGTATCACAAGTTAAAGATTCCATATATTTAATTTACTCAGAATGAAAATATCTATGACTTAATGCCTCCAGGTAAAACAGCAGTTCACCCTTTCCTGAATTTCCTTTATGTATACTTTTTTTTTTTTTAACAAAAACGGGATCATAAGATAGTTTCGTAACCCACCTATTTCACTTAATGATGTACTGTTGACATTTTAAATACAGTACCCTATTTAGTGGTTACCTAGTAGGCCATTTAAGTTGCTTTCAGTTCTTTATTATCATAAAATCTTTATTATCAAAAACGCAAAGATAGAACAGTATTAAAAAAAAATTTTCAAAAAAATCACCCCTAATTCCAATACTCTGATACAACTATTTTAATTTTTTATTATTTCCTTCTAGTCCTGGCACACACGACCTAATTTTACATAGTTGCAAACTTAATGCATACTCTGTTTTTAGTCTCCTTCTTAATTTAACAATATATTACCTACTTCCTGCTTCTGCTTAATGAGTTGGCCCAAACCATGACATTACGTCCAAGCTCTAACATTTGCCAGCCCGTTTCCCCTCTGTGGCTGCCCATTCAGGCTGTCGATAGGTTGTTTTATATCAGTCTTTGCTACTGTTGAGATCTCCTAATTAATTGTTGGTCTTTGTTTTTGGTAAGGTGTTCCAAGAGAAGGTTCCTGGGATTTCCTGGTCCTTGGGATTCCTGACACCTGTTTCCATCCTTGGGCCTTCTCCCTAGCCATGTCTTGGGAAGATGGGTGGATAAAAAGCTGTCCCGTCAGCTGGCCTGCAGGGCCCTGGTCTGGAGCCCCACCCGCTGCCATCCTGCATTTGAAACATTGTTCACACCTGGGCATGTCGTCGTCTCCCTCTATTGATCTGTCATCATGCTCTTTTTTGCTTTCAGGGCAAGTTTCTGGCTTTTTATCAGTATGCAAAATCGTTTAATTCTGATGACTTTGATTATGAAGAACTGAAGAGTGGGGATTATGTCTTCATGAGGTGGAAGGTAAGGCCTCCCTGTAGTGTATACTGTGGCCAATCTGCAGAGGGCAGCTCCTGACCAGGGCTCCCTGGCACAGTGTTGGTTACATAGGGCCTTATGGCAGTGTCTTTACATACTTGTGTAAAGCAGACACACTTCTGAGCAGCCCCCATCACAGTGACTTCCCAATCGGTTTCTCTGGTGAAACTATTTGAGTGACCAGCAGATAGTCTTGGTGGTGGTCACCCTCGGACATTGTCTGTGCCTTCTCCCTTTCCTTTTTACCACCCAAGAATCCCTTTGAGCCTTCGGGTTACATCATTTCCAAGTGTTCCGTGGATTGGGGAAGAGCCAGACTGCCTTTGAACACAGTCATCGTTGCACACAGTGCTCAGCAGTGGGTGACAGCGCCCCTTTACATGACTGCTTTCCTCCACCACCTCTTGGGCTCCGTGCAGCCTCGGCTCTGCCAGCTCCCTTCAGGCAGGAAATGACGGGCCTGAAATGGAATTTGGGTTTTTCGTTGACCAACCCTCAGAGAATTCCATCTGGCTGCACTCAGTGGACTAGTTCTTGGCAGAGAACTCATTTGTGCTACCTGCTTTTGTGGTATGGTACTTGCCTTGCTACAGCCACGGATGGCAAAAGCACAGAGCTGTTAAGTAACTCTGTGAGCGTATATAAACCCCAGCTGCCAAGCTATGGGAAAAAGTTGTTTTATCTTGAAATCTTGCCAGCTTTTTACAAGTCAGTTCCTTTAGGGTAGTCATTTCTAGTCTTTACTTTGTATACCTAATATTTTGAGGTAGGGTGTGGGTCATTGTTCTTTCAGTAGACATTTTGGCTCACCACCTAATGGGAAATGAAACAACTAACCAATTAAAGGAGGTCTTTTGTAAAGTTCTAAAAGTAGTTTTACTTCACTTTAATTGTTAAAAATGGCAATTTCCAAGGTTGAAGAACAGGAAGAAAAGTGTCTTGAAATCAAAACAGCAGTGGAGCTGTTTTATCTGCAAAGACTTTCTCAAGGTGACTCCACTGTGGGCTTTTAGTAGCCCTGCTAGGCCCTAAGGCCTAGCCTGGTCTGTCTTCTGGCTGGAGAAAACAAACTTGCCTCTTTCCTAAGGTACCTGACCAAGAGTGGTACTGTTCTGGTTGCTGTGGATGTAGTAGAGCTTTTTGACGGGGTGTTATTGGGGCTACTGGTGATTGAGCTGCCCTCAAAATGACCTGCAGACCAACAGAAGTGACTCGTTGTTCTACAGGTGGTCAGGGACTTAGTGGCCGTCCCTGATTGGGGCATACACCTGCTTTTCTTAGGTCATTCTGCCTGTGGTGTCTGAAAGGCATTTGTTCTACATGCAGATGCTTAGACCATGGTTACCTTCTCTTATTAGCTGATCTTAGCGAGCTGAAGACAGTTTGCAGCTTCAGTGTGTAGAGTACTCTAGTAGCACAGAGATGCTGTTCAGAATCAGGCTGAAACCCAGAGGCTTGCTGTCACCCGTAAGTCTGGTTTGGACCATGGATGGTATTTTTCCCCCAAGTAGTCACTGTGGTTGTTGGAAAATGCTGCGTACTAATCACCTCCCATCTGTGTGCAGGAGCAGTTCCTGGTCCCAGACCACACGATTAAAGATATCAGCGGTGCTTCCTTTGCTGGGTTCTACTACATCTGCTTCCAGAAGTCGACGGCCTCCATCGAGGGCTACTATTATCATCGGAGTTCAGAATGGTAAGAGACCTCAGGGGCAGAGGCAGTGTCTTGCTGCTTCCTGGCTCTCCTCCAGCTCACCAAACCCAAAAAAAAATCTCCTCTGCATAGATTCGTGCTTTATTTAGACGCTGAGGCCAATTTAAATGCTCTCAGTTGCTCTAGAGCCCACAAAGCAGAGAAAAGGAGAAGAAAGTGATGTTATAGATAAAGGGAGGTAGGGACAGTTGCCAGGAAGCCAATTCCAACTCATGGTGACCCCATGTGTACAGAGTAGAACTGCCCCATAGGATTTTCATGGCTGTGACCTTTCAGAACCAGATCACCAGGCCTTTCTTCCAGGTGCCTCTGGAAGGGTTGAATTGCCAACCTTTCTATTAGTAGTAGAGCACTTAACCATTTGCACTACCCAGGGACTCCTAACTTATTGCAGAATACTTTCTAGCAATACTATATTTTTGGCAGTGTTTTAGTCTTGATGGCTTTGTATTTATTGCTCCCAAGTTAATGCAGTAAATAAAATTTAAGACCTGATTGTGGGCAGTGTGGATTTTGCTGTTGGCGTTCTTTTACATTTTTGTGGTCTCAGTCCTTGGTCCCACATGCGCTTGATTCAGCCTGGTGACCCAGGAGCCTGTGGGAGCCGGTAGCCCTGCCCTGCCTTATCCAAGATGAAGGGCTAAAAGCCCCCCAGGTGCTAGCTTTGGTCCCCTTCTTGGGCCTCTCCTGTCTCCTTGCTGCTGTACCTGGGGTGTGAGCCCTGTTATGGATATCTGGCTCCCCCTCAGTGTGACCCCTTCCCATCTTTCCCACTTTGGTGGCCCTGAGCTGGAAGGACTCAAGTTCCTTGTGTAGTGGCAGCAAGATTATATCTGTGAGGAAATACCCACCCTGTAGGCATGATTACTAAGCCTTTGGTTCTGTTTTCAAATTAGCTTTAAAACTTTTCATGATTCTATTTTTTTTAACAACAACGTTATCAGTTATTTGAAGTGTACAACTCCATGTCTTTAGTGTGTTCACAGACTTGTGCAGCCACCACCATGGAGTTTAGAACATTTTCATGATTCCAAAAACGTTAGCAGTCACTCCCCATTTCCCCCAGCCCCTCCCCCACAGTCCTAACCTAGGAAACCACTAATCTATTTTCTGTTGATTTCCTGTTCTGGACATTTCATATAAATGGAATCATACAGTATTTGGCCCTTTGTGACTGCCTTTTTCCACTCAGCATAGTGTTTTCAGGGTTCGTCCATGCCATTGTGTATCAGTGCTTCATTCCTTTTTATGGCTGGGTAATAGTCCATTGTATGGATAGACAACATTTTGTTTACCCATTCATCTGTTCATGGAAATTTGGGTTGTTCCCATCTTTTGGCTATTATGAATAATGCTGCAGTGAACATTTGTATGCAGGTTTTTGTGTGAATATATGTTTTTGTTTCTCTTGGGTATAACCTAGGAGTGCAATTGCTAGGTCAAATGGTAACTCCATGTCTAACCTTTTGAAGAACTGCCAGAAGTTTTCCACAGTGGCTGCACCATTCTACTTTTGCACCAACAGTGTTTGAGGGTTTCAGTTTCCCTGTGTCCTCACCAACACTGATTATCTGACATTTTGATTACAGCCATCCTAGTGGGTGTGAAGTGGTGTTTCATTGTGGCTTTGCTTTGCATATCCCTGCTGGCTAATGCATAATCCTTTTTTGATCATTTTTTTAAAAGGAATAAATTGCGTTTTACCTGTGTTCTTCTTTTATATGCTCTTCCTCCTTCTTTGTGAAGCAAGAGGGACAGAGCTGACATCCAAACCATGGACTCTCAGCATCCCAGGGGTTCTCGCCCCAGTGTATCGAGTGTCCAAGCATTGCTTCTCCTTCCTGCCTGGCTCCGCACCCACCTACCAGTTGGGGGGAGAGGGGGACAAACACCTCACACCTCCCTGTGGGGAGGACAAACACCTCACACCTCCCAGTGGTAAGACAAACACCTCACACCTCCCTGTGGGGGGACAAAACACCTCACACCTCCCACCATTTAACAGACACAGTGAAGAGCTGGGGAAGTGAGAGTGAAAATGGTCAAATGAAATGTATTTCTATGCTGTTGTTGGATGCTGTGAGACGGGGGGTGTGCGATGTCATCCATGAAGTTCTTAGGCTCCTATTGCCTGATCCTACATGTAGGGAGCTGAAGTGCTAGAAGGAGGAGAGGCAGGGCAAGGGAGTGAGGACGAGGGCCAAAGGCCAGGGCGAGCTGTATAAAACGCACCATGACTACTTCTGATTGGAGCAGAATGCCAAAACAGCTCATCTTATGCATAGTTCAGGAGGGTTCCCCAAAAAGTTTGGAATAAATTTAAATTAGGTTTCACTTAGGAAGCATAAGGTGACTGCATTTCAAGTGTGCAATGGTCCTTGGGCTCAGAGGGAGTGCCCCTAACATCCTCAGGAGCTTGGTTTTCAGCATGCATTAGGTGACTGCTGCCCATTTGTGTCTTTCCACCTCTGCAGGTACCAGTCCCTCAATCTGACTCATGTTCCTGAACACAGCGCACCCATTTATGAATTCCGGTGACAACGGTTCAGAACAGCCACCAAATAAAACTTAACTTGGCAAAAAGAGCTTTGCCAAGAAAATGTGTACCTGCCAGAACCAGGAGGACATGTGTTCCTGTCTCTTCAGAGTAGACTGCACCAGAGAGCATGAGCGTGAGCCCACAGACGCTGGGAAGCACAGCCGATGCCGGCAGGTGAAGGGCTCCTCGCTCTGCCTTCCTCTCTGTGGCTACTTGGTCTTAATCTGTTTTTAAGCTACCTTAAATGCACTTTTCCTTCTTGCTCAGCTAACTTCTGTATCACTGAAATGCCCATTCCTTCCTCATCCCAGCCTCCAGCTGCGGAGGACATCAGCTCCCTGGATCACCTTTGGCCTTGGTGCTCAGCGGTTCCTATTCCTCTGCCCACCTCAGAGCCAACTGACGGGCCTGGGCCCTCCCCTCCCCAGTCGTTTGGGCTGGTAGCTCAGAGAAGGCCGAGCCCAAGCCACCTGTGCCCTCAGAGCTCTGCGGGGAGCTGGCAAGCCGGCCTGCCCAGCCTAATCAGTCTCAGTTCTGATTGGTCGGTGGGGTCAGTTAGTGCCGCCCAGCCATGACGTAAGCAGCACAAAGCTAGTAAGTGGCTGTGGGTTCCGGGCCTGCCATGGTGGTCACTGAATTTAAGGCTTCCAGGTCCCCGGCAGGAGCAGATTCCAATCCTGCCTGCTCAGTACATTTGCTCCAAACTTTTGAACTTGAGGGCAGTACTAAACTTAATGAAAATAAGAGTTTTTTATTACAAAATTATTTTTATGGTCCTTGAACAAGGACCCTTGGCAAATGCACAATTATTCAGAATTACATTTTATCGTTTTCACATTGAAAACAACAAATGTTGACTTAGTAATTTTTATACCTATATCTATATGTATGTGTATATTTAATCAACCAGCAGTTTTGAAACTAGTCATCCTGGTACAAAAGTTTTGCAGCATTGCATAAATTATAGTACTAAACACGAGAGCTGTTCGGGGGCCAGTTTAGCATTTGTACCCTCCTCCTTTTGCTGCTTCAGACAGCAGTCTTCCTGGCAGCCTTCTGTATCTGGCAGAAGGAGCAGAGGTTCTCCTGAAATACGGGGGTGTGGGGAGGGGCGGGAATATGAACACGCTCAAGTAACTCGAGGCTCGTGCCAAAGTGTGTGTGTGCGCGCTTTGTTTTGTTTTTTAAATGTTGAAAAAGCTTAATAGGTTGGCATCAGCTATAGCCCACAAAGATGGGCAGGGCTTTGCAGGGGTTGGCATTTTCTGGTGGCTTATAAGACTTCCTCAGAGTACAAGAGGAAAAGCTTTAAGACAGAAGAGCATTAGAACCCAGGGGAGCAGAGGAACTTGAAGGTTGCCTGTCCACTGGTCTGAGAAAACAAAGCCTTTGGGTTAGATGAGTACTGAGGAAATCTTTTTATTGTTAAAATAAAGTGACTTTCCTTTTAATGATACAGTACTGTATATTACTGAGACAGAGTATTAGGGGAGGCTTACATGAGACAGATGTGGAGCAGTAGTCAGCGGACCCTTATCATAAAATCTGTGCAGGAGTGTGACAACCCATTTAGTAAGGTCAGAGCCTTGGAACCCTAAAAATTTGTCCTAGTGTCTTAGGTGGGAAATAACTCACATCTGTTCCCAGAGATGAGTCAGAAAAGTTTTCTTGATTTTGAAATTTAAAAGAAGACTGGCTCTGGCCAAACCCAGCTGATTCCACACAGATGAGCGGGTGGGTGCACCACTGTAGCTGCAGAGTTACCCTGGTGAACTTTGTATAGGAGTCAGGGCCGGGCCAGGGCTGTGCTGGTTTCTTGATTCCCACAGGCCCTTTGGTTTCCTGTCAGTTCTCTCTGTGGCCCGCTGGTTAGTATCTCCTGTGTTTTGCAAGCCTCCTCTGAAGACGCAGGCCCTGCTCAGGGCCCTGGGGGTGAGGCCACCCTCCAGGCTTGCTGGGGGCAGGTATATGTGTCTTTGAGGGGTAGGTTGAGTAGGCAGGGAGGGATATTTGCAAGAATTGCTGATGTTCAGCTAGCCAAATGGGAATAAGCAAGGTTCTATTGTAGGGTTTTTATTGTTTGTTTGTTTTTTTTAAGTTAGGTGATGAGATGTACCAGTTGTGTTGGGGAAAAATGAAGAAGTGATACCCTTAACAGATCTTTTGGCCACATCTGTGATGAATTCTGCCCACCATGGATAGGGAAGGGATTAAGTATTTCTCACCTCTGCTCAGAAACTCCCAGCTGATTGACATTGACCCCTCCTTCCCTCAGAGAGCTTACTTCTTCCAGCCAGTTCCCAAAGGAACTTCGGGGAGTTAGCCCCATTTGTAGTTACTTTTACTCTTTTCTGAACCTTCTCAGTGGTTTACATGACTCTGCTACTATGTGCAATATTTTTGGTTGACGTTTGTATCCATCATTAAGAAGGTAGTACAGATTGCAGATTTTCTGCCATCTTCCTCTACACCAAACAGACCCGACAGGAGGTGGGTCCTCAGAATTGGCTGCTCTTTCTCCTTTGCTCAGAAAGCTTCCATCCTGTGCTCCCCCAGCCTGGTCACTTGCCAGGCTGGAGTTATTCCCATCCTTCACCATTATAGACCGTTTCTGCTGCCGTCCAAAAGTGACTAAACAATGCCTAATGCTAAGCAGAAAGTCCGTGTGTGCTGGTTTTGTTTGGGGACGTTGGAATCACAGACTCCAGAGGAGCACAGAGGTGTTCCAATGTCTTTGCTTTTAGAAACAGGGAATTTATGTTCTCTCTAAGGCCTTGAATTGAGTTTTTCTTTTCCACATAAAATAGTCTGATAAGCTAATTTTCTAGAAAGAAACGCCATTGAGTATGTTGTATTGTGGTTTAAAATTACTAACACATTCTGAAGAAGAGAAATAAGATTTGATTTGGAATCTTACATGTTTTTAAAAATTAGATTTGAATGGGCGCAAGGTTTGACTATTTTGTTTCTTTATGGAGGACATGTGGAAAGAGTTCGAGGGTTTGGAATTGGAGAAGTATTTTGCAGAGCTATCAATGTCCAGATAATTTTTAAAAATAAATAAAGGTATTTAAGCAGTGAATTTGTCCTGTTTCTAACTCAAAACAGCCATATTAGAAGAAAACTGTCCTTTTACTGGCCCTGTGGCTACAGAGATGTCCTGGGCTACCGGAACCCTCGGCAGGGACTGAGGTCCTCTCTGGGCAGCTGGCAGCAAGGTCTGGCCGCTCCTTCCTTCCCACTCTGGGGCTTTCAGCCACTCCATGCTCCTGCTGGAGCTCCATGTTGGTAATTTCTGTATTTCTTTAGAAATACAGAGCATTTCTTTTTTTGCAGGGTTTATACTTTTATTTAATAACAGAACATACGCAGACAGAGCACACAGGGCGCCCTGCAGCCCCACCACACTCCAGCACCTGAACAGGGTGTGCTAGGGACTTCCCAGGGCAAACATTGGCCCTGGTCCTCTGCCCCAGGAACCAAGGCCCCAGCTCCCCAGTTACACCACATTTGGATAGACCACCCTGAATGGCATCGATATATCTGGGTTCTCCTGTCGTGATGTCAGGTTTCAGGGCCCAGGCAGCACCAAGGGGGAGACCTGGAAACACTATTTTAATTTTTGAGGAAATGTATAAAGTGTTGAAAAGGTTTAAATTTTAAGCAAGTTGAAACGCTAAGGGTGTTTACACTAGTGGCCTGCAGAGTCCCCCATGCTGGTGCAGTGTCATCTGATCTTACGTTGTTTAAACAATACTGAATTTTTTCCTCCCGTAAGACATGGTATGGAAAAAGGACTAGACTGTTCACTGTGCTGAGCTCCTACAGTTTAAGACACCATTTACTGGCTATTTCGTAGTCCCCAGTCTACCTCTAAATCATGATGTGACCCCTGGAGCATCAGCCGACCTCTCTGAGCCCATGTGTCCTTGTTGGAAGGTGAAAAGAACAGCCCCCACCTACATCGTAGAGCTGCTCCAGAGTTAGTGAGGTACTCTGGAAAGGACTTTGTAAACTGAAAACACATTACAAAGGTAAAAGGTTATGCTTGCTTAATAATAATTCCACAAATGTTTACTGAGTCTTGCCACATGCATTGCACCATTCTAGGTATAGGGGGTGATGCAAAAAAAGACATGCTACTGCCCTCGAGCGAATAGAATAGGATGTAAATTAGGATTTTCTGACCACACGGTCAGCCCATCCCTCTTTCTTATCTCCATTCTGACATCCCTAATGTCTAACTTTTACCCTGCTGTATTTCTAAGCTGGCCATAGAAACAGTAGACACGTGCAGCTTGGCAGGTGATTCTCTGTATTAAGTGCGAAACCAACTGCAAGACAGGACAGAAGGACAAAATTCTAAACATCGAAGCTGTCTCCATTGATCTGAACCGCAGCAATGAAGGCAGGCACTAAATTGCTCAGTAATGAAATAGGCAGCTGGTTTCAATACCAGGAAAAAGCGACTGAAAATTGAAGTGCAACTGAGCAGCCTTTCTCTCCAGATTTTTCTTCCAAAACATCTAAAGATTAGAATTCCTTATTTGCACGTAAGAGGAAGAACGTGTAAGGCTTTTCACTTGTGGAGAACCATATGCTGAAATTCAAGTTTAATGGGCCATTTTTTCCTTCCAGTTTCTTAGCATGCCGCACTTTTCAATGCATTGGTCATCGTTCCTCTCCTAACTGCTCAGTAGCCCCTGCATTTCACTCCTCCCTTAGCTGGCACTGGCTTAGAGCACGGCTCTCAGGCTTATAAGCGCTGGCTGAGAGCACGGCTCTCAGGCTTGGGCACACATTAGAACCATCCAGGAATCTCAAAAACCCTCATGTCGATCCCCAGACCTTCTGTTAGCCCAAGACAGGAACCATTCCCAAAGCCAACTCTTCAGACAGGGGTCGGACTGGACTAGGATAGAAAATGATGCTGGGGAAGAATGAGCTTCTTGGATCAAGTAGACACATGAGACTGTGCATCTCGTGTCTGAAAGGGAGATGAGAGGGTAGGGGGTGTCAGAAGCTGCCCAAATGGACACAAAAAGAGAGAGTGGCGGGAAGGAGTGTGCTGTCTCATTAGGGGGAGAGCGATTAGGAGTATATAGCAAAGTGTTTATAAATTTTTGTATGAGAGTCTGACTTGATTTGTCAACTTTCACTTAAAGCACAATAAAAAAAAAAAAAAAAACCTTCGTGTCGAGGTTGTACCCCAAACCAGGGAAATCACAACCTCTGGCTGCACCCACCCATTTTCATTTTTAAGCTCCCCGGTAATTCCAGTGTGCAGGGCAAGCTGAGACTGCTCACCAAGAGGAAGTGAGCCTCCCCCCGCCACTGAAACTGGGGAGAAGCTTCCAGGCACGTGATGTTGGTGCACTGCCCCTTAAGTGTGGTCCCTGCTGAGCACAGACAGTGCAAATGCCACCCATTTTCAGGAGTGTAGTGGCATAGTGGCAAGTGGCAAATGCCATGCTGGTCTTCTTGCCTGTGTGCAGTGGGAGCCAGTGAAAATTCCAGCCCTGTCTAAAACTTGGAGCCCTTGAAAATCAAAAGAAGGGGTGGCACAGTCCTTTCACTTTACCTTTGTCAGGGCTTCACACGTTCAGCAGAGAGTTCTCTAGTCTTTATTTTGTACTAAGCACTACTCTGGGAGCTTAGAATGCTTCAGTGAACAGAACAGATAACATCCCCAGTATGGCTCATGCTCTTGAGGAGGAGGATACATAATTAGCAATAAAGAAGTGGTGTAATGCTAGATGGTGATAGCACTAGAGGTAAAGACGAAGCAGGGGGAGGGATGCCGGGCTAGACTGGAGAGAGCGCGAGTTGCAATTTTTAAAAGATGGTCAGGGTGGGCCTCATTGAACAAAGACCTAGAGGTGAGGGAATGAGCCCAGTGGATTTGTGGGGAGGAGCATTGCAGGCAGAGGCTAGCAGCGCGGTGGTCCCGTGGCCACGAGAGGCAGCCGAGCTAGCGGAAGAGCGGAGCAGTGTGGGCTTCTGTAGGTCACTGTCACTATAAGGTACTGTGGCTTTCAGAGTGAGATGAGAGCCATTAGAGACTTGAGTAGAGGAACGACGTGGTGTGATTACACAGGGTCGGAGGCTACAGAGGGGGATAGCAGAGCTGGGGAGAAGCAGTACAGTCTGCATCGATTCTAAAGGGAGGGCCACAGGGTTTGCTGACACACTGGATATGACCTCAGCAGCAAGAGCAGCCAGGGGATTCCAGGATTTGGGCCTCAGCACCTGGAAGGCTGGAGCTGCCACTGTGTCAGTGAAGGTTATTCCAGCCGTGGCAGAGAGAAACCCTTAACTTAGGTCTCAGTGGCTTTCCCTAACAGAAGTTTACTTCTCCTGCTCGTCAAGTCCAGCTGATAAAAGGTAGAGGTGGACTCAGGCAGACCGAGCTCCGGAGACTGGCCTGGGCAGAACAGCTGGCCCATGGCATCCACAGTCTATTCAGAAGTAGACTGGGGAGTGAGAACCTCGCCTTGCACGGCCTTTTCCACTTTATGAAAGTAGTTCCTGGGAGCAGGTCTACTGGAGGCCACCTTGCTCCCGCCTGTCCCCAGAGCTGCACCAGCTGCCAGGGGGCGGGGGTGCTGGGGAGCATGGCCTCACTAGGTGCCCTGGTGGGATTTGGTGAAGGGCAAGCAGTCTCTTAAGGCAAAAACTATGGCTGGACCAGGTCTGAGGGCAGAGCAGGAGTCCAGCTTTGGGCATGTTAGGTTTGATCCTGTCTCAGAACAAAAACGCTGTGTACAGTGTGACAGAGGCCTAATATGCTAACCATGCTATCTAATTCTAATCTGGATTTCTAGGCTAACAGCTGTTTTTGAGAAAAACATGTTTTTCCTCCCTGGTCAAAACCAGGATGGGAAACCATATGCTCCAAGGCTCTTGACCAAGTGATGGCTTGGTCTGCACCCCTCAAAATACTTGTACTCAGGAAGAGTGCTGTCTGGGTGCTTTTGCCAGCACGGTATTTTTGTAAGACAAAGAAAATACATGTAAGCATCTTGTGATCACTGTCTAAACATCCTGTGAAACTATAATCTCTAAATATAGCACTAATTGGTAACCAATCAGTGTTTTGCAGCTATACCGTCTGAACGAACCACCAATAAGGTACCTTTCCCCGCCTCCCAAGATTCCACCTCCCACTCCCCTGATGGGAGAAGCACCAATCAAGAATGACCTGTGGCTGATGCCTGCTATAAAGATAGTAGAATTATCGCCGATTCACACCCTGTATTTGGACACCACTGCCCCATCTCAGTGAGCTGAGCTGTTCCCAGTTGGAACTGTAATCTTTGCTTGGAATGAAGCTCTGTGGTTTTATCTTAAACAGGCTTGTTTTTCTGTCCCGCCGGGACATTTTGGCGCAGCGGCGGGACGCGGAAACGCTGCTCAGCCGGTGTGGACCCGCTTCCCGGCCGCGCCCCTCGTGCCCGGCAGGGCTCTCCACTCTCCTGTGCTTTCGGTTCGCTCCCAGCCGTACTTGTCGAGGAGACTTGCAGTGCTGTCCCAGTCACTCTTGCTCGCTTTTGTTTCCCTGGGGGCCTCGCTCGGGGTCTTGAGACCGACTTTCCCTGTCTCTAGAGCTTTGAGGGTTGTCCTTTTTCCCACGCGTGGTCGCCAGCTGCGCTGAGGAACAGACCACCCCGTCCCCAGGGACTCCTGTGATCAATGGCAGGCTATGCCCGGGATAGTGTTGAGAAATGTTGACCAAAAATAGAGAACTTTTGACATGTCAAAAATTACCTTTTTGCGCTCCAAGTTAGAGAAACGAGGTGCCGGGGTCAGACAGAAACAGTGAGATACTTTTTACAATAAAGAATCAGCTTCCCTTGCGGGACCGTATCCAAATTGAAAGAGAAGCAAAATTAACCCCTCCTCTGACCTTTCCCCTGCCCCGCTTGCTGCCTCCCCAGCTCCTCCACCAGCAGACCCCTTTGCCTGATTCCTACCGCCCCCACTCCCGCTCCCCCTCCTCGCGTATCTGTCAACCAAGGCTTCCTTTGCACCATCCCTCCCCCCCCACCCACTGCTGCCCCCAAGGGACCGGAATCCGAACCAGCCTTAAGAATGCCTCTTAAGATTTCCCTACCCTGAAGAGGCTAATAAACTGCCCCAAATAACCTTTGCCCCGTGGTCCGGGCCCGAGCTTCATGCTGTCGTCAAAGACTTCCCAAATCCACTGGAGGGAGCCTATAAATTCACCCAAGAATTTATTTTAGCCCAAATTTATGAACCAGGGCTGGCTGCTACTTATAACCTTATCCATATGTTAGTGGAGACCGGAGATGCTTCCAGGTGGGTGGAAAAAAACTAAATGAAAATCCGCTGAGAAATGCTTAACTGTAGGCCCCAAAGCCCCTGGGAGTACACATTTTTAGCTAAAACTAAAATTTATTATTTGCTTATTAAAGCTATTCCTAAGGTTTTATTAAATAGATTTGCTTATTAAATCTGTACCTAAGGTTTTCCCCAGAAAATAGATTGGGCCAAAATTCAGGGTTATACTCAAGACAAAGGTAAGAATTGTATAACTACCGTGACCGACTAACCCAGTGATTTGATGAGCATTTGGGGGTAAAACCTAGAGGATACGGAGACTAAGATTGCTTTCAATTTGCTCTTTATTAACAGTCTCCAACCCGAGCTCAGCAGTCTGGTCAAGTGCCACAAATTAGATTAGGAAAACATTGAAACCAACAGATTAGCTACATTGGTCTATAAAATGAACCATACTTTGGAACAACAAGAAGCTGAACAGAAGATTTAAAAATAGGCAAAATATAAGGGCTTTGCAAATGCAGCAATTATAGTCTGCCACAAGAGGGCAGCCACAGCCCTCTAGGAAAGCGGATGCAAAGTAAAGTTCCGGGAATCCACTGTTATTTCAAGAATCCAGGACACTTTAAAAACGTTTGCCTCAAGCTTAAAAACAAGGCAGGCACTTTGCCCCTTCCATGACTGAGTGACGGGGCTCCCGGGGTAAGTTAGGGGCTTTTCTTTGGTTCGCTTGGACTCACAAGGTAAAACTGTTACTAAGATTAAAGGAGTGCAGGGAATGCCAGGGACCAGTCCTAAGACATATAGATGGGGACTCTGATGTTTACAACAACACCCTAGTGAGCCATATGGCATGATTTAATGAGTCACCAACGGCGAGCTCTAGATAAAGAACAAGACCAATGGAAGAAAAAGGGTTGCCGCCTTAATGGCGTCTCTAGAATTTGAAAAGGACCCAATAAAAAACCTAAACCCCACATTGGAAGCCAGCCCTCCCCAGGTCTTTACATGTTCCCCTAGCTCAACTCTCCATGCTAGTAACCACTGGGAAAAAGACAAACCTATCAAAGAAATTGTGAAGACACTTTTGGGGTGCAGCCAACCATGTCCCCCAACATTGCTCCATATGCTCTCAGTTTAATGCTGGTCGAGCTTACAGAGCTCCCCTGGGGAGGTACCCCTTACCTCTTGGGCCAGTGCTTGAAGGGCAGATTGACTTTATTTAATTGAGGCCTTTCGGGGGTATAAATTTATTTTAGTTACGGTTTGGAAATTTTCACTAGCCGGATTGCCACAGCATCATCTGTGACCAAGAAACTTAGAGAACATCGTCGCTAACTGGGGTGCCTCGAGAGCACTTTGCAGTGACCGAGGTACCCACTTTACTGGATAAATCACAAAGGATTTATGCAGACTTTTTCCTATTTTTCAGAGGCTGCATTGCCCATACCATCCACAGTCCTTGGGTTTGGCTGAGAGAATGAATGGTATAATTAAAAATCAATTGTCAGAGCTACCCCATTCTTTAGGATTGTCCTGAATACAAGTGTTACCAATAGTCCTATTAAATCTAAGGTCAGCACCTTTGGCCCTTCCCTATGGGTCAGCCTGAGTTGATTCCAACTTTATGCAAGTCAGCTTTTTAAAGTACTGTAAGGCACTAACACGTTATGCCCAGGCTTATAACAATCTAGTTGGAAAAAAAAAAAAAACTTATAATCAAGAAAAGCCTGTGGAGCCCACTGAAAGGGCTATCCAACCAGGAAATCATATACACTAGATGAGACACCAGCGAAAAGATTCCCTGGAACCACGATAAAAAAAAAAAAAAGACTCTCAAGTTCTTACTGATCAGTGTGCTGCAAAATTACAGGGGATAAAAAAATACACCTATCACAATTAAGGAGCCCTGGTGGCACAGTGGTTAACAGCTTGGCTGCTAACCAGAAAGTTGGCAGTTTGAATCCACCAGCTGCTCCTTGGAAACCCTATGGGGCAGTTTTCCTCTGTCCATACGGTCTCTATGAGTCAGAATCTACCCAACGGCGATGTTTTTTTTTTTTTTTAATCACAATTCAAGAAGACCGCAGCCCCCAAGTGGACTGTGCAGCCCACTGAGGAACTTAAACTAAAGTTTAAAAAGTACCAGGATGAGAAACAGCTGACAGCTGAGCGGACAGCTTCCTCTCAAGATACCAGGACCAGACATGTATGAAAAAAAAAATTTTTTTTTTTTTAAAGCTGGTTGAAATTCTTGGACTAATTTTCTTCCTAATTGTTGTACCTATGACTTTCATAATCCTCCTTCAGAGCTTTAAAGTGATTCCATGTGTGGTATCTTACAAGTTGAACTAAAGCCTTGTTCACCAGTAGTACCCACCAATTGTAGCATGCCACGAGTGATTGACTTTCCATGAAAGATGAAATTTTACTAGTCATAGCTTTATGTTTAATCTTAATCACCTTTGAAATCTGCTTTTTCCCAAGTTAGGACTGTGCAATTAAGTGGTTCATTCCTGTGCTAATTTTGAAACCTTGTTATATCTTTCCTTATTAAGTCTTTTAGCTGTTTGTTTTTTGTTCATGGTCATAAAAGCAATACAGAATTTAGTCCCACATATTCATATGTTATTTACTAGAGAATTTTATTTCATTATAGTTATTATTTGCCTGTCAATAGCCCTTATATACCTCTTTTGGGCAAATTTTCTTACACTATGGAGCTTAACACCTGGCATGAAGATGCCTTTGTTAGATTCTCCCAAGTACCTAGCACTGATAATCTCACTGAATGCTGGATTTGTCATTCTTCCCTCAAATCCAGTCTTGCTAATTCTGACCCTTTAGCATCCACCGTATAGAATTATAGTTTCATACCAAAGCAACCATTAATCCCAACATCACCCTTAAGCAAACCATACCTATTAGACTATGACATCCTCGTGGATCGTTGGCCCAACGTCAAATAGCATGCTTTAATTTAATCCAACCCATAACACCTGACAGGTCATAAAGGACCTGAGAGCTTGTTTTGCAAAATGTAGGGGTGTTTGTGTTTGCCAAATTAGCTAGTCATCCCAACACGGAGAATTCCCCAGATACCTTGAGATTTTAGCAAGTTAAGGCAAAGGAATTACCTGACTGTAGAAAGAATGATTCATCCCCTGTTTGTACTAGACTCTGGAACCCTTTAAAGACAGGACAGTTATCCATTTGTGACAATTCCCTAACAGAACCTTGGCTTGAACAAGTAAATTGAAACATTCCCTTCCCACATAATTATACCAGAAACAACATGATCTGTGATCCTTATCGATATGTATTTTTATGTGGGGGATAAGATGATTCCCCAAAAAAGAAAACAGATCCAAGCAATGAGCCGTATACTTGGACATTGCCCTGTTTAGATGGAACGTGATGGGCCAATATACCTTGGGACATAAAGGTGTCCCCCCAAATATTCATTCATACAGTGAGAGTGTACATTAGACCAATTATTTTAAATTATTAGAAGAATAAAGAGATACTTCATTGACACCCCAGTTGTCTTAGTTATCTAGTGCTGCCATAACAGGAATACCACAAGTGGATAGCTTTAACAAAGAAAGAGAAATTTATTTCCTCACAGTCTAGTAGGTTACAAGTCTAAATTCAGGGCGCAAGCTCCAGGGGAAAACTTTCTGCCTGTGTTGGCTCTGGAGGAAGGTCCTTGTCCTCAATCCCCTGGTCAAGGAGCTTCTGAGGCACAGGGACCCTGTGTCCAAAGGATGCACTCTGCTCCTTGTGCTGCTTTCTTGGTGGTATGAGGTTCCCAGCTCTCTGCTTGCTTCCCTTTCCTTTAATCTCTTGAGAGATTAAAGGTGGTACAAGTCCACAGCCCAGGGAAACTCCCTTTACCTTGACCTGAGTGAGAGTGGTGTTATAATCCCACCCTAACCCTCTCAACAGAAAATTACAATCACAAAATGGAGGACAACCATTCAATACTAGGAATCATGGCCTAACCAAGTTGATACACACATTTTTGGGGGGACATAATTCAATCCATGACACCAGTGATAGATAGCTCCAGAGATGAATGGGCTTTCCTCCAAGGTCTCTTGCTGTTGGTAGACATCGCTGAAATTGAGGAATCCATTCACAATCTTCAGTCACCATGGAAAAAATAAATAATGATGTTGCTAATGGGATTGTGGCTCAGCAATAATCTTTAAATTCTGTTTCCAAAGTAGAACTAGACAACAAAATAACTATGGATTTTTTATTAGCCCAACAAATAGGCATTTGTGCTATAGCCAGTACCTCCTGATGCACCTGGATTAATGCTTCTGGAGAAGTAGAACAAGGTATCAGGCAAATTTACCAGAAAGCCATCTGGTTGCATGTTTCTGATATGGGATCAGGGTTTTTTCTTACTGATGTGTTTGGTTAACTTTCACAAGGAATGGGAGCCTGAATTAGATCAATTTTATTCACTGGAATTATGTTTTTAATGGTCATTGTCATCATAATTGGCACTGTTAAATATTACTTAAAATTAACCACCTGTGTTTTGACCTCAAGAACTAACGTGATGCCTATAAAAAAAATAATGTATGTGGAAACCGTCCAGGTCAATGACAACCTTGATGAAACCCCACTTGAGGGACAGAATAAGTCAGCCTTTTGTGCCTCTGATCCATTGCACCTGACACTGTCTCCTATTTCCTCCCCCTTTTGAGACCCCACCAAGCATCTCCCTCTAAGGCATGGTGAAGCTAGAGGAAACTTGCAGAAGATGGGTTACTCCTTTGTAAGCAGCATGAGGCCAGCCTAGCGTGAAGAGAACTCCACTATGTCAAGGTAAAAGGAAAACACTCAGTAGTGCTCTGTCACAATTGCAGTGTGGCGTCTGAGGTCTTAAATGCTTAATAATTTAAGCATCTACTAGAGTAAACAATAGTAGCAAGCCTGTCCATGTGAGAGAGACTACTCGATTCATCAGTGATCAAAAGATGCTCTATGAGATCTTTGATCAAAAGGAGGGAAATGTCTCAGGAAAAGACAACTTTTTAGTGCAGCCAGAGGAACAGAGGTATAATATGCTGACCGTGCTGTCTAATTCTAATCTGAATTCTAGACTAATAGCTATGTTTTCGAGAAAAACATGTTTTTTCTCAGTGGTCGAAACAAGGATGGGAAACGATATAGCCCAAAGGTCTTGACCAAGTGACTATATATACATGCCTCAAAATACACGTACTGAGGAAGAGTGCCGTGTGGATGCTGTTGCCAGCAAGGTACTTTTGTAAAATAGACAAAGAAAACACATGTAAGCATTTTGTGATCACTTTCTAAGCATCCTGTAAACTAGCTAAAATCTCTAATTATACTCCCTCCCCCCCCAAAAAAACCCACTGCTGTCGATTGCGACTCATAGCGACCCTATAAAAAAAAAAAGCTATCACTAATTAGTAACCAACCAGTGTTTTGCAGCTACACCCTCTGAACTAATAAGGTACTTCTCCCTGCCTCCCAAGATTCCACCTCCCACGCCCTTAATTGGAAAAGCACCAATTAAAAATGACCTGTGGCTGATGCCTCCTGTAGCAGGAGGATTATCCCCGATTCACAGCCCGCCTTCGAACACCACTGTCCCATCCTAATGAGCTGTGCTGTTCCCAGCTGGAACTGTAATATTTGCTTGGAATAAAGCTCTGTGATTTTTCTTTCTTTTTTTTTTTTTTTTTAATTATGCTTCAGGTGAAAGTTTACAGCTCAAATTAATTTCTCATACAAAAACTTATACACATTGTTATGTGACCCTAGTTGTTATCCCTATAATGTGACCTCACATCCCTCCTTTCCACCCCGGATTTCCTGTGTCCATTCAACCAGCTCCTATCCCTTTCTGCCTTCTCATCTTACCTCCGGACAGGAGCTGCCCCTTTAGTCTCATGTGTCTACTCGAACTAAGAAGCATACTCTTCAGGAGTATCATTTTATGTCTTGTAGTCCAGTCTATTCCTTGTCTGAAGAGTTGGCCTCAGGAAGAGTTGTTAGTTCTGGTTAACAGAGAGTCCGGGGGCCATGTCTTTTGGGGTTCCTCCAGTCTCAGTCAGACCATTAACTCTGGTCTTTTTACTAGAATTTGAGTTCTGGAAAAAATTTTTGGCTATTACAAATCAGATAAAAGTCTAATCTCAAAATCTCAAGAAAATCCAACACCTCTACAAAAAAAAAGATCAATAATCCAATTAAAAAATGGGCAAAGGAAATGAACAGACACTTCACCAAAGAAGACATTCAAGGGGCCAACAGACACTTGAGGAAATGCTCACATCTCTAGCCATTAGAGAAATGCAAATCAAACCACAATGAGATACCATCTCACCCTGGAATCAAAAAAACAGGAAATAACAAATGTCGAAGAGGCTGCAGGGAGATCCGAAACTCTTATGCACAGCTAGTGGGAATGCAAAATGATACAACCATTTTGGAAAATGATTTGGCGCTTCCTTAGAAAGCTAGAAATAGAAATACCACATGATCCAGCAATCCCGCTCCTAGGAATATATCCTAAAGACATAAGAGTCGTCACACGAATAGACATATGCACACCCATGTTCACTGCCGCACTGTTCACAATAGCAAAAAGATGGAAACAACCTAGATGCCCATCAACAGATTAATGGATAAAGAAACTGTGGTACATATACACAATGGAGTATTACACAACAATAAAGAACAACGATGACTCTGCAAAGCATCTCATAACATGGATGAATCTGGAGGACATTATGCTGAGTGAAATAAGTCAATCACAAAAGGACAAATATTGTATGAGATCACTACTGTAAATACTCATGAAAAGGTTTATATACAAAAACAAACAATCTTTGTTGGTTACAAGGAATGGGAGGGATGAGGATGGAAAATCACTTAATAGACAATAGATAAGTGGAAACTTTGGTGAAGGGTAAGACAGTGCACAATACTGGGAAAGCCAGCAGAACTTGTACAAGGAAAGGTCGTGGTAGCTCCATAGACACATCCAAACTCCCTGCGGGACTGAATTGCTGGGCTGAGGGCTATGGGAACCATGATCTCAGGGAATATCTAGCTCAACTGGCATAACGTACTTCATAAAGAATATGTTCTACATTCTACTTTGGTGAGTAGCGTCTGGGGTCTTAAAAGCCTATGAGTGGCCATCTAGGACACTCTACTGGTCTCACCCCTTTGGGAGCAAGGAAGAATTAAGAAAACTAAAGATATAAGTGAAAGATTAGTCCAAAGGACTAATGGACCACATCTACCACAGCCTCCACCAGACTGAGTCCAGTAAAACTAGATGGTGCCCCGCTACCACCACTGACTGCTCTGACAGGTATCACAATAGAGGGTGCTGAACAGAGCTGGAGAAAAATGTAGGACAAAATTCTAATTCCAAAAGAAAAACCAGACTTGCTGGCCTGACAGAGACTGGAGAAACCCTGAGGGTATGGCCCCCCAACACACTTTCAGCTCAGTAAGGAGGTCACTCTTGAGGTATGCCCTTCAGCCAAAGATTGAACCAGCCCATGGAACAAAACAAGACTAAAAGGGGCACACCAGCCTTGGGGCAGGGACTGGAAGGCAGGAGGGAAGAGGAAAGCTAGTAATATGGAATTGAGGGTTGAGAAGGAAGAGTGTTGACATGTCACGGGGTTGTTAACCAATGTCATATAACAATGTGTGTACTGTTTGATGAGAAACTAGTTTGTTCTGTAAACCTTTACTTAAATAAATAAATAAGTTCTTTAAAAAAAAAAAAAAAGACATCTACCTGCCTCATTCTCTGGATTTCAGCTCAAACGCCTGGTCTGAGGCCTCAGATGCTAACTCATCACAGAGGCAGGACTCAGTTTAAAACAGCCACACCCCCCGTGCCTAGTGGAGGTAGTCATGTTCATTTTGTGCCAACACAGCAGCTGTGCCCCACTGGATGGCCTGGCTGGCGAACAGAGGTGGTGGTGTATTCTGGGACTGGCTTCACTGGCCCTGTCCTCCCTGGAAGAGGGTCTGCTTCTTTGTTTTGTTGTGCTTCATGTTCACAGATGGAGGCCTCAGAGACACAGGCAGAACCATGTGGGCACTTGGGACTCCCAGAGGACCATGGATGGACAACGTCTGGTGGGGGGGCCACCCAGATTTGGACCTCTGGAAGGGAAGTCTGACAATGATTGAGACTGAACTTCCCCCACTTGTGTGCACAGGGGCTAAGAGTTGGGCTTAAATTAAAGATTGTGATTGTCTTAGTTTCCTGGGGCTGCCATAACAAAATACCACAAAGTGGGTGGCTTTAAAGAACAACCACGTATCATCTCACAGCTCTGGAGGCTGGCAGTCCAAATTCAACATGTCAGCAGCAGGACCATCCTTTTCTTGTCCACTCTAGCAGAAGACCCTAACTTCTGGCAGCTCCAGACTCTCTTGACATTCCTTGGCTCATAGATCTATTTTCAAGTGGCACCCTCTCCCTGCATCTATCCTTGCATGTTCTCCCCTTTTATAAGACATTCAGAAGGGATTAGGGTTAGGACCCACTCTACTGAAGTAAAACCTCCTTCATTTAACCAATAACATCTGCAAAGAAAAAACCTATTTTCCCAAACAAGATCACCTTCACAGGTACCAAGCTCCAGTTTGCCAAGAGCAAGGGTGATGAAGTGGGCCACACACACCAAATGCTGGCTCAATGGCTGAATCACTCACTTGGCAGCTAACTTGATTCACCCAGGTAGGTGCTGCCTCCATTCGAAAGTGAGACTGTAGCTCAGAGGTCACATGATCAGCAAGACCAGGGTGAGCACCTGCGCCTCTGGCCTCTTTGTTGGGTGGCAATGCTCACTTCATCCTTTCCAGGAGCCATCTGGCAAACATAGGTGCTCTGGAAATATATTTTCAATGAGTAAACAAATTTGAGCCAGGAATACTGGCCCTATTAGACAGCTGTGATTGTAAATGGTGACGTTCAGACGGGGTCCCAGCTACTTTGCCAGAATTTCTTCTCAAATGCTTCTATAGCTCCGGTAGCAGCCTCTCCTGGATTGTGTAAACTCTGTCTCAAGGGTGAGTTGGGCGACATGAACCAGCAGGACTCATGGCTGGCTTCCCAGGTTTGGGGCTGGAGGACCCAGACCTTCCAGCCAGGAAAGGCTGGTTGCTACCCAGAACAAGCTAAACACATGGTTGTGAGACAGGCAAGAGATCGGGCTGGCTGAATTAAATAGCCTCTGACTCAGTATTCTTGGAATCTAAACCTAAGTGCAGACCACCATATAACCTTCACTGCTGGAAGCCGAGAACTACTTGTGATTAACTAGGTGTTTAGACAAGATAAGGAGCTACATTTCAGGGCCCCGTGTGCTTGACCAGCTATAAATTACTGATAATCCTCCTGAGTTGTGTTTCAAGGCCCCACCAGGTGCAGAGCATGCACAGTAAAAGTCAACGTGGCCCATGATTGACCTTCCACAGGAGGCAAACGTGAGTAGAGACCCCTCACTGGGACTCGAACCAAGGTCCAGAGGCATCACGCATGCACAACATCCCAGAATAAGTCCTGTTCGACATGCCGGCAGCCTTTGTGACAGACTCCATCTTAGTTTCAGCAACCTCGCAGAGGAAATCCATCTTGAATTCTAATTGCGTGCACATTTGATTTTTATAATCCCTCCCCTTCTGGAAATCTCCACCCATTTAATGAAAAAAGATAATGCCTTTTTCCCACCTAAGTACTTTTATAAACTCTCAGAAATCCTTTGTTCGGGGACAGACTAGAGGCTAGCGTAGGTGGAAGCCCCTCTCCGTCTCTCCCTGGCAAGCGTTTACTCTCTTTCTGTCACTAATAAACCTTTGTTCATGTGGAACCTCTGAGCCCCTCCTGGTCATTCTTGATCCGTAGAAGGCAAGAACCTAGGCAGGGCTTAGTCCTGTGCTGGGAAGCTGTGCCCTGCAACAGTTATCTCCCCTAGCCCTTGAAGCAGGCACAAACCCCGTTATATTTGTGAAGAAACCGAGGCCCACGTAAGAGCAGCAGATGCAGTGACAGGGGTGTCCAAGCTCCTGGAAGTGAGTCCTTCGCTGAAACCCTTCTGTGTCCCCAACTGTACACTGGAAGTGCACACACCTCGGAGGGTGGGAGGGTGGTGGTAAATGAGGCCCAGAGAGCCAAGGTCATATGGAAGGGCAGCATGCAGCTGAAGCAAGCAGGAGTGGAGGCCCTTCACAGTTGTAGGGAGCCCTAGTGCCCAGAGGGTGTTCCAGTATATCGCCAGAAACCTCATATGCAAATATTTCTACCCACATCCTACCAAGTCACTCTGGGGTCACTGGCCTTGGAATGGAATGCCCTGCGTTCAAATCTCAGCCCTGCCATTCAGCAGCTTGAGCCACGGCTCAGGAACTTTCCACAAGCTGTGACCTCGGTTTAGAAACTGCGGATGAGAATGGCAAGCTCAAAGCTTGCAATGGGCCTTACCTAGCCCAGAGCCAGCAAACAATCAAACAAACAAACAAAAAAAAAACCCAAGCCCATTGCCTGCGAACTGAATTCCGACCCATAGTGGCTGTATAGGACAGAGTAGAACTGCCCCATAGGGTTTTCAAGGCTGTAATCTTTTTTTTTTTTTTTAATCTTTAGGGAAACTGCCACATCTTTCTCCTGCGGAGCAGGTGGTGGATTCAAACTGCCAATTTTTCGGTTAGCTTAATCACTGCGCCACTAGGGCTCCTTTTACATAAGGCAGTAATGCTAGATTGCAGCACTCGGTTATGGTGATAATGGGGACCCGCTTTTAACCACTACACTAAATGACAGGCGTTGCCACCAGGCGTTCAACTCAGAGCCTTTTCTCTACGCCACCAGAACGCTGTGCCTGAGGACCCACGATTTAAGACTCAGGACAGGCCTACCGCCGTCTACGCCACGGCCCCGCCCCTGTTCGGGTCGGCCCCGCCCCGGCCCACCGTGGCGGCTCCCAGTACCTCCGAGCAAGCTGGCGGAACTAAGAGTGTCTGGCGCTGCGCTCAACGTCATCCGCCCGGACTCTGAATCCCAGAGCACCGGGCGCCCACAAGCACGCTGTTCCTCAGTGGGCTTCCGGGCGCGGGCTGCTACACTGCCGCCTTCCGGCCGAAATTCCCGGTGCAGGTGCCGCCGCCGGTGGGCCCATCTTAGCCGCCGCCATGGGGATCCTGGAGAAGATCTCGGAGATCGAGAAGGAAATCGCTCGGACGCAGAAGAACAAGGGTGAGGGCCGGCCCGGTGTGGCCTCCCTTTCTGCCCACCTCAGTTTACCTGTCTGCAGAATGGGGGAGCAACCTCACTGGGGCGGGCCTGGGAGCCTCAAAGAAGTGCCAGACAGGGGCTGAGGCCTCCCAGCGCCCCCGAGGCAGGGCCTGGCGGGTGCGGGTCTCACGACCCGGTCTGACTGCAAACGCCTCTGGGAGGTCTGCTCAATGCCAGACCGGTGACCGACCAGAGAAATCCAGCTCACAGAGCAAGCCCTTAACCCAGAGAGAGGCAGGGCCGGGGTTCGAACCTGGGTCTCCTAGTGGTTGGGTCTGGGGACTTTGTGCTGGGAAGTCCTGAAAGAGACTTCTAGGAACAGCCGCACCCAGCAGCTGCGAGCCTCGAGGTGGAATAGAGGGAATCAGGACGCTGGGGTCTGACAGGCCTGGGGTTGACCCAGACTGCGAAGCCTTGGACACTCAACCTCTTTGAGATTCAGTTTCCTCATCTGAAAATGGGGATAATAACCTCTTGCCCACCTTAGCTCACAGCACTGTTAAGTAGGGTTTGCAAAGTGCTGGGCTCATGGTGAAAACTCAATATTTAAAGTAAACACCCCAACAGAGATAGCACATAATGAAGCCCCAAAACTGGCTTCAGATTATAAGGGCTGGAGAACTCAGAGGAGAGGTGAAGCGAGAACACTGGTGAAACCCAAGAAGCCTTCCAGGAGGAAGCGGAACTTGAGCTGGCTGAGGGGAGGATATTCCAGGCGAGGGACACTGCTGAGGCAAAGGCATGGGAGTCAGGTGAGCATGGTGTGTTCATAGGTAAGTGAGAAGAGCCATGTAGATAGCAGGAGGGACAGTAGGTCCAATAGTGGGAGATGTGATGGGGCAAGGTGGGTGAGGCCTCATGCCTGACGAGTCCAGCTGTGTGGTGGTTCAGCATTAGAGGAGTAGGAAGCGAGGAGCACTAGGTGCTTGATCTCAATGTCCGTCCTCCCTTGGCTCCATTCAAGTCTGAGAGCTGAGGAGTTGGGAAACTGAATCTCAGCATTTTCTTCTTTCATTCTTCTGTAAATCTTTACTGCGCCCTTGCTATGTACTGTGATTAAAGCAGTGAACACAACAGACACGTTCCTGCCCTCATGGAGCTGGCCTTCCAGTGGACAATTCGTAAACCAGTAACCAGATAAACAAAGTAATTCCACAGTGATAAATGCTGTGAAGATAAAAAAAAACAAACCCAATGCCGTAGAGTGGCTGTGAAGATAAACCAGGGTCATATAGCAGAGTGCGGAGGGGTGGGGAGGGGGGAGTGGCCCTACATAGATTAAATGATCAGGAAAGACCACTATGCCAAGGAGACATTTGAGCTGAGACCTAATGAGAAGGAGGAACCAGCTATGCAAAGATCTGGGGGAAGACTGTTTCTGGCAGAGGGAGAGCTAGTGCAAAGGCCACAAGGCAGGAGTGAGCTTGGCTGTTCAAGGATTAGAAGGTCTGTGGCTGCCACACAGTGATGGGAGATGAGAGGACATGAGTCGAGACTGAAAGGGCCAATCCCACAGAGCCTCACCAACCACGGGGAGGACTCTGCATTATGTTCTAAACAGTGGGAGCCAGTGGAGCGTTTTAAGCAGGGGAGAGACAAGGTCTGGTCTGTTTTAAAAAGTTTCTCCCGTGTGCAGTGTGGAGTGTCATCTATAGGGAGGTAAGGGAAGTGGTAGGGAAGCCCCGAGGGGCAGAGATGTTGCAGCTTGGCCTCAGTGGTGGCAGTGGTGAAGGAGGAGAGTGAGGTAGAGGTGATTAAGACCTAGTCCTTCCCTTCAGAGATGCTCAGAATCTTATGAGCTGGACCACAGGGAGGCATCTGTGAACCTGACTGTTGCCCATTCTTGACTGTGGCATTCACATGCTAAAACATTTCCTGAACATTGCCCTGTGCCAGATACTGGGGATACAACTGTAACTATAGCAGTCTCAGTTCCCGCCCTACTGGAGTCAGACACATAAAGAAACAAGATACTTTCAAGTAGTGATAAGTGCCATGAGACAAATAGGATCATGGTCCCAGAGGGGCAGGGGTGGTGATGGTTACTGTGTTGTTGTTGTTGTTGTTAGGTGCCATCGAGAGGGCTCCAACTCATGTCAACCTTGTGTATAACAGAAGGAAATGTTGCCTGGTCCCATATTGTCTTCACAGTTGTTGATATGTTTGAGTCCACTCTAGGGGCCACTGTGTCAATCCATCTCATTGAGGGTTTCCCTCATTTTCACTGATCCTCTACCAAACATGATATCTTTTACTACAGATTGGTCTTTCCTGATGACGTATCCAAAATAAGCAAGCCAAAGCCTCACCGTCACTTCTAGGGAGCTTTGTGTTTGTATTTCTTCTAAGTTCTTCATGTTGTTGTGAGGTGCTGTTGAGTTGGTATTGACTCATAGCAACCCCATATGACAGAGTAGAACTGTCCCATAGCGTTTTCTAGGCTATAATCTTTTTGTTGTTGTTGTTATTGTGCTTTAAGTGAAATTTTACAAATCTAGTCAGTCTCTCATACAAAAAGTTACACACTTATACACACCTTGCTATGTACACATAGCTGCTATCTCATAATGAGACCGCACATTCCTTCTCTCCACCCCGTATTCCCTGTGTCCATTCAACCAGCTCCTGTCCCCCTCTTCCTTCTGATCTCCCTCCAGACAGGAGTTGCCCTCATAGCCTCTACTTGACTCAAGAAGCTCACTCCTCACCAGTATCATTATCTATCTTATAGTCCAGTCTGATCCCTATCTGGAGAGTTGGCTTTGGGAATGGTTCCAATCTTGGGCTAACAAAGGGTCCAGGGACCATAACCTCCAGGGTCCCACTAGTCTCAGTTCTGGGCTATAATCTTTATAGAAACAGATCATCAGGTCTTTCTCCTACTAAGCCACTGGGTGGGTTCGCACCACCAACCTTTCAGTTAGCAACTGAGTGCTTAAGTGTTGTGCCACCAGGGCTCCTTTGTGGTTACTGTAGGTGATAATAATAATAATAGCCAGCCTTTACTAGGTGTTTACTATGTGCTGGAACCCTGGTGGTGCAGTGGTTAAGAGCTATGGTGAGCTACACCTGCTAACCAAAAGATCGGCAGTTGGAATTCACCACCTGCTTCTTGGAAACCCTATGGAGCAGTTCTTTGTCCTATAGAGTCGCTATGAGTCGGAATCCACTCACAGCAACGGGTTTGGTTTTTGGTTTACTATGTGCCAAACGTTGTTCTTAATCCTTACAAAAATCCAGTGAAGTGTATTTTGCCCTTAAACGCGCTGCCATCAAGTCAATTCCGACTCATAGCGACCCTACAGGGCAGAGTAGAACTGCTCCATAAAGTTTCCAAGGAGTGCTTGGTGGATTCGAACTGCTGACCTTTTGGTTAGCAGCCATAGCACTTAATCACTATGCCGCCAGGGTTTCCATTTTGCCCTTAGCATTCATATATTGCAGATCAGGAAACTGAGGCACAGGAAGATTAAATAACTTTCCCAAAGTAAAACAGCCATTCATAGTAGGGTGGGGTTCAGACACAGGCTGATTGCAGAGTATAGGCTCTCAACCTCTGCTTGCCCAGAACCTCAAATAAGCAGGAGCTAGGTTGAAATGGAGTGAGCAGCAAGTGCAAAGATTCTGAGGAAGGCATGAGGTCAGCATATTTCGAAAAAAACAGTGGCTGTGGCTGGAATGTAGTGGTAGAAAATGTGGTTGGAGAAGTTGCCAGGGGCCAGGTCACATAAGGCCCTGCTTCTCAATCTCGTCAGACCAGGACCCCTTTTATAGCAAAGGTTTTGTAACATCTCCTTTATTGTCCTCAAATGAAATTCCCAATTAATAGTATAATTTATGGGCATATATAGTTTTTCAAAAATCAACGTAGTGGTCTAATTGTAATACAAAGGAAGAGGAAAAGAAAAATAATTTATAATAAAAATAGTTTTAATTCACACTGGAGGAGATAACAAAGCTGTCAGATGCTTGCACCTCCAGGTGGAATCACTGTGAAGGTGGCAGCCCCAGCGCAGCCCAATGCGGGTACCCTGTGTTGGTAACTTGGATACTATACAAGAGGCATCACTGTTGGCAGCATGGTTTTCCAAAATGGTGAGCAGTTCTAGGTCAAGTTTCAAACAAAACATAGCCTTCCCTTGACATACCCCTGGAAATTTCAGCATATATTAAAACTACAAAAAAATGCCCTGTGTTTATACCTAAAATAGAGTTAGATTCTAGGCTCCAGTGATCTGAAACCAGGCTTTCCCTCTGTGGGTGTCTTGTTGTTGTTAGCTGCCGTTGAGTTGGCTCCAACTCATGGTAACCCCGTGTACAACAGAACGAAACATTGCTGGGTCCTGTGCTGTCCTCAGAGTCATTGGTATGTGTCCATTGTTGGAGCTACCGTGTCAGTCCATCTCACTGAGGATTTCCCTGACCCTCTACTTTACCAACCCTGATGTCCTTTTCTAGTGATTGGTCTTTCCTGATGACATGTCCAAAGTAAGCCAGCTGAAGTCTTGCCATTCTGCTTCTAAGGAGTGTTCTGGTTGAATGTCTTCAGGGACATGAAGAGTCACGTGGAACTTGGGATGGTTCTTGACTGTGTAGGACTGACTCAGACCTTGTAGGGCCGCTGGCTTCCCTGCCCCTTCCTGCTAAATGCCAGCAGGGGACTTCATTGTCTGAGTGACATGGAAAACATTCCCTGGTGTCTGCAGAGTGCTGGGAGTGGTGCCATTGCTGCTGAGAACCACTGACATAGGGCCGGCAGTTCTCGCAAGGAGCCTGGGTTTATTCTAAAAGAAGTGAGAAGTGGGGGTGCTTTAAACAGAGCGTGTCGCCTCCCCGACAGAGATTGCTGTCTGGTTCTAGTGCTTCCGGCCAGGACCTACTCATACACAGGCCTTATCTGACCCATGGGGCTTGGATACCCTGGACACTTACCTTCCGTGTCTTGCTTTTTGTCTTTTAGCCACCGAATATCACCTAGGCCTGCTGAAAGCAAAGCTTGCCAAGTATCGGGCTCAGCTTCTGGAACCATCCAAATCGGCCTCGTCCAAAGGAGAGGGCTTCGATGTGATGAAGTCAGGCGATGCCCGCGTGGCACTGATTGGATTTCCCTCTGTGGGTAAGGTCAGTGATGGTCATTGCTGTCTGTGTGGGCCCTGGGGGGAAGGCAGGAGGCCATTTCCTTTCACACAGACAACTGTCTACACCTCCCCTCACCGCCTTCCAGGGTTTACTTCAGGGACAGAGAAGACTCAGTCACCCCTGCCGCCCCCGCAGTTTTGACCTCCCTGCTTACCCTCATGCACAAGCGTGTGCGTACTGAGCATACCCCATGTGCAGGCACTGGGCCAGTACCGGAGACACAGCAGGGGATATGCAGACCAAGCCCCTGCCCACACAGAATTCACTTCTTTGGGGAGAAAGGGCAGTAAACAAAGGAAGTAAAAGACATGGTCTATCAAGTGGTAAAGTGTGCTATGGAGAGACAGTGGTGAACATGGGGCTTCATTAATCTTTGTAACCAAGTCCAAGAAGCTTCTCTGCTTAGGTTGTGAGCAGAGGCCTGAAGGAAGTGAGGGAACTGGCAGATTCCTGGGCGCAGAACGTGACAGACAGAGGGAAGAGTGAGTGAAAAGATCCTGAGACAGGCGCTCACTTAGTGTGTTCAAGGGATTGGGGTGGCTGCACCTGAGTGAGTGGCAGGAGGCAGTAGGGAAGGAGTCAGAGAAGATAGAGGCCTCAAGGGCCACTGGAAGGACGTGGGCCCTCTCTCTGAGTGAAGAGGGAGCCGCTGCAGGTTTTATTCTAGAAGGTTTCTTCTACAAGCTTCCGAGTTTAGCATAAGATCCTTACTGGTTTAATTTTTATACAAGGGTCATTTAGGGTTTTGAGCAGAAAAGGGACATGAGTTGACTTACTTTAAAAAAAAAACAACTTTATTTTAGAACAGTTTTAGGTTTATGGAAAAATTGAGAAGGTAGTACAGAGGGTTCCCATATGCCCCACACCATCTCCCCTGCTGTTAGCATCTTACATTAGTGTGGTCCACATGTCACAACTAAGGAACCAATACTGATCCGTCATTATTAATTCAAGTCCATACTTTATTCAGATTTCCTGAGTTGTTACCAGTTTCTGTTCTAAGATCCCACTTAGGACACCAAATTACCTCTAGTTAATCATGTTTCCTTAGGCTCCTCTCGGTTGTGACAGGCTCTCAGACTCTTCTTGTTTTTCATGACCTCATTCTCTCTGACCGCCATCACAATCGCACAGCCGCCACACATACATGCACGTATCATGGAGTCATACCTAGATCTGTCACTTGCAGTTGTAGTTTTATTGTGAGTATCTACCAGTTCATAACTGTAGGTGATATAGTTATTTCGTAGTAACAGTTCTCTTGTCTCCATCCCCCACCAATGGATATCTGGGTTATTGCCAGTCTCCTGCTGTAACACACAGTGCTGCATGAACTTCCTCATCCTAGTGTCTTTGTGCCCTTGGGCGTGTGTCTGGAGGAAGCAGTCCTAGAAGTGGGCCCACTGGGTCAGGGATTTGTGGGTTTTAAAAACAGCCAGTGGCCCCTCCAGTTAAGCTCTGGCTGATTCCATATGGGGACCGGCAGCAAGTATTTCCTGATGTCCTCTCACCAGTGCAGGCAGTCTCCAGATTGCAAATGAATTCCGTTCCTGAATCTGTATTTAAGTTTAATTTGTACATAAGTCAGAACAGTTAGGTACGGTTTGTATCTAACGTCAGTTAGTCAAATGTTTGTCTTAGTATATAGAATGTAGTATATGGTATATGGTGTACCTCTCTATGAATAAAAAACATCAAAGAAACACTTCCAGATACACTAAAACATCTTTAACCTCATAATATAGTAGTAATAATAACGTTTTGATGTGCATCACAAAGTAGCGCCAGTTTTGGTATTATGAACCATCGTTTGTACCTCAAATTTTTAATGTGATAGGCTTTATGGGCATTGATTGGAAACTACAGCTTGTATATAAGTTGGACATTTGTAACCCAGAGACTGCCTGTGCACGTTTACAATGTGTCAGAGCTGGGCCGTGTGCTGGGGCAAGTAGATATTGGATTCTTACCTGAGGGCACTGAAGTGCTTGCTTATCTTCAGGAACGTTCTCCTCCAGTGGGGTTTGGTCATCAGTACCCAGCTGCGTGCCTTTCCTCCATGTCCTCTCTTGGGTGGATCAGGAAATAGTATCATTTTAGTAACCAGCAGAGCCAGGTAGAGTTAGGATGGAAAAGTCGCCATAAATGAAAGTTATAAATACGTTGGGAGCTAGCTGTTATAGACTTAGTGCCTTAGTAACCTGAACAGGTGGGTATTATACGCACTTGACTGAAAGTCCAGTTTCCCGCATCCTAATCCTGTGCATCCGAAGAGAAGAAGAAAAGTCTCTGGACATCAGCATAGGTGTGGCCAAGCCCCTGGCCTCCATCAGACTTTGACTCGAAGATGAGTTATTCCAGTGTGGCACACTGCAGTGCAATGGGTTTCTCTTTATATATGGCCTGTTTGCTTTGGGTTTGTAGTTCTGCCAAGATGATTTGCTAGGCCAGTCTTGCAAAGGGATTGGTTAGTCTGCTATGCAAATAGGGTGTGTAAAACCCTTGTGGGGTTTTTTTTGTTTGTATGCAGATTAGGTGACTGTGGCCTGCCAAGGGGATTGGTCAGTTCATGGTCTTGGTGAGGAGGTTTATAAAAGGGCCAATCCCACAGAGGTTGAGGGGGACCTCACTGCCATTAAGAAGAGTCTGGAGTGGAGCACGTCCTTTGGACCCAGGGCCCGTGCTCTGAGAACCTCCTAGACACAGGAGAGAGAGCTATAGCACTGAAGATGGCTGGAGATAATGGGAGATGGGTGCAGCAGTGCGAGCGGCACGAACCAGGAGACCGGTGCAAGACAGCTGCAGTGGGCTTGCTGACCCATGGAGCAAGAGGGCTGAGCACCTTTGGGCAGGAGGCTTGCTGGCAGAGTGGGCTGCCTCCAAGCACTTGTCAACAGAGCCAAAAGAGCTGTAACACTTGCCCAAGCAGGGTAGAGGCCCAAGAGAAGGCCCAGCGATGGACACGGCCAAGAGAGAAGGCCTGGCAATGGGCAAGGCCAAGAGAGAAGGCCCAGTGGTGGATATGACCAAGAGAAGGCCTGCCTGTAGGCATAGCCAAGAAGAAGCTGAAAACAAGCTGTCCTGCTTGAAGAACTGAATTCTGTCTCCTGAGTTGTATCCTGTTACTTCCAAGTTGATTCTGATCCCAAGTTGTAGCCTGTTAAAAACCAGAAAACCAAACCCATTGCCATTGAGTCAATTCCGACTCATAGTGACCCTATAGGACAGAGTAGAGCCGCCCCATAGAGTTTCCAACGAGCATCTGGTGGATTCAAACTGCTGACCTCTTGGTTAGGAGCCACAGCATTTAGCCACTACGCCACCAGGGTTTCCTGTAGCCTTTTACTTCCCTAATAAACCACATAATTGTGAATATGGTCTGTGAGTTCTGTATGGCCATTGCAATGAATTATCGAACCCAGCAGAGAAGTAGAGAGTGCTGTGGGGGGTCGGCTGGTGTCAGAAAAGGTGAAAAAGTTGGAGACTGGAGTTATGTCTGACCTCCACCTCATAGGAACCAGCTTTGGACTGATCTTGGTTTTCCTCCCCGCTCGTGAATTTAGACAGCTTCTGAAGCTACTAGGTTACACACAGTGCTCACCACATTGGTTCTCTCGGTTTCCTCACTTAGTGAAGCTGCGAGAAGCCATCCAAGGACTGGGAGGAGCCAGGTAGGGACAGGCACGTAGAGAGCAGTGAGCAGGGACAACCAGAGAGGTCAGGGAAGAGGAAAACAAAATAGCGAGCACAGGTGGTTTCAGGTGGCCTGTGGAGAGCTGCCGTGTTAGTGACATCTGAAGGCACTGAGAAAGGGTTGTGCTTCTGCTCAGGAGGCAGAAACAGGCAACATAAGAGTGGATGCTGGAGGGATGGTCCTGGGCCATGACAGCGTTGCTTCCTGGAAAGAAAGTAGAGACTTTGAGTGTATAGACTGGGGGCCGGGGAGAGCATCCAACATCACCCCATCTTCCTCCCCTTGGAGACCTGGCCCAGTGTTGCTGTCCCGGGCCTGAACAGCTCTCCTTCTCGTGGCTGCAGGGCTTGGTCCATCCTTTACCATCAGGAAGTTCCCCTGGAACTGAACCCAGCTCTGCCTGTTGAGAGGGCAGCTGTGTGTTTTTATTCCCTTGGAATGTGGGGGAAAGGCTGGCAAGCTGATCCCTACCTCAGTGGAGGCTGTCATGAATGGAGGGGTCACAGAGCCCCCTGCAGTTATTATTCCACACCATTTATAGTCCATCCACTTGGCCCTTTACAGCTCTGCCTTAAATGTGAGGGACATAAAGCTTCAGGCCTGTTCTTTTAGTGACGGGGTACTCATGCCCCTGAGATCACTTAAGCTAGACACTTGGAATGGGGGAAGGGCCTTCTGCAGCCCCTCAGAAGGAGCTGACAGGCCACTGCAATAGGCCTCCACTCCAGCCATGCCTCTGCCCCAAGGGTAGAATACTCCCCATTCTTCACACTCTGTGTCTCTGGTCCTTTCTCATTTGCCCAATATTGTGTAATAAACGTTTCTAAACATACAGAAGAGTTGAAAGAACAAGTACAGTCTGCCTTCCATCTGGATTCGTTATTGACATTTTGCCATAATTGCTCTTTTCTGTACATATATGTATGTGTTTGGTGATCTATTTGAGAGGAAGTTGCAGACATCAAGACCCTTCATCCATAAGTTTTTTTTTTCCAATTCAGCTTTTTGTAGGTGTACAGCTTATTGACAGCACTTAAAATAATCAGCTGTGCGGCCTTACCCTTAATCGCTGCAATTTTTCTGTCACTAAACTGAAACTCAGTGCTCCATAATCAATAAACCACCCGATCTCCCCGCATGTGAGGATGGTGCAGCAGCAGGCAGGGTTTCGTTCTGTCGTCCATGGGGTTGCTGTGAGCTGGAACCGACTCCATGGCACCTAACAACAACCATTCCCCCTGCCCTCCTGCCCCTGGTGAGCACTAAAAACTCTGGTCTCTGTACATTTGCCTTTTCTTGTCTTTTTATATAAGTAAGGTCATACAATATTTGTCCGTTTGTGGTTGATTTATTTTGCTCAGTATAATGTCTCCAAGCCCCATCCACATTGTACCATGTATCAAGGCTTGATTTCCCCTACTGGCTGAGTAGTAGTCCATTGTGTGTGCGTACCATGCTTTGTTTATCCGTTCACCTGCTGATGGGCATTTAGGTTGTTTCCACCTTTTGGCTATTGTGAATAGTGCCGCAGTGAACATCTGTGTACAGGCCTGAGTCTCTGTTTCAAGTCTTCAGGGTATATACCTAGGAGTGGAATTGCTGGGTCATGTAGGAGTTCTATTTTTAGTTTTTAGCTGAACCGCCACACTGCTTTCTACAATGGCTGTACGATTCTGCATTCTCACCAGCAATGGATAAGGGTTTCAATTTCCCCACATCCTCACCAACATTAGTTATTTTCTGTTTTTTTTTAATCTTAGCCATCCTAATGGGAGTGAAATAGTATCTCGTGTGGTTTAGATTTGCACCTCTCTGATGGCTAATGGTGTTGAGCGTCTTTTCATGTGTTTGGTGTCCATTTGAGTGTCCTCTTTGGTAAAATGTCTATTCAAGTCCTTTGCCTATTTAATGGGTGGGTTGTCTTTTTGTTGTTAAATTGTCTAAGTTTTAAATATGTTTTTGTTAGTAGATTCTTATCAGATACATGGTTTTCAAAGATATTCTCCCATTCAGTAGCTTGTCTTTTTACTTTTTTCGAAAAGGTTTTGATGAACAAAAGTTTTTAATTTTTATGAGGTCCCATTTATGTATTTTGTCTTTTGTTATATGTGCTTTTATTATATTAGATAATCCATTGTTAAAAGCTAGGCCTGATAGTGTTGCCCCTACATTTTCTTGTAAGAATTTTATGGTTTTAATTTTCGCAATTAGGTCCTTAATTCATTTTGAAATTGTTTTTGTGTATGGTGTGAGGCATGTGGAAATCCATTTTTCCCAACACATTTAAGAGCTTCTTCTTTCCCCATCGAAGGGACTTGGCACCCTTGTCAAAAAGCAGTTGACCATAGATGTGTGGGTTTATTTCTGGACTGTCAATTTTATTCCATTGGCACCCCTAAATATTTAAGCTTTTATCTCCAGAGAATAGGGACATTTTCTTTTTAACCACAAACTGTTATATCACAGCAAACAAATGAACAGTAATCCTTTAATATCAACGAATGCCCAGACCATCTTCTGATTTCGTCAGTAACCTGAAAATGACTTTTGCAGCTGGTCTGTCCACCCTTGGCTCCATTTTGGGACCACATGTGGCTCTGTGGATTTTGTCCCTTAAGTCTGCTTTGATTTCAAACAGTTCCTTTTGTCATAGCCAGGCTTGCTGGTAGACCAGGCCACTGTCCTGAAGGAAGTCTGTGCCCTGAGTTGTCTGGTGCCTCCTGTTATGGCCTTGAGCTTGCTCCTTGGTCTGTTGTGATTTCTGTGAGCTGCGAGTTAGGTGTTTATATCGGTCAGGCTGCAGCATAAGAGAGGGTGGGCGCCTCAGTTTTCGTCACGTGAGGAAACAGCTGGTAGCTGGTTGGTACCTCCAGGACCACTAGATTAAGGAGACGGCAGCCTGTATCCTCCACTGTAAAGTTACATTTCCCCCCACAACTGAAAAGTAACCTGTGGGGTGTTAACTGCAGTAACGTACCAAATCCAGCCCTGTCAGCCTCCAGTTAGCCATATTGACACTCTGGATCATCCTTGCTTGTGTCCATTTTATTCGCGGTTATAAAATGGTGTCTGTCTAGTTCCCATCTTCTTTCCTTATTTATTAGCAGATATCCTGTAAAATAATGCTTCTCATACTGGGGGCCTGCCTGGTTCCCTAAACAACAGTCCCGCCTGGGAGGTGGGACAAAGGCTGTGTCTGCCCTTCAACTACCGTATGGTGCCCTCCATCTCACCAGGTGATGGGAACTGTCACAGTTTCTGACTCTTGAGCGTCATTACTCACTAGTTTGAGCCTTTTCTTTCGATTTTGCCTGCCAGCCTGCCAAGGACTTCTTTTCCCAGGTGAGAAACCCAGCTGGGAGAAGCCAAGCCACTCTAGGTGCTGAGGGCTGCACCTCAGAGTCTGGGCCCTGTGGGGAATATGGGCTCTCTGACCATGGGGGTCTAGGACCCTCACCCTCACAGGCCAGGCCAGTATCCCTGAGGCTGGCCTTCAGGACAGGGACCCAGTGTCTCTCTATGCCCTTCGGCCCCAGTGACTCTTCATTGTTCCCAGGTTTCCAGGTGGTCCCCAGAGCTGAGAGTGTTCACATGGAAGACTTGGTGGGCTTCCTCATCTGCCCCATTCTGGGTTCTAAGACTCTGTGGGCATGTGGCCAAGCGTTCCCCCAGCCTTCCCACCCCCAGCCATGGAGGTGGTGTCCCGGCAGTGCTGGCCCAGTCCCAGCTCAGCAGCTCAGGCTTCTTGTTCCAGGCCTGCTGACTAGAATAGGGGCCTAACTGGGAATCAGCTCGCTTCTTCTTGCCAGCCCTGCCCACTGCTGGTGGCTGGGCTCTCAGTGTGTTCCAGGCCTACGTGGCAGAGGCAGCAGTGCCCGTTTGACACTGAGGACACTGAGGCTCAGCGGATGTGGTTCCTTGCGTAGGTCCCCCCCGACCTCCCAGCCGAGCCATGGTTCCAGTCCCCAAGTGAACTGCATTGTAAATTTTCATACCCTAGCCCCCCGCCAGCTCCCCTACCCCTCATCCCCCACCTGTTTTCCTTCCACTGTCTCTCTCTGTTCCAGACTTGACGGTCTAACCTCCTCACACATCTCACCTCCCTGGGTGAGCAGCAAGTCTGGGCTCCAGTTTTTAGAGTGCTGCTGGGGTGCCACCTGCTGTGAGCTCTCTGGGCCCGGGTGGGTCTGGAGGGATGTGTGGAGTGAGAGAAAGGCCCTTGGTATATGTAAGAAACCTGTTTAGAAACTAGGTCTCTGTCCACAAGAAGGGCCTTGAGGCCACTGATGATCCTCCAGTGCAGGACCCTCTGGGCAGCACCAGAGGTGACATTCCGAGCACAAGCAGTTGTCCTTTTCACACCCACTCAGTTTACAGGCTAAGAGTGAGGACAGCATCTCCCTGCTGCCTCACCCCCAGCACCCGACCCTCAAGGATTCTCCAAGGAGACTGGAACGAGACACCTAAAAGGAATGACCTCTTTTTCTTTCCTAGTCCACCTTCTTGAGTTTAATGACCTCCACAGCCAGCGAAGCTGCATCCTATGAATTCACCACCCTGACGTGTATCCCTGGAGTCATTGAAGTGAGTGGAGGTTTGCTGGGTACCAGGAGGAGAGGGAGGGTGCTTGTGTTTAAGCTCCGTGCATGGCTGTCACATACGAGTGTGCATGTGTATGAGGAGTGGGCGTCCCCACAGAGAAGAGGCTCTGAACTCAGAGTCTTTGCCCAGAAGCCAGAATCGCATAGCCCCTGAGCTGGGGGCCATCGCGGGCATCAGGGGTTCAGACAGGCTCTTCCCAGGGTGGCAGTGGTGGGGTCTCAGCTGGCGCCATCCTCATCTTCCCCTTCACTCTGTGTCCTAGTACAAAGGAGCCAACATCCAGTTGCTGGACCTGCCTGGAATCATCGAAGGAGCGGCACAAGGTGGGAAAGGGAACAGGTGGAGAGCGGGCAGAATGGCAGGCTAGGGGGCAGGGCCAGAGCTCAGCACCCAGCCTCCTACTACCACGGGCTTGGGACGTGCTGGACACACTGGCCTCACTGTTGTTGCAGCTGGGCGTGGCTGTCGAGGGCTTATGGGTAGAGGGTGAGAGGCCCCCACCATAGGCCCCTCAGTCTCTACTTCTTAAGGGGCTTATATAGTTCAGGGGCTGGGGGGCAGGTTGTCACCCATCTTAATTCTAGAAAGTAAGGCCCAAGAAGTGAAATGACCCACCCAAGGTCACACAGCTCATAGGACAGGCTTGACTTCCTGCCTTCACTGCATTCACTCCATCTTGCTCCATTGGGTCCCAGCATGGAGTGGATACTTGTTAGCTGACCTCTTCAGACTATGCTCCTAGTTCTGTCGTCCTGCCTGTTTTGTTTTTTAATTTTGAGGTGGGAACCCCCTGTGACCTCTTATGGCAGGTGACGGCAGTGGGTGCGGGACTATGAAGCAGGCTCTGGCAGTTTCATAGGGCTGGTTAACAGCTTGTGGTGGGTGTGCACTTGCCAAGGGCCAGGACTTGATGCTGACCATTGTCTCAGGAACCCTCACAAAGGCCCTGTGACCTGGGCTGTATATTCTCGGGGGCAGATAGGTAAGGGCTTGCCCTACACCCTCTTGAGCAGTGAAATGGGTGAGCTGGGGCTCCAGCCCAGCCTCTCTGGTGCTAAGCTCCCCGCTGGTGTCCAGTGCCCCCTCTGCACCCTCCCAGCCCCCAATGGCTCAGCAAAGCAAGGCCTGCCTATTTGAGTGGGGTGGTGTGGGGTGAGGTGGGGCAGGGTGGGGTGGGGTGGGGGTGGGAGTGGTGACAGATCCCAGGAATCTATTGTCCCAGCCAGTGCGTCACACTGAATCTCAGGGACCTGGAGATGGTTGGGCTACCATGGGGGAAGGGCACTGTGCTTAGAGTCGACATAGTTGCCCAGGGAGGTCACCTGGCCCAACTTCCTTGTTCTCAGAAGAGGGAGGCAGATGCTGGTTTAAAGCCACAGCACCTGGATCCTGGCGCTGCTCCCTTGGTCCCTGACTCTCTGTGTGACCTTGGCAAGATGCTGACTTCTCTGGTTGCCTAATCATAATGGGGTCTGGCCTTTGTGACAGCTCCCCAAGCACCTCCTGTGTTTCCTCATTTGATCCATTCTACAGCCTTGAGTGGGGTCCTGTCAACCATTTTGCAGAAAGAACAAATGCAATTTCAAATCCTGAACCAACCCATACTAGCTTTATGATCAAGCCTCAGTTTTCTTTATCTGTAAAACAGGCATAATAATACCTACCTTACAGGAAAGTTTTGAGGACTAAGTGAGGAAATATTTATGATGCATTTAGCACAGGGCGTGCCACACAGCACTCAAAAATGCCAGTTGTTATTATCCTGCTTAGGGTGGTGGTGTTGTATTTCCTTCTAAAGTAAGTCTGCATAAACAAGACAGGAAGTGGATTAAAGAAAAATGCCAAGGAAGTCACAGCCCTGGGTGGCATTTGACAGATGTCACAGGTGTCTGGGGCATGATGGGCAAAGGACAGGTGTCTGGGGCACGATGGGCTGGCTGGGGGTCTCCAGGTCCCACCTGAGGTCATGGAGGAGTGCCCTGGGCTGTGAGCAGGGTGGGTGGGAGGCATCCCCGAGCCTCACCACGGTGTGATCGCATCCCTTCTGCCTGGGTAGGGAAAGGCCGTGGCCGGCAGGTGATTGCTGTGGCACGCACCGCTGATGTCGTCATCATGATGCTGGACGCCACCAAGGGAGAGGTGCAGAGGTCAGCAGGGGCGAGGAGGTGCAGGGGGCAGGCCGGTGTGCTGCTGCTGGCTTTCACACCGGGAGGCGGTGGCAGGATTGTCCGCGGTCTGAACTTAATGTGACCCTGCTTGCGCAGTCTCTCCACGAAGCATTTCCCCCAGGACAGAAGGGCCTTTGGGGGTGGGGCTGTGGGGGTGCTGGACCAGCTCAAGCCCAAGCCAGGAGCTCTTTGGCAGACTGTGGCCGGGGATGAAGTGGAGGAGGGGGTTGGTGTCCATCTGGGTCAGCAGGGAGACCCTGGGGGAGCCCAGGGCAGCAGGAGCCGGCCCCTGAGGGCGATGGTGAAGGGCTGTCACGGGGCTCTGCCTAGGTCACTGCTGGAGAAGGAACTGGAATCGGTGGGCATCCGCCTCAACAAGCACAAGCCCAATATCTACTTCAAGGTGAGGCCCTGCGACCTGCAGGCCGGAGGTGCCGGGGTGGCGGAATGGCTCCAGCCAGGGGCCAAGGCACCTGGACCTCTGTTGCCCTCATTAGCGGCTCCTCTTTCCTTTCTCCTCCTGCAGCCCAAGAAGGGCGGTGGCATCTCCTTCAACTCGACAGTCACCCTGACCCAGTGCTCAGAGAAGCTGGTGCAGCTCATCTTGCATGAATACAGTATCCTTCCCCAAGAGGGAGGCGAGGCCCCCCGGGACGGGAGGCTCATGGCCCCGGCAACAGCAGACCACCCGGGAAACCCTAGCCTGCCCCAGGAGCACCCTGCTCTGGCTCCCTTTGCCCAGAGCTCAGCCGTTCGTTCCAGGATGGCTTCCTGACTCCTCCCAAACACTGAGACCTGTGGTGTCCATTGAGAGGATGTGCTGCCCTCAAGGCCGACTCAGCCCTGGTGACATCTGGAAAACAGACGAGAGGGCTCTGGGAAACTCGCCCCGAGGAGCGGGGTTCTTGGCCCAGAGAAGCTAAGGCTGTATGAACACCTCAGGACTGGGACGAGGACCAGGGCTGTGTGGACACCTCAGGGACAGTCTGGGACAAGGACCAGGGCTGTGTAGACAGCACAGGGACCATCCGGGACGAGGACCAGGGCTGTGTGGGCATCTCAGGGACAGTCTGGGACGAGGACCAGGGCTGTGTGGACACCTCAGGGACAGTCTGGGACGAGGACCAGGGCTGTGTGGACACCTCAGAGACAGTCTGGGACGAGGACCAGGGCTGTGTGGACACCTCAGGGACAGTCTGGGACAAGGACCAGGGCTGTGTAGACAGCACAGGGACCGTCCGGGACGAGGACCAGGGCTGTGTGGACACCTCAGGAACAGTCTGGGATTCCACACAGGTGCTTTGAAGCGTCTACCAAGTTTTTTTGTTCTGCCTAATAGCAAAGATTTCAACTATTTGTTGACCGAGACTTTTATATATTATAGTTACTTTCAAAGGAAAGAAAAGTAGAGGTTCTCCCAAGCCTTAAAATCCCATAAAGCCTCTCCAGCACATATGCAGTGGTCCCTTCCAGCCAGCCCATGGTCTGGGCTCTGCCAGCCAAGGGGCGTGTGGTGTCGCTGGCATGCAGGCTGCCCTTAATCCCAGCCCTCAGAGATCTTCAATGCTGAAGTGCTCTTCCGGGAAGACTGCTCCCCTGACGAGTTCATTGATGTCATTGTAGGCAACCGTGTGTACATGCCCTGCTTGTATGTAAGTGCTGCTTGCACCCAGGACCTGTGGGGGTGGGAGCCTAGGTCCCCAGGAGTCCCTCCTCTTGCCCCCGCTGCCTTCTGTGCTTCAGTGCTGGGCAGGTATTGCAGACATGTACAGCTTGAAGCCAGGGTTCTAGCCTAGCCTGCCTCTCTGGGGAGCTGGTGCCCCCAAGTCCCTTAGCCTTCCCCCCAAGCCTTGAGCCAGGCAGGGAGACATCGACCTTTCTGGTCAGAGCCGTAGGAGGGCTGGCAGGTCAGTGACCACTGAGGGACCTTTCTGACTGCTTTGTTCCTTCCCCAAACCTCACCTCCACCTTTAAAACCAGGTGTACAACAAAATTGACCAGATCTCAATGGAAGAAGTGGACCGCCTGGCCCGGAAGCCCAACAGTGTAGTCATCAGGTGAGGCATGGTACCCTGCACACCAGTACCCCTGGCCGCCCCAAGGGGTGCCTGTGTTCTGATCAGTATGGCCATGAGGATGTGGTTCTCTCCAGCTCCACTTAGTGCCATACTGGCAAAGCCAGCCTGAGTTATCCAGGTGGGCTAGGTGGTGTCCGGCACCTTGGGTTGAGAAAACAGGTGGATTTCATCTACAAGGCTAGAGGTGCAGTATTTAACCACAGTCCCCAGGAAGGCCAGGACATGAGTACTCTCCTGGCATCTGCCCGACCACAGCTCAGAGGGAAGAGAGAGTGTGCTCGCGGGCTGCGGGCCCCACCAGGCTCCACTCCTTGTCCTTCTTGGCAAGCGGTGTGTTTACTGTGGGTTCACTGTACCCACCAAGGTCTTCTCTTTTGGGGTGTTCTTGTTCCTGTGCTTCATTTGGCTTGCTTCCAGCCCACAGGTGCTGTGTAGCTTCTCTGTGAGCTCTGCCAACAGTGGCAAGACACTTGGGGGACAGGCAGGGGTGACAGGTGCCAGTGGGGGGTCCTGGACCTGAGTGGGAGAACTGTCTCCTGGCAGCCCCAGCTGTGCACGGAGCATTTGTCCTGTGGGCAGTTCTGCATCCCAGGCCTGACGGGCTCCTCAGGGCCACCTCAGCGCCTGGCCTGCTGTGTCCCAGGTCTGCCAGGCTCCCTCAGGTCCACCTGAGGACTGGCATCCTTGGGGCACGGGCAGTGCTTGTACTGGGCTGGGCACCCCACCCCCTTACCGTGCTCTACCCACCACCACCCTCTAGAAGAGAGATATTTGCTTGGGGTCACAGCTGTAATGGCCAAGCCCAGTCCATGGGGTCTGGCTACCTCCAAAGCTGGGCTCCCCCTCTGCATGGTGCTGGCATCACTGCTGGACTGCCTGGGCCCCCAGTAGGGGGATGAGCTGTGGACAGCAGCATTTCCTGGCATCCGCCCACAGTGCCTACCACAGCCCCGCCAGTCTTCCATGGCAGGTACCAGCAGGAAAGTCCAACCTCTGGACGCCCTCTGCCAATGACAGAGCAACCCCCCTCCAGGAAAGATAGGTAGCTCTGGAGGTGTGGTGATGACCTGGGGCCAAGAGGCACTGGCAGCCGAGGCATCACGCTGCTGTCACAGTAATGGGCTTGTTTTCCCTACGGTGCCAGCTGGGCCACACTGCCTTGGGCCCTGTGCCCCAGCCAGGTGGCAGTTGGTCCTCCAGCCCCGGGAAAGTAGAACCCCGGCCTCTGGCCCATGGGTCCTCCTCTTGCAGCTGTGGTATGAAGCTGAACCTGGACTACTTGCTGGAGATGCTTTGGGAGTACTTGGCCTTGACCTGCATCTACACCAAGAAGAGAGGACGTGAGTCAGGAGGCTCAAGGCCATGCTCTGCACGTAGCACCCGAGGACCCTGGCCCAGCCCGCTTGGTGCCGTGCTGGAACCTGAGCGCTGCTCCCACCCCAGGCTGGGAGATACTTCTGTCCAAGTCTTTGTGGGCTGCTGGTCTTCAGGTTACCCGGAGTGGGGATGCAGAGCGCAGTTGATAGAAACTTGCCCTGAGTTCCCTACGGGTACAGTATTAACTTCCTTGTGGCTCCCTCCCACCAGGAAGTTCCACATCAGAAGCTTTAGGCAGCTGAGGCCACAAGAACTTAGCTTCTTGGCTCAGCATTCACCTTCCTACAGCTCTGAGTGCTCACAGGCCTCTATGCACATGCCCACATACCAGGGGGCCACATATCCGAAGGGTCCATGTACTTGGGGTGCTACATACCAGGGGGTCCATGTACCCGGGGGCCCGGTGGCAAGTGCGAGCAGTCTGCATCAGCCCTGACCTTGTCACAGGTGGGAGGGTGGACTCCCCAACTAGAGCAGCGGCTGTGGCAGTCCAGGTGCACCGCTGCGTGGCTGTCTCAGCACCGTCATGGTTGCCGGACCGCCAACAGCATGAGTCCTGGGTTTGGCTCATTCAGTTTTCCATGTTGAGGTCGATGTTGTGCAGAAGCTGACACGGGTCTATATGGAGGGTGTCCTGAATAGCGGGTTTGCGGGGCGAGGTTTAGGTTGAGGCCTAGGAGACCTATGGGGACCAGAGGAGCCTCTGCACCTGCATGGCTTTTTACAAAGCTGTCCAGGAGCAGTAGCCACACAGTTGACTCTCCTCTCATCTTTCCAACTATACAGAGAGACCAGACTTCACAGATGCCATCATCCTCCGGAAAGGGGCTTCCGTGGAGCACGTGGTGAGTGAGGGTGCTCCATCTGGGCCTCTTGGGGCTCTGTCTGCCTGCACCTGTCTGTCTGGGGCCTCAACAGGGGTAGGGCCCTCCCTCCAAGCCTCTTGGGGCTCTGTCTGCTGTGGCTCTCCAGCTAAGGCTCAGGCTCATCTTCGCTGGCCCTTGGATGAAGCCTATTATGGTGGCAAAGTGGCTGAGGGCCAGCCTGGACAGGCCTGACTGCATATCTGAGCCCCAGCTTCCTCTCCTGTAAATGAAGATAATGCTGCTGACTTCAGTGGGTAGTTAGGAGGACTGCATTTGAATGAGACAGAGTATGGAAAGTTCTCAGCCAGAGCACAGTGTCAAGGACAGCAGGTGCTGGAGCCAGGTGTGTGAAGAGGCTGATGGGGTGCAGAGGATGCTTTATCCCAAAGAAGCCTGTTCCTTCAGTGGTCACCTTGCCACAGGTGCCTCCCTCCCATGGCACCAACTGTCCTGGGTACCCTGGAGTACAAGTAAAAGGCCTGCCCCTGCCTCGGTACTTTATTATAGCATGGGTCCTGGCAACAGAGACCCAAAGCAGACAATCCAGGTAGACATTGGAGCCAGGCAGACCTGGGGTCAGACCTGAGCTCCTCCACTCAAACTGCTTCATGCCCCTCATCCGGGGGGGCTTATCTCACAGGGCCGTGGTGACGCACCGAGCCTACAGCCTGGCGGGGTGCTGGTAACCTCCCTACGAAAGGGTTGTGAATGTAAGCCCTGGCTGGCAGAGAGGGTACTGCAGGGCTCAGCAAAAATGAGAGTTTCTGAGGACTCCAAGGAAAGGGGTGTCTTGCAGTCCCCAGAGAAGTATGCTCTCTCTGTGTTGAAAAATACAGCCTTCTTGGATGAACTTCCATTCGCCCCCTATTGCTGGAAATGTGAATACCGAGAAATAATTCTGTCCACAAGAACAGTAGAGCATTTCAGTGGTAAATGGCTCCTACTGATAACGCTTGGCCTTAGTGTCAGACACTAGGGCATGGTGGGGACTGTGGCAAACTGGAGAGCACGCACGCGTGCACGCACGCGCACACGTCTGCCTCAGAGAAGCACCAGCTCAGTGCTCCAAAGCTGACAGGGTTTCCAGAAAAGCTGGGAATCCCTGTGACTCTGACCTGCTCTTTAAACATTGGCAGTGCGTTTAGTTTTTTTTTTTTTTTTTTTAATGTTAGGCAAACTGAATAGAACCTCAAACCCAGTTGCAGGCTAGAGCCAACCTCTGGGCCATCAGTTTTTATTCTGTGATGTAGGAGAGATGAGTGCCGGACTTGGATTTGTGGGTATCGGTACTAGTTCCTGGCAGCAGGACCCTGTTGTCAGGCCAGGCATCCTTGGTCACCCAGAGGAGATTGGTCAGGTTGGCTTCCCATGTGTGCTCAGAACGTTTTCTTGCGCCCTGTGCCTTCCTCTTTCCCCGTGGAGGCTGGGTTGAGGTGTTGCTTTCTGGCTCAAAGGGCATGTTCTGCCCAGGGTCTGTAAGATATGTGGGCATGTGTAGGAAAGCCAGACCAAGTTGTCCACCCCACCCCTAACTGTGCCTGACCATCATGTTGACAACCAGGGATCCACATTCTCAGCGGAAGAGTTGGCTGCCCCTCCAAGGTCTCCTCTGGGTTCCTGAGACTTCTGGTATTCCTGGACCTTCATCCCTACCCAGGAGTGCTAAAGGGTGCCTGCTGCCCTGGGGACAGTGTGGGGAGATGGGTGATGAGGTGCAGGAGGCACCAGGTCACAACTGCAGCCAAGAGGGCTGAGAGAGTGAGCAAGCAGAGGTAGGATGTCCTGAAAAGCCACCCTTGAACATTCAAGAACATCTTGAGAGTATGGGGGGAGGGCAGGCGGGGGCCATTTGTAACCAGGACCCTGACTGCCCTCTCTTGGGCTGTAGAACATTTCTAAGTTGGCATTACAGCTCCTAGAAAGACCTGGAAATGCGGTCTTTAGAACCACCGCAGCCATGGGTAGGGCTGTGTTTGAGTCCAGCAAGTGGTACCCGTTGATCTGGGGCCTGGCCACCTCTCACTCAGCAAGTGCTTTTTGAGCCCCTGCCTTGTGAAGCAGTACTTGCTGGCGTGTTGCCCAGGGCTTCAGGCCTACAGCGAGGTCATCTGGGGGCTGGGCAGATCTGCACCTCCTGTCTAACTCTTTCATCCACCAGTGCCATCGGATCCACCGGTCGCTGGCCAGCCAGTTCAAATACGCCCTGGTGTGGGTGAGTCTTGGGATGGGGCGGGGGGGGATTATACCTGACAGAGGTCCCTGGGTTATGCAGGGAGTGAGGTGTGGGGTGTTGTACCTGACACATGCCCTGGTGTGTCTGTCCCCTTCCACAGCATGTGTATGCTCACCTCCCCCACCTCGGCATAGGCTGGGCACCCCCTCCTGCTTTGAGATTCAGAGGTAGTCGGACCACTAAAATGGCCAGCTGCCTGGGACCTGTGGGGTTTGCCAGTTCTGGGCCCTCCCCCGTACACATCCCTGCCCTCCTCCAGTGATACTCCCCCCGCAGTGGAGTCCGTCCATCTCACAATGGCATGGCACCTCTGCTTGGAGCTCCTCCCCTCATGGGCTCCCTCTGCCCCCACCCCAGGGCACCAGCACCAAGTACAGCCCACAGCGGGTGGGACTGACCCACACCATGGAGCATGAGGACGTCATTCAGATCGTCAAGAAGTAGGGGCGCTGGCGCCCCTCCATCTCCCTAAGGAGTCAAACCACAGGGACACGCCAGAGCCCAAACAGGAAATACAGATACACATACCCCAGAACAGGTCCCTTGAGTCTCTGCTGTTTCCAGAAGTTTCTTCACTAGGCAGCCGGTGATGTTGGGGCAGAGAGAAGACAGTGGAGGCCTTGGATCTGGCTGGAGCTTTCCCTGAGACTGACTCTCAGATGTGGTTCTGAGTTGGAGCCCTGGGCCTGCTCCTTTGGGCACTGAGCGAGCAAGCTGCCCATCTGCCCCCCAGTCAGGGCCTAATTCGGATGCTCAGGGCAGGGAGCTGGGTATCCTGGGTCCCTGGCTGTGGGCTACTGTCAAGGCATCTTGTTCCTCAGTTCTGCCAGATTCTCTGACATTAGGGTGTGGGGGTTCCCTAGGACCAGAACCCCCATGTCCCTCACCTCCACAGGGCTGTACTGTGGTGGAAATCAGGGTAGGTCAGTGGCTTTGAAGGTCCAGTTTACTCCCTCCCAGACTGAGAGGTGTCTGAAGTGCCTCCCCTCTAAGCTCCCCCTGGGCAACCCACACACAGCACAAAGTCCCTGGACCTAACCCTGCTCACTGGGGCTGGGCTGTCAAGTTTGGGTTCTGTGTTTGCTTCTAAGCCCCCAATCTCTCAGCTTCTTCCTGAAATAAAGAACGATTCATGTTCCAACTGAGAGAAAAAGCTTGTACTTTTGCAGATTTGGTGACCTTTGCTGCCGGGCTGGGGCAGGAGGCGCAGCAGTGAGCCAGGGGATCACAGTGGGTCTGGTCTGGGCCCATGGGGGAGCAGACCCAAGCCTGGGGTGACAGGAGAATGTGAGGGATATTACCCTGGGGGATTGGTTTCAAAAGGCCAAAGACCAGACTCGGACACAGAGCAGGCTCCACCTGGGAAGGCCAGCACCTCCATGAGGCCCTGCAGGCCCAGCAGCAGAGGTGGGCAGAAGACCCTTGTAACCAGGAAAGCCCTGCTGCAAGAGTGAGGTGGCTAGATGCATTTGCTGCCTGTCCCAGGCATGGGGGCCTGGCGTGGTGCTGGCACAGCCTGGCGCCTAATGAGCCCTGCTGCAGGCTAGGGGTACTTTCCCAGCTTACAGTGCAGAGCTAGGGTTTGGACCCTGGTCTTTGAGACCTCTGAGTGGCAAGGCAGGCTTCCCGAAGGAAGTGATCCTTCGGGGGGGCCAATTGTAATGGGCTTTTGAGACTGTTGGGTGTTGACCGTCAGGAGCCTTAGCTCCTTGGGGTCCCTGGGCAGACCTGGAGTGTGGAGCAGGACCAGCTGCCCAGCCATCCAGGCTGTTACTAGCTCCCCTGTCAGCTGTTAAGGCTCCTTTCCGGAGACAAAACAGGAATAATAGACATCGTTAAATATACATGGGGCCCCAGGCGGTCGGTGTGGTGGGCTGGACCTCTCTTGCTTGCAACACTGAGCTGCTCTGCTGAGTTGATGTGCTCTTGGGCCAGTCTACAGGCCCTCCATTAGCGGCATGCAGGCGGCGAGCAGGCCACGGGAGCCAGGTAAGGGCAGCCTGGCCCTGGGCCCTTGGAGTCTTCCACTGGCCTACCTAGGTTGCAGGGGAGAAGAGGGAACAGTAAGGTGGCAGAGCTGGGGCCCTGCTCCTAACTCATTGTGAGACCTCTGGGCATCAGTTTCTTCATCTATAAAATGGGCATAATGCCCATGCAGTCCCCCTTTTGGGGACAGGGATGTCAAGACAGGTAAGTGTTCAGTGGCTTATCTCAACCCCTCTCCTGCCCCACTAAGCCTGGCTGGTGGAGATCCTTAAGTGCAGACTTCTTTCCCAGGACCAGGACTGTCACTCCCACTTCCTGCCTTACAGGTATGGCCTTGGGACCCAGGTGTTAGGCAAGTCCAGACCTCAGACTAGCTGGCTGGGAAACAGAAGATCTAGTGCAGGGCATCTGGCATCCAAGGCCCTGGCCACATGAGCCCCTTTCCTGGGCTAGGTTTGTGTGTCCTTGGATTTCTGGATCTGTGGTCAGCGTGTGAGAGAGTGGCACTGCCCAGGTCCCTGTGAGGCCAAGGTACAGGAGGAGGGGGGTGAGGCGGAGCCTCAGCGCTGGGGAAGTCCCCTAAGGGGGGCCAGGCCCCACCCCTCCAGGGCGAACTCAGGCTCAGGCTGTGCCCCACTGGCTCTTCTGGTCACTCACCCTCACTGGCTCCCTCTGGAGGGAGGTTCTGGCCTGGGTGAGTCAAAAGTCCCTTCCTGACCCATCTGCCTGGCTGTCCTGTGAAGGCCAACAACACCCCCTCCTACCCAGGACTCCCCAGGATTCAGGGCTGTGCTGAGCCCAGGCTGCAGACTGCCCCTCAGCATCCCCCTCCCCTATACCCCCAGACGAGGCCCCACCGGAGGCCTTGATGGGCTTAAGGGCAAAGGAGCCAGGGGTGACCACCTGTCCCTGCGTTCGTTTGTTCCTTCTCCACGTCCCTCATCTCAGAAACCCTCAACTCATTTGTCCTCTGAAAGAACCCATGGGGCCCAGCCTCCCCACCCCCACCCCCACCCCGCTTCTGAGCCAGCGCTTTTGAGGAACACCCTCAACCCCCTCAGCAGCTCTTCCCACCTGCCTTGCCCCTTGAGTCCCACACTCCCCACACCTGCTAACCTTGCTGTGGCAGAGGCCCGGCTAGAAAACTCCAAACAACCCACCTCCACTTCACCCCCTTCTTCCAGGATGGAGGATATCATGGCCTGGCACCTCCTCGGGGCTGGGGCCTTCACATCACAGGAGCGTCCACCGAGCTCTCTGCTGCTTGCTTTCTCCTGAGTGTCCTATCCACTGACCAGCTTAAGCCTCTCGCTAAAAAAAACTAAAAGCCCATGACCACCTCTGGGCACCTCCCTCCCCTTCATGACTTAGCTCCCCGTGTCCACTCTCTCTGAGTCTACCTCACCTTCCTTCACCCATCAACTCCAACAGACTACTCAGCACTCTTGCCAAGGCTTGTCCATCTCTCCACCCCTGCTCTCTGTTGCCAACCTGGCAGCCAGCCGTTTCTAACTCATACTTATTTGCCTTAGCCAGCTCCACACTGCTGGTCTTGGCTCCTGAAATGCCGCCCTCGCCTCCAGCTTCTTCTCTGTCTCTTTCCCACACATGCTTAAAAGCAGGGCCCCTCAGACCTCAGTCACTGATGTCCTGGCCTCCCTCTCACCATCTGCTGATCCCTCACAGCTGCCTGTCTGGTCCAGCCTCTCCTCCAAGTCCCAGACCTAAGGGTCTGAAACAAGAGAGCTTCGGGAGACTACTTCCTGATAAGCGATGTCGTGGGCACTGTGGAGTCTCAGCTTCCTTGTCTGTAAAATGAGAGTGACAGCGGTACCCTCTTCCCAAGGTTGTGGATAGTGCAATGTGGCCTGGTAGTTGTGAACACAGGCCCCACGGTCAAGAATGGGGTCTGTCGTGCCCTCACCGTGGGGTCTTCAGTGTGTGACCCAACCTCTCCAAGACAGAGCCCTTACCTGTAAAATGGAAATAACCATCCCCGTCTTAGGTATTGTGGAATCCAGGGAGATGGCACAGGGGAGCATGTGGCACCAAGCCAGGCACACAGTGAACAGTCGGCAGTGTTGGTTATTTTTATTATTTTCAAAACGCAGATCTGGTCACAGCATTTCTACCTGCTTCAAACCCTGCAGTGGCTCCCCATCCCCTGAGGGACCAAACTCCCATCCCAGCCTTCACAGCCTCCATGGGCCAGTCCCCTGCTGGCCAGCCTGGCCGCTGCCCGCTCACGTGCCCTCACCACCCTATTCTGACTGTACAACTTCCCTGTTAGGCCTCTCACCGCTTGAGCAATGCACATGCTGGTAGGAGCACTGTTCCCACTTCCATATGATTAACACCCTCCCCTCTGCCAGGTCTCCCTCATCCATCAGGGAAAGCTTCCCTGGTAGCCCGGGCTGGCACCCTTGCCTTTGCAGCCCCTCACAGCAGTAGTTTTCCCATCTCTCCCCTGTGACTTTGGGAGTGGGTCTGTTTCTCACCCCCTAGTGCCTAGCACAGTGCCTGGCACACAGTAAACACAAATACTTGAGGAATGAACAAAAGAGAGACTTGTTCCTAGGCACCCACTCTGCCCACTGCAGAAGCTGGGGACCCTGAGTGGGAGGCAGGACCCTGAACCAGACAGAGAAGGGGCGGTCTGGATGACCACTGGGGAGCACTGTCCCCAAGGCCTAGGCCCCAGAAACCAGGAGTAGTCACGCGGCAGGCCCTTGCTGCCAGAGACTGCTCCAGGTCACCTTACCAGAGCAGACAAGAAGGGGACTGTGACAACTCACCGGGAGTAATAATAACAGAAGGCCTGCCAGGCCAGTCCTGTGCTATTTCTCCATCTCACCCATCCTCACATCCACTGGCACATGGAGGCTACATGCCCCGCTGCGGGCCCCGTCCACAGTCCGGCATCAGGGCAGAAAGATGTGCCCAATGGGAAGATGCAGGCCCTTGTGGCCGGCAGTCACCTTCCAATGACAGACAAACCCCAGGGGCCAAGGACCCTCAACTCGGGATAGGCAGGGGTGTGGCTGTGGGAGGCAGCCTTGAGCAACAAGGGCCCGCCCTGTCCCCTCCTTCCTGGAAGTCACTGACCTCTGGGCCCCAGTTTCCAGAAACATCACCTGGAGCTGGAAGGGGTGGGGCTGGACTCTGCAGTGGGGCCCTGCCATTCTTCCTGGGGGCTCTTCTAAAGGGGTGTTTTCACTCACTGTCTCAAATTCCTTTTTTCCATTCTTTTTTTAAATGTTACTTTGTTAGAATCATACCGGTTCTCCCCAGTGCATTATTCATGCTTCTGTGAGCCAGCCAGCTCCAGTTACACTGACCGCAGCCCTGGGCACCAGCCCTGCCCACTCCCTACCCCACTGGCCCAGGACCTGGAGGGTTCAAGGTTCCCCTCCAAGGCCACTCAGCAGGCTTTCAGCATCCAGGCTGGGGTTCAGAGGCCCCAGGGTCCACTTCCAGCCCAGGTCAGACATGCTGGGTGGCTTAGGGCAGGTGACTGCCCCTGAGTCCCAGCATCCTTCTCTGTGATAAGGTGATGATAAAAGCTCTAACTTGAGTGTATTTGAGCCAGTTTATGCACACCAACGGCTTCGCACATTAGGAGGGCTTCATAAATGTCAGCTGTAGTTGCTGTCGTGATGACCATAAGGCCAGATGTCTCCCCACCACCTCCCAGTCCAAAAGGCCTCAGCCACTCCCTGCTCCTGGTAAACAACACCGCCACACTTTCCACCACCACTTGAAGGTGAAACCCAAGTCCATGCTGGGAGGAGATGAATTATGGATTCGCCCCTAGAAACCCTGGCCCCAGCAAGCTGGCTGGGCCTCCCTGTGGCAGCCCCAGCCAGTCCTGGCTGCTCTGTGCTGGAGGAGGCCAGTCCCAGCTACTCCCTGCTGGAAGAGGCCTCCTGTCCAGCCCTGGGCAGGAGACTGAGAGGACCCTGCATCTCCAAGCCCCTGAGCCTGAGAGGCCAGCCCTAGGCCCACAGGGAGCAGGCAGCCACCATGGCAAAGGAGGAAGATGATGAGAAGAAGGCCAAGAAAGGGAAGAAGGGAAAGAAGGCTCCTGAACCCGAGAAACCAAAACGGAGCTTGAAGGGGACGTCACGACTGTTCATGGGCTTCCGCGACCGCACGCCCAAGATCTCCAAGAAGGGCCAGTTCCGGAGCGCATCGGCCTTCTTCTGGGGCCTCCACACCGGCCCGAAGAAGACCAAACGCAAGAAGAAGGCGCGGACCGTGCTCAAGTCGACGTCGAAGCTCATGACGCAGATGCGGATGGGCAAGAAGAAACGAGCTATGAAGGGCAAGAAGCCATCCTTCATGGTGATCCGCTTCCCTGGCCGCTGTGGCTACGGCCGGCTGCGGCCACGCGCCCGGTCCCTCAGCAAGGCCTCCACGGCCATCAACTGGCTCACCAAGAAGTTCCTCATCAAGAAGGCCGAGGAGTCGGGCAGCGAGCAGGCCACGCTGGACGCCTGGCTCAACCGCTCGGGCTCCCACGGTTCGTACAAGCTGCACTTTCCATCAGGAGCCGAGATCCTGCGCCACGGGGGTCGCCTGCGCCGCTTCCCGCGCAGCCGCAGCATCTACGAGTCTGGCGAACCTGTGGGCTTCTTGCCCTTCGAGGACGGGGCCCCGTTCAGGCCATCGGGCTCACGTAGGTCGCTGTACGGGCTCGAGGGTTTCCAGGACCTGGGCGAGTACTACGACTACTACCGGGAGGGTGACGACTACTACGACCAACAGTCGCTCTACCAGTACGAGGAGCAGGAGCCCTACCTGGCCGGCTACGGCCCCTACAACCCAGCCTGGCCCCCCTATGGTGGCGACCCCTACTATGGGTACCCGCCAGAGGACCCCTATGACCACTACCCTGCCGACTATTACGGGGACTCCTACCCACCGTACAGCTATGGCTACGACGACTATGAGCCCCCCTATGCACCCCCATCAGGGTATGCGTCTCCCTACAGCTACTATGATGGGTACGAGAGTGAGGCTTACCCGTACAGCCACCACCTGGACCCCTATACACCTTACTACATGCCCTACCCACCCTATAACCTTCCTTACGAGATACCCTACTTTGATCACTATGGGGTCCCCTACAGCATTCCCTATGCTGAAAGCATCTATGGTGGCGGGGCTGAGGCCATCTACCCACCCGAGACGCCCTACCTTTACCCAGAGGAGTCGGCCTTCATGTACCCGTGGGTTCCACCACCCATACTATCACCCCACAACCCATACGCCCACCCAATGGACGACATCGCAGAGCTGGAAGAGCCCGAGGAGGCAGGTGGAGAGCGGCAGGGCACTTCCTTCCGCCTGCCCAGTGCAGCCTTCTTTGAGCAGCAAGGCATGGACAAGCCCGCCAGGTCCAAGCTGTCCCTCATCCGCAAGTTCCGCCTCTTCCCGCGGCCCCAGGTGAAGCTGTTTGGGAAGGAGAAGCTGGAGGTGCCCCTCCCGCCTTCCCTGGACATCCCACTGTCCTTGGGGGAGGCGGACGAAGAGGAGGACGAGGAGGAGATGACCCCGGTGTCCTACCGCCATCCCTTTTGGGGCTTCCTCACGCCGCGCCAGCGCAACCTGCAGCGTGCCCTGTCGGCTTTCGGGGCTCGCCACGAGTTTGGCCGTCTCCCAGCCCGGCCGGCCACCTCCCTGGCCCGCTTTCTCAAGAAGACGCTGTCGGAGAAGAAGCCTATCCCGAGGCTCTGGGGCAGCCAGAAAGCGGGTGCGAGGGCGCCGGCCGTCCGAGAGGCGGCCTACAAGCGCTTCGGCTACAAGCTGGCGGGCATGGACCCGGAGCACCCGACCACGCCTATCGCGCTGCGGCGCGTGCAGCCACGCGCAGGCAACAACTCGCGCCCTCCTCCCGCGCCTGCGCCCGCGCCCTGGGGCGCGCCCGTGTCGCCGCCCGCGCCACGCCGCGCGCCCGCGCCCCTGGGCCCTTCAAGGCCTGACTCGCCCGGTGGCTCTGTGCGAAGACATCCGCCGCCTTGGGCTGCCCCAGCGCACGTGCCACTTGCGCCGCAGGCGAGCTGGTGGAGCTTCGTGGAGCCCCCGCCCGTGCGCCCCGAGGGCGCTGCGGACAAGCTGGCCTTCCCCGGGCCCCGGCCCTCTCTCACGGTGTCCCGCAGGAGAGGCCAGGCCTACGCGTTCACAGGCCGCTCACCGCAGATCTCGCGCCGGCTGTGCTGGCACTCGCTGCCCTCGCCGCAGCCCTCACTAAGAAGCCTGCCGGGCCCCGGCTACGGCTCGCCCAGGGGGCCCCTTTCCCCACAGCCCTCTGTCCGCTTGGGCCCCTTCCAGCCGCCTTTCTCGCCCCTGCCCTGCCGGCCCCGCTCGCTTCGGGAGCCGCTAACCCCGCGCAGCAGCTCCAGGTGCCTGGGTTCGCCCCGGCCGCCCCCGCGATCTGTCGGCCAGAGGCTGCCTGCGTCCCCGCCTCTGCTGGGTCCCAGCCTCGGGCGCCGCTCCCTAAACCTGCCTTCGCGCCTCCCGCACACTTGGAAACGGCTCAGTGAACCACCTACTAGGGCCGTGAAACCCCGGGTGTGTCCACCCTTCTTCCACCGACTGCCGGGCTCGGGGTCCCGGCCGGTGAGTCGGGCTGCCCCTGAGCCCCGGGAGTCGGAAGAAGACTCAGAGACGCTTTGGACCGTGCCACCACTGGCCCCCAGCTGGGACGTGGACATGCTTCCCACGCAACGTCCACCCTCCCCCTGGCCAGGAGGCGTGAGTAGCCGCAGGGGCTTATCCAGGCAGCCCCTTGTGCCAGAAAACCCCTTCCTGGAGCATTTGGGGCCTGTGCCGTTCCCCACACCCAAGCCCAAGGACTCAACTTCTGACGCAGTCAATGTCTTCCTGGGTAGACACTGTGAACCAGGCTCTGAACAGCTACTCAAATCTGCAGGCCTGAGCCCTGTGAAGCCAGAAGAATCCGGGCTGGTAGACCCCCAGACACCATCAGAGCCTGAGCCTCCAAACATGACACCCCCCAAGGATCTCATCCCAGAGAAGGTGCCAAGGCCCAGCTTATCCCACCCATTGGCCATGTGTGACCGGATGAGGGCCATGTGGCCACCATGGCGCCATTGGATGACAATGCCCAGAGTCCCTGGCTCCTTGGCACCCACTGGGGCTCCTGAGCCCCTGCCTGAGGGAGGCAAGCAGTGCCAGGCTGGGCCTGGGCAATGTGCAGTGGTCATGCCTCAGGTGCAAAAGCTGAGTTCCTTCCAGCAAGTGGGTCGTGCCACCCTGCAGCCCCCAGTCCAGCCACCCCAGGACCCCCAGCCCAGCCCAGAGCCTCGAGCCTGGAGTCTGCGCCGGGCCCGCCTCTTGCAGCCGGCGGAGGGCCACCGACCCTGGCCACGAGTGCACACCTGCCCCCCATCCCGCCGCTTGGGCCCTGAAGCTGCCTACCTGCCCCACAGGGGCGCCTGGAAAGAGGTTGGCCCCCAAAGTTGGCAAAATAAGGTATGGGGCACAGAGGGAGGGCGTGGGGGACCATACCTGGGAAACAGGGAACAGAACAGCCCCAGAAGCCCTGTATGTCCTTGGTGAGCTGCTTCCTGCTTGGGCCTCAGTCTGCCCATCTGTAACTCTGGGAGAAAAGTCTTGGCCTCCCTGAACCACAAGAGAGGTGAGCAGGGGTACCCAGCACAGGGCAGGGAAGAGATCCTGTCTGTAGCCCCAGTCCGGGTTCTAACTACGGAGTGTCCCTGTTCCTGCAGTCCTGTCCTGGTCAGCTGTCTCTCAGAGATGGTGCCCTAGGTCAAAGCCCACCTCCACATCCACGTCCACACTGTTTCTCCAGCCTTTTACTGTTCCTCTGCCAAACTAGAGTTTTCTCCCTCTCCTCAGGGTTTCTGCTTAAGGCTAGTAGCATGTTTCCCTTCATAGCCCCCCAGGGCTGCAGGTTCTGGCATATCTGAGGGTGAGGGGCTCGTTGTGGAGAGTCCTGAAAGGTCCATTTCTTGGTCAAGGTAACACAGTGAATCAGGTGCTGAGCCAGAGCCTATCTGAGCCTCCCTCTGGGCTGCAGAGCAAGGTAGCAGGTCTGAGGGGTGCCTAGCCGAGCTTGGCTGCCACGCTCAGGGCAGATCACAAGCCTAGCACTGGGTGGCCCTCAAAAGAGGTGGGTAGTCACCGGAGCCTCCCCCGGGACATGGGGTAGGCGGGGCAAGCAGGGGCAGCAGGTACCTCAGCCTCTGCAAACGGTGCCCAGAGGAGCGGGCAGCTGGCCGGGCCCGCCAATGGCGACTGGGGTGGCCTGGCTGTTGGGGGGACCCAGGCCCCGGCGACGGGTGCCCCGCGCTGTGTGGGCTGCAGCCTTGCGGGAGCGGGGCGCAGGGCGCCCAGGGGTGAGGGGCAAGGATGCCTGGGCCCTCCTCACTCTGGAATACGTGAGTGGCTGAATTATTTAGGGTCTGAGAGCTGGCAAGCACATGGGCAGATGGATGGGCGGGAAGCCAGGGCATCTAGCGAGATACTCTGTAAGATGGCCTACTTAGCAGCCTGGCAGCAGGCAGAATTGCCTGCAGGGGCTCGCTCCTGGTGTCCTCTTTCCTCGCTTTCTCAGGGAGGGGCGTGAACTGGGATCCGGAAGGCTTGGAAGGCTGAGGGCACCACATTTGTGCTCACAGTCACACAGACCACACACAGGCCTGCATGTCAAATGACGGAACATGTGTGCATGTGTACCAAGGCTTGAGCAGACATGGTAGGATTGCTTGTCCACTGGTGGCATGTATGCACACATGTGTGTCACATAGATGGGCACAGAGGAAATCCTGCAGCCAGCCCAAAGATAGCACTGGACTTCCATTCTCTAGACCCACAGGTGGGGGGAGGCTTGCCGGCATCCACAATGTAGGCTGTGTAGCACCAGCTGTACACAGACCCCTGTGTGTGTGCCTGCCAGTGGCCTGTCTCCAGCCAAGCACCACGGACGTATTCGGAGCCCGTGGGCGTATGTGGGAATGGTATGAATTGCCAGTGCCTTTGTGTGGAGATCCATGTGCGTGCGTCTTTGTGTTTACCCTGGGCTGGCGCAGGCGCACCACGATGGGGGATGAGGCAGGGTTGGCCCCAGGGGTCCCCCTGAGTCTGGACACAGATATTCTTCAAGTTGTCACACAAGCAGGTGTATTGGACTTGTAGGGTCAGTTGGGAAGAAGGGTATCAGAGCTGTGAGAGGCCTGAAGTTGGGAGGGCTTCCCTGGAAGAGGGGGGCCTGTAGGTGGGCTTCTAGGACAGCCGGGAGGAAAGTGTTTGCGTGGGGATATGCTCACACATCACACATCTGGACATCAATGAACATGTGTGCGTCCCGGGGTGGGGAGATGTGCATGCCAGCTCTGTGGGCCTACCCAGCCTGGCCTTGGGGCTCCCTCCTTGACAATGGCAGCAGATCCCCAGTGTGTCCAAGCCAATGGGGACCACCCCAGGAGGCATCTCCCACCAAGCCAACCCACAGCGTCTCTCGCAGATGCACTCCATCCGCAGCCTGCCGTCCCTGCGGTCCCGTGAACAGCGAGGGGAAGACGGTGTGGAGGACATGACGCAGCTGGAGTGAGTGCGGGGGTGGGGGCTGTTTTGGAGGTCATCACCAGGGTCACCACACTCCCAGCCATAGAGCCTCCTCAATACCAGGGATGCATTTCACCTCCCAGAACGTTTTCAGAACCTCAGCTTCCGCATCTGCAAAATGGGTTGTTGTGTGGTATCACAAAGGTCAAATATGTGAACATCAAAGCTCAGTGGGCCAGACAGGCCTGGGTTTAAATTCTAGCCCCACCACTTACTAGCTGGGTGACACTGGGCAAATCACTTAGCCTCTCTGTACCTTAGTTTCCTCACCATAAAATGAGAGTGGTGATAGTCCCTTCCTTTCACCACTTTTGCAAGGGTGCAGGTACGTTGGAGGTGCTCACAATGAGCACAGTGCTGGTCAACATCATGATCCAGTTATGATGACTCAGCCCAAGTGTCTGTCGTCTAGCAGTGTTCCCACAGCCCCAGTGCAGTAGGTGGAGTTATCATTCCCATTTGACAGATGCATAAACTGAGGCACAGAGAGGTTAAGTAACTTGGCCAAATTCTCACAGCTGGCTGATGTCAGGGACAGAACTTGAACTCAGGCCTGCCTGACCCAGAGCCCAAGCTCTTACTTAGCCACCGCCCAGCACTTAAGGGGAGGAGGGCATGTGCCAGCTCAAGCCTGGGCCCTGACTGCTCTTCTCTGCACCCTCTCAGAGACCTCCAGGAGGCTACTGTGCTGTCCAATATCAAGACCAGATTTGAACGGAACCTCATCTATGTAAGTCCTGGGGCTGGTCCTGCCTCCCTGCCTGTGGGGCCTTCTGGGGTTGGGGGTGGACACACAGGTTTCTCCTGTGGGGCCCCAGACCTGTGGCTGCTGGTTTGAACCTTGAGGTTTGTACCGTTTGAGCACAGAATGCTAGTGCCTGGAGCTCAAAGCCCTAAAACGTGGGATCTTAGAACGTTGTAGAGCAGAGGCAGGGACCTGGAGTCGGGGAACCCAGAAATGTGCAGTTTCCGCTGCAGGCCCTGTGGATACAGACTCCACCATCCCAGAATCCCTAGACTTGGGTCCCAGAATGGGGAAGGCCACCGGGGTGGGAGGAGCCACTGACCCCAAAAGATAAAAGGGAGGGCCGAGGGCATAAACCACTGTGGGGAAGGCAAGGACCCGGGAGGGCTAGTGGTCCCCAGGGTGCCCTGGGCTCCCCAACTCTGCCCCATTCCAGGGAATGGATGCTTGACCTCAGAAGTCTTTTGGGAGTAAAGGAAGTAGGCAGCAGCTGATGGGGCAATCAGCCTGGCCCCCCTTTGCAGAGTGGTAGCTGTGGGGCTTTACTCTTTTCAAATTCCTTCCAGCCTCAGCCTGGTACAGTGCCTGAAATTCCAGTTAGCGCATGTGATCCCAGTAAGCTGTTAGAGGGCCTTGGGTGTGAACACTGAAGCCAGGCAGCTAAAGCTCTGTCCTGATGGAAGTGGGGATCCCAGCCTCCAGGAGCAGGGTGGGTGGGTGTAGAGGCCACGAGGAGTATGGGCATTGAGGCCACCCCTTCCCAACAGACATACATTGGTAGCATCCTGGTGGCGGTGAACCCGTACCGGATGTTGGGGATCTACGGGCCAGAGCAGGTGCAGAAGTACAACGGGCGGGCTCTGGGAGAGAATCCACCGTGAGTGTCCTGGGGGGGCGGGGGCTGTCCCGCGTCCTTCTCTCAGCGTGACAAGAGCCTGGCTGCCCCACACCATGGGTTGGGGCTGATGGTGGTGGGCACAGGCCTGGCCACACCCTCTCTGGGCCTGAGGCTCCTCCCCCCATGGCTTGAGACCACAGTGTGGGGTGGGAAGCACGTCCCTAAGGCGGTGAGGGGTGGGAGCAGGGTTGGACCCTGGGCTGGACAGAGATCCCCCTGGCCTAGGGAGGTGATGCCTAGCAGCCTGTCTCCCCAGACACCTCTTTGCAATTGCGAATCTTGCCTTCGCCAAAATGCTCGATGCCAAACAGAACCAGTGCGTAATCATCAGGTGAGCTGGGGGTCAGGCGGGGTGGGGTGCCTATTCATGGGGATGAATGAGGGGACTTCAGGAACGTTCTGCAGCAGGCCAGACCTACGCTGTGGCCTTGGGAGGTCCCTGGGCATCTCTGAGCTGGCGTGTACCCATGTCCCACATCTTTCCCCCACCCTGGCTCCAAGGCAGGGCTGGGGGGCCCAGGAGAGGCAGGGAACAAGAGAAGCCCACTCTGCCTCTCTGTCTGGGCAGTGGAGAAAGCGGCTCTGGCAAAACCGAGGCCACGAAGCTGATTCTGCGCTACCTGGCCGCCATGAACCAGAAGCAGGGCATCACCCAGCAGGTGGGTCTGTCTCTCCAGGACCCTCAGGTGAGCACCGTTGTAGTGCATGCTCCATATGCTCCCCAAGAGGCAAGGGTCCTTGGCCCCACTTTGAGGACAGAGAGCCTGGGCTCCAGAGGGGTTGGGGCCTGGCCAGGGGCTGCACAGAGAGAGACTGTTGGGCTCTGGGCTCTTTCTGATGCCCCTGCCTCCCTGGGAAGCGCCTGGGGGTGGAGTCCCCTCCTGTCTGTGTTCCTGGTGGCAGCTCTGTGTTCCAGGGTCAGAGAGGGGGCCACAGGGACAAGAGGATTGCTCTGTCTCTCCTGCCTGGTGTCTTTGTCCCAGTTACAGCCCGGAGATTCCATATTCTCACACGCGGGAGTAGGACAGGCCTGAGTGTGGGGGGAGTAGATAAGGAGAGCAGCCAGGGAGGCAGTAGACCCTGGGCAGGGACCCCTGGGCACCGAGGAGAGGAAGGACTAGAGGTTTGCTAACAAAGCGGGTGCTAAATTGTCAAACCTGAGAATGTTAGAGCCTCAGTAATTTACCGAGGACCTAATGTGTGCCCAGCCTGCATGCTAGATGCTACAGAGGCAGACAGCAGCAACCAGACAGATGTTCCAGCTGCATAGAAATTTCAGTCTAGTAGAGAGACTGAAGAAAACAAATAAGTAAATTTTGTGCATGTAAAGGATGATAAGTTGAGGAGAAAAAGAACGAGGAGGGGCAGGGGGTGTTAAGGGCTGTCCTTTTAAGCATGGTGGTTAGGGTGGGCCCCACAGAGAAGCTGAAGAAGTGGCCTGAGAACTTTTCGGGGAGAACCACCAGCTAGAAGATAGGGCAAGGGCAAAGGCCTCAGTGTGGGAGCCTGGCTAGTGTGGCCAGCGTAGAATCCATGTGAGAGGGTGGGGGCTCAGACCAGGGAGGGGTGAGGAGTGTTAAATTCCAGGTGTGTGAGAGATGGGGAGAGCCCAAGGATGCCCCAGGTGCTGGCCTTGAGCCGTCGGCAGGATAGGGCTACTGGAGGAGCAGTTACGGAGAGAAGACGATGAGGTGACCTGGAGCGGCTACTGGTCCCTGCAGAGCACAGGTCAGGGGCTCAGGAGAAGTCGGGTGGGGCTGGAAGCAGGCCCTCACCTGCTCAGACTGCACAACCGCAGTCTCAGACACCCCAACACGAGTGTCCACTGAGGCTTTGATGTGGCTACAGTGTCCCAGCCAATGGGGGACTCCGCAGGGGTGACCCTTGGGGGATCAGCCCAGGAGACTGCCTGCCAGCCCAGCTGGGACCAGCCTTCTTAAATGTCTACCTTGGCCTGTTAGTCTCTTCCATGCCAGCATGGGCCTCCGGACAGTCAACCCTCCCTGTGTCTCCAGGTTAGACTTAAGGAGGGACTAGTGAGGTAGGTAGGGAAAGAAAGAATTGTGTACCAAGCACCTCCCAGGTGCCAGGTGCTGCCAGCTGTGTTGTCATTGCTTGATTCTCACAGCATCCTTGTGAGGGAGGTCTATTTGGATCCATTTTATAGATGGTTTGGCAGGGGAGGTGCCTTGCCAGTGTCCCAAGGTGAGATAGTAATGGAGCTGGGATTTGAAGTTCACGGTCAGAGAGCTTATCTTGGCAAAGGTCCGGGAGGCCGGTCGGGGCTGTGGGAAGTGGCTGGGTCTAGAGGAGTTTCTATGTCAGCGCACAGTCGGTGTGAGGACATGTCTACTAGCTGGGACGAGTGTGGGACTCGTCTTCCAGCTGCTGTTCTGCTCCTCCTCATGTGATCCAACAGTCCAGAGCCAGGTTCAGTTTTAGGCTTGATTGGATCCAGGATCTTAACCAACGTCCCTTATCTTGGTTCCACCTCCCCTGTTTATGATCATCCTCCTCAACCTACCTCCCAGTGGTCAGCAGGATAATGCCATAGTAACACAGCTCCCACCTCCCAACAGTCCAGTAGTCTCAAAGCTCTCTCTCATTTCTTGTTTTGGCCATGTCTTCTCACTTGAGCCAGTCACATAGCACAAGGTGTGCTCTGTCCTGATTGGCTGATACCTGGGCCTGGTCCTTGGGGTGGGTATGTGAGGAGGGTTTCCAAGAGGATGGCTGGATGCTGGGCAGCCCAGAGCACCTGGTACCGCATGGGGGCTGGATTGGAGGCCCTGAGGTGCCAGGTGTTTACCCCCCTCAGGCCCATCAGGCCTTGCCCCCAGCCCCTGGCTGTGTGTCCACTCTGTGCTGGGCACACGAAGCAGCACCCCCCCACCACCACTCATGTGCCCTCAAAGGCTCCCAGACGGAGGGATATGTCTTAGTCATCTAAACCTGTTGCCATCGAGTCGATTCCGACTCATAGCGACTCTATAGGACAGAGTAGAACTGCCCCATACGGTTTCTAAGGAGCACCTGGTGGATTCAAACTGCCAGCCTTTTGGTTAGCAGCCATAGCTCTTAACTATTGTACCACCAGTAACAGAAATACCACAAGTGGATGGCTATAACAAAGAGAAATTTATTCTCTCACAGTCTAGGAAGCTAGAAGTCCAAATTCAGGGTTCCAGCTTGAGGGGAAGCCTTTTTCTCTCCGTCAGTGGAAGGTCCTTGTCTTCAATCTTCCCTTGGTCTAGGAGCTTCTCAGCACAGGGACCCTGGGTCCCAAGGAGGCACTCCGCTCACAGAGCTTCTTTCTTGGTGGCATGAGGTCCCTTTCCTCTCTGCTCACTTTTCTCTTTTATATCTCAAAGAGATTGACTCAAAATACAACCTAATCCTGTAGATTGAGTCCTACTTCACTAACATAACTGCCTTTAATCCTGTCTCTTAACATCATAGAGGTAGGATTTGCAACACATAGAAAAATCACATCAGATGACAAAATGTTGGACAACCACACGATGCTGAGAATCACGGCCTAGCCAAGTTGACACACATTTTTGGGGGACACAATTCAGTCCATAACAGGATAGTTCAGGGCAGACCCCAGGCAGGCCCTGTCCCTCTCAGACACAATATTACCTAGACAGGCGAGACTATGGTTGTGGCCCAATGGAGGGAGCTGGCATTGTTCCCAAGATTACAGATACTATTTCTGTGGTGACAGGGCCTTCCCTGCTTCTCCCCTAAGAATGTATCCTCAGGAAATGACTCAGCAAATGGAAATGCTGTGTACAAACCTGCTTGTTGCAGTGCAGGGACCCCACCCTCATGGATTCTGGAGTCGGGCATGGGACCTGAGGCATGTAGCTTCACCTCTCTAAGCCTCAGTTTCCTCATCTGTAAAATAGAGGAAGTATTAGTACCTACCTTATAGGATTATTGGAAACCCTGGTGGCATAATGGTTAAGTGCTACAGCTGCTAACCAAAGGGTCGGCGGTTTGAATCCGCCAGGCGCTCCTTGGAAACTCTATGGGGCAGTTCTACTCTGTCATATAGAGTCGCTGTGAGTCGGAATCAACTTGACGGCACTGGGTTTGGTTTTATAGGATTATTAAAAATGACATAACTAGGATAAACTGTCTGGTGCATGTTGTTAATTTCCAACTCATAGCGACCCCACGTGACAGAGTAGAACTGCCCTATAGGGTTTTCTTGGCTGTAATCTTTACAAGGAAGCAAGGAGCTAGCCAGTTCTTTCTCCTGTAGAGCCCCTGGGTGGGTTTGAACCACAAAACCTTTTGGTTAGCAGCTGAGCACTTAACTGTTGTGTCACCAGGGGTCCTTGTCTGGTGCATAGTAGGTGTCAATAAGAGTCCTGACGACGCAGTGGTTAAGAGCTTGGCTGCTAACCAAAAGGTCGGCAGTTCGGATCCACCAGCTGCTCTCTGGAAACTCTATGGGGCAGTTCTATTCTGTCTTGTAGGGTTGCTATGAGTTGGAATCGACTTGACGGCAATGGGTTTGTGTTTGGCTTATCATTAGCTATGGAGTCTCTGGGTGGTGCAAACAGTTAATGTACTCGGCTGCTAATGGAAAGATCGACGGTTTGCGACCACCCAGAGGCACCTTGGAAGAAAGGCTTGGGGATCTACTTCAGAAAAATCAGCCATTGAAATCCCCATGGAGCACAGTTCTCCTGACACACACGGGGAGGCATGAGTCGGAAATAACTCGACAGCAACTGGTTATCATCGGCTCTGGTCACCCCTGGGCAGTTCTGACTGTGGGATGCCCTTCCTTTATCCATCCATTTAGCAGATATTTTCTGAGGGCCCACTCTGTACCAGGTCCTGTGTAGGTCTGGGAGTTTAGAAAGGGGGCTGCCATTCCAGTGGGAGAGAGATGACACACAGCAAACAGATGGAGAAGCAGAGTTACTGGTGGTGCTGTGGGCGCTACGGGAAGAGGACACTGGTGGGGCCTGACCTAACCAAGGTAGTCAGGGAGATGTCACCTGAGGCAGGTGATAGGTGAGCAAAGAAGATGAGCGTATGAGCCAGGCAGGTACGTGAGCACCTCGGCTTCCGGGAGATGGAGCAGCGAGTGCAATGCCCAGAGGCAGGAGCGCGCCTGGGTGTGGTAGCAGTGGGTAGGGGGAAGTGCACATTCCCAGAGCATTTCGGCAGGTAGAGCCAGCAGGACCTCCACACCCTGGAGGCCACACACAGCCCCCAAGCCCGGCCATCTGGGGACAGGGGCTGAAGGCCTGTGGGGTCTATGAGGTTCCAGATCTGTTCTCACCTGGTGGCTCTCCCACTTGCCACCAGGGGCTGAAAGGGGTCCCTGTCGGTCTGTGGTCTGAGGCTCCTGATCTCCTGGGGGGGGAGCAGTGCTCAGTCTGCTGGTAACCCACTTCTGTTCATGTCCCTTTCTTTTTCCCCTCCTTCCTGAACCCTCCCGGTGCTCCTCAAGATAAAGGTACTTAGAGCGTGCATGTGTGTGTGCACACACGCCTCATGCCACCTGGACCCTTTTGTGTGTGTATATGTGCATGTGTGTGCATACTCGTGTGTGGATGGTGGTGTGGGCTTGTCCAGGGCCAGGGCTGTGGCTAGGGGGCTTCGTGTTGGGAGCTGCTGTCGCAGGGAGTCCAGGGAGTTGGGAGAGGAGTGGCGTGGGACTTGCAGTGTGGGGGCTGGGTTGCACAGTGTGGGGAGGGGTCAGGTTGAAGCAGTGGGGGGCACTGGAGAGGCCCCAGGGTTCTATAGGGAGCCCACCTCCAGTTACCCCTCACAAAGGGGGTTCTTGGGGTGGTCTGTGTGTGCGGAAACCTAGGGGTAGTCCCAGCCATGCTCCCTACCCCAGGCCCCCAGAATACTGCCCAGCCCCCCAAGTCCCACATCTTCTGGGGTCCAGATCCTGGAGGCAACACCCCTCTTGGAGTCCTTTGGTAACGCGAAAACCGTAAGGAATGACAACTCCAGCCGCTTTGGGAAGTTCATGGAGATCTTTCTGGAAGGGTAAGTGGGTAGTAGAAGGGGTGCCCAGGGAACCCTGGCCTTGCAGGGCACCCTAGTACCTGGCCACAGACCCTCAGAGCCACCCCCCACCTGACCCCACATAAGCTGCCCTGTGTTCCCACCTCCAGGGGCATGATCTCTGGTGCCATGACTTCCCAGTACCTGCTCGAGAAATCCAGGATTGTGTTTCAGGTGGGCCAGTGTCTCCTCAGCCCTGTGTGTTGGGGCAGGAGGGGCTGGTATGGATATGCAGAGCTGGCACATGGTAGGCTTGGTAAATGCTGAGTTCATGAACAACCCTGTGTGGGGGGTGGGTGTGGGGGTGGGAAGGGTGTGTGTGTGTATGGGTGCGGGTGTGTGGGTGTGGGTCTCGATGTGTGTGTGGGTGTGTGTATACCTGTACGTGTGAGCATGTGACTGCTTCCCCCCCCATGCCCCTCCTACCACACTCCTTGCTGTTTCTGAAGCAAACCAGGCATGTGCCTGCCTCAGTGCCTTTGTGCCTGCTGTTCCTTCTTCCCCCTGATACTCATGTGGCCAAATCCCTCTCCTCCTCCAAGCCTTGCCTGAAACGTCACTTGCTCCA